>NC_092819.1:115045348-115348378 GCF_023375885.2 Dermacentor andersoni | reverse complement strand
TTAATTTCTGGTCCCTTTAGCCTTCACAGTCCGTCCTCTACTTTAGCCTCTTGACTATATGAATCAATTACTGAGATAAACTTCTGCCAGCTTGCCCTCATTGACTGTCGTGGCGTTCTTCTGCCCCGGGATTTAGGCTGTTTAACTTCAATTAACTTTTCGGCCGTAGGACATTTACGCAGTTTACTCCAAGCTTTATTTTGTCTCCTTCGTGCTTCTGTGCAATCGTCATTCCACCAGGGCATCTGTCTTTTGAATAAAGTGCTACATGTTTGAGAAATGAACTTTTCAGCGGCGTCAATGAGAAAAGCGGCAAACAATGATACAGCACGATATATAGTAAAATTATTTCCAATATGACATGATAAGTAAGTGGATTCCTTAAAAGCGTTCCAGTCAGCTGAGGCCAGTTTCCAGCGAGGAACATGCGTCAGCATTTTGCGTCAGCAGAACCAGACGCTTATCGCACCACGCTAGTTAGGTCGCGAAACCTCTCGAACCATCCTGTATTACGAAGTCTTGTACGATGCGGCGATAAATGCATGCACCCGTATATCTATCAAAGGTTGATCGGAGTATCGGCGCGCATCTCTTTCATACTTCCGGTATTTCACGGGCCTTTCTTGTGGAAAATAAGAACCAGGCACACTCCAGCACAATATAAATGCTTGCTTCGAAGGTTATTTAAGGTTGCCTACAAATTTATAATTGACATGTGTGCAATTCAAGCAATAATCAAAAAGTTCACTAATAAACAGCAATTCAGTAAATAATATTTCATGATGCAAAAAGTACTGGCTGTAAGTACACACGAGTGCCTCTACTATGCATTCGGTACGATTTCTCTAGAGCTCTTAGGTATTTCTTAAAAATCTTCGTCCAAGACAACTGGGGCACCCGGTATACCCATGGCTCTATATAATATGCAATATTAACTCTTGTTACCTGAAAATTCGAAAGTGACACGAAGAGAATGGAAGTGAATATTGGAGAAACAAAAACATCACAGAGGGGACAAGAAAAGGCGACGGCTGATTTCCCCCATATGGGTAATTCCGGAGGTTCCGCCTACGTGAAGCAGATGCCGATGAGGTGTATGGTCTCCGCCGAGGGACCTTGCAGGTGCTAACACCCGGCATCGAATCAACCCACAGGATCCCCAATTCGCCGGACACGGCTAAGCTACGCATGGCTACACGAAAGAGGGTCCAACTCTCATGTGCTTGGATACAGGGTATCGCAAGCCACCAAACATCTGCTGAAGCAGATCATGCGCTGGTCTGTTGATGCACCAACAATACAATGTTTTGATGGTGCGTAAAAAGAGCTCAAGATATAGCCTTGTAGCCACGTACCACCTACTATGATTTAGGAGTCACAGAGCTGTCATTACAGCTCTACAGCTCTATTTGGCATCTTGTTCTTCATCAAGGAAGTCTATTTACTATAAAAATATCCATTGTGCATGTATGCCTGACGAAGATTAAACGTACATATCTTACGTATTTGCCTATTTTGATGTTTGCAAACGCCTTTGTCTGTTTCACAAATCTATCCCGTAGAGATTCTAACATTGCTCACTTTTACAGCGAAGCCGTATACCTCTACCGTCCAAGGAAATTTTCGTGTCGTCGTAAGATAAACTCCCCATACATGGGCCGATCCCGGAGATCGTGAAATACCGTCCCGATCCGCGGCGAAGGTGAGGCAGGCGTTAAGCACTCCCCGTACGAGGACCGATCCCGAAGATAGTACAATACCGTTCCGATCCGCGGCGGAGGTGAAGCCGGCGTTAAGCACTTCCCATACGAGGGCCGATCCCGAAGATAGTGTAATACCGTCCCGATCCGCGGCGAAGGTGAGGCAGGCGTTAAGCACTCCCCGTACGAGGACCGATCCCGAAGATAGTACAATACCGGCCCGATCCGTGGCGGAGGTGAAGCTGGCGTTAAGCACTTCCCATGCGAGGACCGATCCCGAAGATAGTGCAATGTCGGGCCGACCCGCGGCCGAAGTGAAGCAGGCGTTAAGCACTCCCCACACGTGGGCCGATCCCGAATATAGTGAAATGGCGGGCCGACCCGCGGTGGAGGTACAGTTCGCAATTAAGGGGCCCACATACACAGCTTCGCTGGTCATTCTTCTTCACAGGGTTGAAGGTCACCAAGATACTTTTTTTGATGACTGTTCACTGCTATGGTTAGTTTAAATCACAGGCACACGATATCTATCGGTCTACACATAATATATTTGCGTCTACTGACTTCAAGATAATTTAGATTATCTTAAGAATGCATTTATTTGGCTTTATTTGAAAGACAAGTAATACGAAGAATTAGAACAATCTGTTTGTTTAACTGAAAAGCTCTTCACGTTTACTCTTGGTTTCAGCTGTGATGCATCACCAATTACTCAGACAACGTGAGTACTTATTTATTCAGAAATTCTACTGCGCATTGTCGCTTGATTGTTTTCAATATTATGCTACACATAATTACATAATGTACTTCTGGTTGCTGTCTGATTACGCGAAAATAATGCATCATGTCGTAATAACAAATGGAACGTTAAGTTCCATATATGTTCTTGTGTATGCTGGGCACCACTCACCCGTGGTCATGATGAGCTGGAACTTCTGGCTCCAGTAGCGCAGGCGATCCCGATACCGGTCGCGACTTTCACTGAGGGACTGCTCAACTCCTTCATTCATAGGAATGCCACGGATGTACACGATGTCTTTATGCCGACACGCCGCTATCCTCCAGGCTTCACCTTCCTCGAACGGTGTGCACAGAAGTGTTGCCAAAGTGTACCGGCCGCAGATAAAATCCGTGCGTGGGCTGTGCACAAAGAAACGGGATGTGCTCATCATAGGGAAAATACATAATCCCGGGAAAATTGTAGCAGCAATGTCAAAAAACAAGATTTGAGGGGAAGTGGCACCATCTATGCAGCGACCGTCGTCGGAATGCCAAGCAATGTGTAAGCCGAAATAACACTCATCGATTGCAGCAAGATAGACTTATACAGTTCATGATAGTGAACAGGAAAACTACACATCCAGTGAAGTACAACAGCAGACAAGGTGTCTCACAGCAATGTTTGGGTTCAGAATCAGAATCGCTTTTATTCGGATGATTAGAAAGATTACAAGATGTTAATATACAGAAGGAGGTCCCGAAGTCAAAGACTGCAATGGGACCTCTTTTACAGTGTAAACGCTATAAAACCAAAAAAATTAGAGCAGTTTCAATGAATTGTTAACATGGAAGAATTACAGGTTTTAGTATGAACAGCATGATTGAAGAATTACATGTGAATAAATGTCAAGAAAAAAAAGCACCATAACATAATCTCGTTGACAATGAATAAAGCTGACGTGACAAACAGCAAAATTTGCTAACTCGAATGGATATGTAAGGCAGAGACAGAAACCTAATGGTAAGGCAATGTAAGTGAAATGAAAGCGCCCTGAAATAATGGTTGTGAGTAGGAACTAGACATCAGCATTCGACAGAATGTACTCTTTTAGTCGTTTCTTAAATTCGTGAATTTTAAGTGTTTTTATATGTAATGGTAGTGTGTTCAAGAATGCGATACATGAAAAATGGACACTCTGCTTGCCATAATTAGTATGTGTAATGGGTAAAATGAAGTTCCTATTTATTGCAAACCTGGTAATATTAGTATTTATTAGAGAAGATTGTGGTATCAAGCTATCGCATCATGTGTACTTAATTTGACGGCACAAAAAGGTACTTAGGTTATAATTAACGAGTTGCGTGACTGAAAGAATGTGATTAGTTCGTAGAAAGTATGAGGCGTTGTTGTTATATGGGCTAAATGTAACTATCCTAATAGCTTGATTCTGTAGGATTTGCAATGTGTTTGAATGGGTTACGTAAGTGTTTTCCCAGCAAGTAACGAAGTAGTTAATGTGGGAATAAATAAATGAAACGTATAATGATAGAAATATTTGATGGTTAAATATGTTTCGTGCTTTGAGAAGTAACCTAATCCCGTAGGAAATCTTCTGTTTTACTTTGGTTAAGTGTTCAATAAACTTAAGATTTGTGTCTACTTCTATGCCAGGATAAATTACATGAAAAATTTGCAGGAATTGGACTTGCGCCCAGAAAAATAGGAGGAAACGTATATAAACATTGTTTTTGTAGTTCCAAACTTGTACCCTCTAGGGGGATTGGCCACATCGGAGGTAATGTGCACCGAACAAAAGACAAATAAGGCTACAAAGCAAACAATCGAATTCGCGTGACGCAAATTAAGCATTAAAATAATTTAGAGGACTTATTCACAAAATGATAAAAAGAGACTAATGCGCTTCTTTATGTCTTCTTTTGTACCTCTTCTTTCCGTCTTAGCATTATTCTTGTTAGAATATCGCAAATAAAAAAATAAGGCAAATAAATTACTGATAGAAGTGGTGGGAACAATTCTCGCTTTATTAGTGGCTGCAAAGATCTGTTGCGTGATATCATTTAGCGAAAACATTCTTAATGGTTCGCGAATAATTAGTTTCAAAGATTCTGGGATCCATTTTCAAGTGAAAACTTCTTTGTAAAGCTATTTATTAGATACGGTGCCGAATAGCCAATCACGCTGACGATGCGGCCAAGGTTCTTATCGAAGCAATGCTGATGGCAATAAAAATTTACAAAACTGAACAAAAGTAATTGCAAGAAACACGGCTCAGGTTGCTGGCGCGGCTTTTTTTGCCTGCCTTATCTTTAGTCGTGACAATGAAATAACGTTAAATAGCCATAATAAACCAACCTAGGTTGGTCGAATAGTTCATCAATACTGTCGTTTTATTTACCAGACAGAAAATGTTGGTTCTAGGTTGAGTCTCGTTCCAGAAAAAGGCCACGAGGCACCTCTTGAACGAAGTACTTAACGCATAGTTGTATCAAGAACTTCAAAGTGGCGTTGCCACCATTCTTGGGTATCTGTTTCGTTTTTCCGCATTGTGTTGCTGGCATGAGATGAAAAGAAATTTAACACGACAGTTACTTCAAGTTTAATTTGCCATCGCCTAATTCTTCGGAGTCACTCAGCGCAATTACAACGTTGTAAATGTCTTGATTGGCACGTTCCACTGAACGATATAATATTGCAGACGTTTAACAAATAACGTCATCGTCAAACCATGCGCCCTGACACTGTGAGCACGTTGTCGTGCCCTCGTCATCATACAAGAGCCTTCGTCATCACATCGACGTCAGTTTGTTATTGAATTCTAATCAAGCTTATGGTGTTGACAGTAGGGCAACTGATGGGGAGAGGACACTTTGGCTCTACACATACAGGTTTTTTTTTTCGTTATCTGTCTGTCTTCCAGCCTACGTGAGCCACTGCGTTGTCCATGGTTGAATGAGTAGTGCATCGCGCTGATGTGCTGAAGGAACAGCGTTCGCAAACTTGGGTCATGTGTTATGTTGAAATGTGTAGAAAGGCATGTGGCGCTCTTCAACGAATCTCTCTCACGCCGACATGGTAGTCTAAATGCAGTGCTATGTAAGTTCCGTTGTTTAACAAAACTCTGAGACCGACATGGGTCACCGAGTGTGTGCGATTCATCTGTGCTGGTCTTCAATGAACCTCTTTGATGCCAACTTGAGCATGACGCCATTGAGAAGGAGGTACCTCTACAATGACGAAAAATATCTTACATTTATCCGCTGCTGTACGGAATCGAACCTAAGCAACAAAGATTTTTCACGGAGAGCATCCTGAGCAGGCTACGCTACAAATGCAGCAAGTATGTGCCACCTTTGCATGGTGACGTAGCAGTGACTGAAGAACGACGCATTGTTAAAAACGACTTAGAAATTTAACCCTTCATTGCACGGGCTTAGGCCCAGTAATAGAAGTAACATTCAAGCACAATGAGAGCGGCGAGCAAAGTTGGCGAGAAAAGTCCTCGATCGTGGAAAATCGGATCTGCGCGTCAAGCCCGTTGGCTCTTGTCATGACCCTTGGAAGGTACAAGCAAAATCGCAGGTGCCGGAGTGCCTTCCAGGGGTGCGTTCGGAGATGGTTGTTCGGCGCGTTCGTTCGGTTACCGGCGCGCGCGATTGGCCTACTCCGCGCCGACGTCGCCAGCCGCGGGGCGCGGCCACGTTTTTGGTGACGTCAAAATGACGACACGCTCCTGTCAATCATCCTCCCACCGAGCATTTCGTCTGCTAGGCGCCGAACCCGACGGGAGCTGGGAAGTTTGGAGCGATCATACGGCTTCGCATGGCGCGTCTGGTGGATTGGATTGGATCCAACAGGCGGCCTTTTCGGCTGCGGAATAGCACGTTTGAATCCAATCCAAAGTTTAATTCGAGAAAATGGCGCTTCCGTTGGGAACTTAGGTTGTTGCACTGGCGTTTCTAGAGGAAGGAGGAGAGCGGGTGGCGGTGCGAAACGCGTTTGAAGAAATGGCAGAAAGTGAATTCCGGCGTCGTTTTTGTTTCTCGAAACAAATAATTCGTTGGTTGTACAGAGAAATCGACAACATCATTGGTGCCAGCGAGCCACTGGAATGTTGTCGCTGCCCCTTGAAAAGTGCGCCACTCTTCCCGACGTTTTCTTTTTCTTTTTTCTTCTCGCTGTGCGCGACACCACCTAGGGACGACGCAAAGAACCTAATAGTTATAAATTGCAGTAGTCCCACGTACTACTATTTGAAAACGTGTTTGGGCTTGAGAAGAAAAAATACATTTTTTTAGATAAAGATTTAATTCATTTGGAAGACGTGAAACATTTGGTTTTGTAGTATACTGTTTGCAAGCAGACGACAAACGACGGAAGTAAACTTCCGGGGAGGTCACCGCTTCCTGATTGGCTTCTCTCTCCGCCCCGCTGTCACAAATTTTGCATACTGCAACTTTGTGACGTTGCAGCAACTGAACAGAACGCGTATCGAACGAAGATCTCCGATCGCGCCCCAGAATACACAAAAGAATTTGCGTCGCGCATTCGATCAGATTACACAGCGTTTGGAGACAACAGCGCCACAGATAGAATAAACGATAACCTTCGAGCAAGCTCTGAATGATGTAGGCGCGTCTATCGCTGATCGGCCACATGAAGTTATTAGCTGACGAACAGCATTGCACGACAAAGGGGTAGGTAAGTACTCATGCCAATATGAAAGTATTGAACGCTCTGGTAAGCTGTGGCACGAATGCGCTGGGTATGTGCCGCTCTTCAACGAATTATCTCTGAAACCTGTGTCACTGCGTCTGTGCCTGTGGGCGTGCAGAAAGCGAGGGAACAATTTTGAGCGTTCGCAGACAAGGCGCGCAAGGCTTCTCGTTCCAAAGATCAGGCGCCTGCTTCTTGGCAGCGTCATTTACGGCCCAGCGTGTTTAACAGAAGCACGAGAGAGAAGCCCAGTTGCCCCACGACGCGTTTCTAAGCACTCGTACGCTCAGAGGCGCCATGAGTTTCGGAGCCCACGCACTGGGTTAGGAGCAGCGACGCTAGATGGCGCGGATTGTTCTTAGGGAAGCGCTGCGCTCATACATCAATCGCTTTGACGGTGGGATTATGTTGTGTCACTATATTGATTAAATGCTTAATGCATTACCGTCGACAGTCATCGTGAAATGGGCTCTGCCAAACTTCGATTGACAGCATTCGTTGTAAGCATCCATCCGTCGTGCCCCTTCTTACTTTGTGTCCGGTTTGGTCACGCATTTTGTATTAGCTAATCATGTCGTAACCATTCAATCGCCTATATGCTGGGACTGCTATGCCTTTATCGCCAATGAGCAGTGAGATGTAGTGCGATTGCACATGTAATGCAGATAATTTATTGGCGAATGATTCTACAAAAGCACTCATGTTTTCGGAGAACGTCAGGCCTGAGCCATTAACCGTCGTAACATACACATACGGACCAACGCAAAAGCCTGCCGCAAAGTGCGTTGAATGGCGTAAACAATGCGTCACCTTAAAACATCAGGCAGTCTGCATTAGAGACTGTTTCAGCTTAGGGTAGCATTTAGGTCAGAATCCTCAACGTGCGTACGTCCGTGAGTAGGAGCGAATGAAAAAGATTTGTCCTACGCATTCACACTGGCCCCAGATATAGGAGCTCATTTCATGTAAAAACACTTTGAAATGTCCAAGCTCACTACATGTCTGAATACATTCATGCCAGGACACGTCAGGACATAATCACTGCACTAATAGCGTCCGCTTTCAAACTAGTCTTCCCAAGGTGACTAGACTAGGGAATCTGATTACTGTCTCGGCCAATCATAATTGTCGAACCATTCTTAAAATCCCTCACATGACGTCCCTCCCATGAAGTTGCACCATTCCGCCAGACTCCACCTCCAAATTTCCGTGAGCGCCCGCGCAACGTGAAGTCAACGAAGTTCCCACGGATGTCCTCGACGTTGGCTCTTTGCATAAGTTAGCGGCCTCTACATGACGGTCAACTTGCAGTGACCCGGGAAGCCTGGCCTTCGCAGTTGTTGCCGCGTCTACATAATCCGGTGGTCGTTGTCACCTAGCGGAGAGCTTCTTTGGTGACTTATCTGTAGTCGGCACCAGTGCATTGCGCGACCAATTTTGATCCACTTGCCACCTCGCTCTTCTGTGTTATGCCTAATATACCTCGAAAGAACCCAACTAGGGGAACATAATTGCCCCTGGCTTTTGTTCGTTTTCACACCAAACGTCCTTTGTGTTTCTGCCTCGTCTGGCAGTTTCGAACGTGCTCTTACTTCAAACATTCTAAGCGACCAACGCACCTTTCTAACGCTTTCACTGCGCAGCTCCCAGAGTTTAGCGCCGTTCCCTTTATTCGGCCGCGTTGCCTTCTCTACTGCATTCCTGACTCTGCAACACCTTTCTCTAGCACGCTGTCTGGTGCTCATTTCTGAACTTTTCGCTTGTATAACACTGGGTGAGCCACACTGATACCGTCAGTCACGAATGCCACCTCACCTGCTCAGTCTGAATGATTTGCGGGTAAATCACCCTTGTCATTGCCACCTCGACTGGCGGCGACCTTTAAACACTTTGGGACGATGCAGCTATTTTATTTTGTGCAACGAAGCTCGTTACCCTGGGAGCTGTCCACAACTTGACTACCTTGCTTACATTGTGCTTTAGAGCACTATTCCGACCGAATGAACTCAGCGCTGGGGCTCTTGGCTAATGAGCCGGGGTCACTTCGGACTTCTGCAACAGCTGCCTTCGCGACGTACTCCCTTTATAGCTGTGCGAAATCGTCCACAGCTGGTCTTCCTGCTTCTGTAGCATTCCATTGGCACAGTTGTACTCAATTCGGTCCCCATGAACGGTCTCCTCAGCAACTAAGCCGCGGTCTACGAACCTGGCTTCACCCCTTAACGTACATTTAGGGTCACAGGAATTAGCATCTCCTCCTAACATCGGTTGAAGTGTGCTACTTCTTCGCACCTTCCGTGTTCTGCTTCCACGGGTGCCTGGCACATTTTTGCTGCTTGTCGTCAAAATGATGTTCCAATCTTTCTGTTTATTTATTCATTTACCTATTTATTTACCTAATTATTTATTTATTTGTTAATTTATTCAAAAGAACCTTACAGGACCTATGGCATGGCTTAAAGTAGGGGGGGGGGGGGGCATTTTATGTTATATTTAATGGCGGCAGTAGAAGGCCTAGTTCAATTTGTGTAATGCTTGAGTTTATACCGTAGTTACGTGATATGAACCAGGCTGCTCTATTTTCTATCCTTTCCGTCATATTGATTAGGTAATTTTGATGAAGGGACAAAATTGAGGAGTCGAGTTCTAACTGTGGCAAAATGAATGTTTGGAAAGCGAGTTTTCGAATGTTTGTCGGGGCGATTCGCAAGTCGAGTCGTAGATAGCCAAGAGAACGTGATGCTCTCGTGCATGTAGAAGCGATGTGTGGGACCCATGAAAGATTCTCTGTAAGAAGAACACCAAGGTACTTATATGATGAAGTGTGGCAGAGCAAAGTGTTATAGGTGATACGAAGATTTGGATTTTACACATTTTCGGCTGAAGCACATTACCTCGCACTTTGTAAAGTGTAGGGTCATGAGCCATTTGTTACACCAGTTAGCGATAAGGTAATGATCTGCTTGAAGTGCCGAGTGATCGTCAGTCGTGTGAATATGACGGTAGACTATGCAGTCATCGGCAAAAAGGCGCATGCAGGAAGTATTCTGGGTGGGTAAGTCGTTAAGGTAGATTAAGAATAGTAAGGAGGCCGAGGACGCTGCCTTGTGGCACACCGGAGGTAACAGAAGAAGGCGGGAAAGAGAAATCTTTAGCAACAGTACTCTGTTCTCGAAAAGAAAGAAAATTACGAATTCAGGATAATGTTAAAAAGTCAAGTCGTAGGGCAGATAATTTAGAAATTAGGCGGTAGGGGGGCACGCGGTCAAATGCTTCAACAAAGTCAAGAAAGACACAGTCAGTTTGAATATTGCAGTCCATGTTAAAGTGCAAGTCAGTCGTTAGTTCAAATAATTGTCCGTCACAGAAAAATCGCTTCCTAAAACCCTGCTGATTAGAAAAAAAAATTGTGAGCTTCGAGGTGGCTGTACACGTGTGAAGTGATTATGTGCTCAAGCGTTTTGCAAGATATGCAGGTTAAAGATATGGGCCGATAGTTATCAGGCGAGTGAACATCTCCAGATTTGTGAATTTCGATTATTTTTCCAATTAACCAATCGGCAGGTAACTTTCCAATGCAAGGGATTGTTGAAAAATATGGCATAAGATGTTGCTTGAGGCAGCGACGGTGTTATTCAATATCTTGGAATTAATGTTGTCAATACCGGCTGAAGTGGATATATTGGGGTTACTAATGAGTAATTTAACGCCTTCAACAGTGATAAAAATTGGTTCCATGTATGCGGCGTCAAGTACGGGAAAAGTTAGAACATTGGAAAAGTCCTCCTGAGTCAAAACAGATGAAAAAAAAAAGACGTATTGAATACGGTGGGGCAATCGGCGCTAGAAATAGGTATGTATTTATCGCTGGGCAGTAATTGTTTACACAGCCTTTGCAGGGGCGTAGCCAGGGGGGGGGGGCTTATGGGGCTTGAGCCCCCCCCGAAATTTTTTCGTGCTGTCATGCGCCGCCGACAAAAACAACTCTCGGCGCCGGAAATCATGCTCGATTTTGTCTAGAACGTCCTGAATTCACGCTCGAAAAGACATTTTAGCGCGAACATTGAGAAATCGGGCTGGATTTCGCGGAAACGCCGATGCATGGGGAGTCACATATCGTAACGCAAGGAGCCCCACCGAGCACAAAATTTCAAGGGCGTTTTGATGGCGAGCGGGCTCGTCTCGGCATCTCGTGGAGGCCGCGGAATCTACGGAGCGCTTGGATTTCAATTCTGAAACTTTGTGGGTATAAAGTTCCAATAACATTTTGATGCGAAAGGTGCATTGACATTTCCAAAGTCGTGCTTTAGATGTTCGATTCCGGAACTTTGTGGGTTTAATGCTGTTGTAAACATTTGACGCCAAAGGTGCATCGACCTTTCTAAAGTCGTACATCGGGATACAAGTTGACAAAGCACGCAGCGAGGTCCGATGAGACAAAGCGTTGTGGTGGTTCATTTGTGCCATCAGGTCACAGAAAAGAATATGAATTTTTTTTCACCTGCGCCAAAGCATCCATGTCAAGACATTAAAGCCACCATTCTAACTAAGTTCTTATTGATTTTTCTACCTAAACTTTTATTCGCGAGGATACATTAGGCCTCTTTCTCATGTTTTTTTTTTTTTGTTCTCGCAACCCGCGGGCTGCCGATCCAGCCAGAGCGCATGCGTTTTTCTCGTGCTGCATCGACAACCGCGCAGCGCACTTGGATGCGCGTTCGTTTTTCTCTTGACATAAAAATTGTAACAGCGCAAACACATGCAACCACAAAGTAGCAAAGACGAGACACAAGCGCTTGTGTCACAGCGCTTGTGTCTCGTCTTTGCTACTTAGTGGTTGCATGTGTTTGCGCTGTTACAATTTTTATGCCAAGTATGCACCAACTCGCCCAGAAAGAAGTTTTAATGAAGTACGTTTTTCTCTGGCCGACTGCAATTTCACCTGGCAGAGTTTTGGACGCTTTCTGGCTAGCAGACGAGAAAAAGAAACAATGCATAGTCGCTCGCCGCCAGCACTGCGGGGACTCGACGGATTGCAACGCGTTCGCTTGTGTGCGCAAGGAAGAAAAGCGGGAAGGAAGCGCGCCGCCTTCTGCCGCACGCGATACATTTTGGGAGTGGAGGGAGGGGGAGGGGGTGCTGTGATCTGTGAATCTGTGGTTGCGCAACCTGTTTATTTGCCTTGTTTGACGCATTATATTTAGTTACTTTTTCTTAGGTACGTAGATTTATTGGATACTTATACGCATATTTAAACATCTTGTTGCGAGGTTTTCCGTATATGCGCAGTGAACTTTGTTTCCATTGCCAATTTTTGCCCTGTATCACGCTGTCTCTTCACATTTGTATATTCCATTGTATCTTCGAATTTCTAATGTACGAAGGCGAGTCAAATGAAAGTGAGACAAGCCGCCCCGCGCAATAATGGTTCGGTTCATTATTTTCGAGGCATGCGCGTAGCACATACGCATCTCATTTACAAGTGACATGCAGAGGTGAGGTTAAATGTTCTTTAATGTTCTCATACACTGGGTTGAACAAGGTTACGTGACATAATGGACACTCCAAAAGTAGAACAGCTTGGTGTCGTGAGGTTTTTGACAAATGAAGATGTTTCCCAAAAAGAAATTATTCGCCATATGGCTGCCGTATGCGTTGAACATTGCGTTTCATTGGCCAGTGTGAAGCATTGTAGCAAACTGTTCAAAGAAGGACATGAAAGTTACAAAGACTATCCATGGCCGGGTCAAAGCCACCGTGCAATCATCCCCAACACAATTAAAAAGGCCGTGGTTGCTCAGTGGCTATGGTGTTGGGCTGCTGAGCACGGAGGTCGCGGGATCGTATCCCGGTCACGGCGGCTGCATTTCGGTGGAGGCGAAATGCGAAAACACCCGTGTACTTAGAGTTAAGTGCACGTCAAAGAACCCCAGATGAGGGTGACGACATTTTGTCTGCAATTGTGACCGGGGATGACTCATGGTGCCGCTACTACTAGCCTGAAACACTACTGCAAAGCTTACAGTGGAAGCATTTGAATTCACCCCTCCCAAGGAAAACAAAGGCCGTCATTTCTGCCGGAAAAGTGTTGACTTCTTTTTAGATCGTTAGGGGCTATTATTGATCGAATTTTCTAAACCTGGAGAGACTCTAAATCATTTCAGATATTGTGAAAGGTCGGATCGGCTGCGTGTCGCAATCAAGAACAAACGACGTGGAAAATTGAGCATTGGAAACATCTTGCTTCACAACATTGCCCGTTCCTACGTCGCTGATGTGGTTAATACGAAACTGGCAAAATTCGAGTGGGAAACGTTGCAACATTCCTCATGCAGCCCAGACCTGTTGCCTTGCGTCTTCCACATTTGGTAAAATTTGAAAAAACTGCTCAAGGGAACCAGATTCGTGTCGGAAGATGAGGTGTAGTCACTTACAGATTTTTGAGGCAGCAATGCAAGGAGTTTTATGAGACGGGAATTACGCGACACGTTAGTAGGACAAGTGTCTAAATACTCATGGTGACTACTTTTAAATAAAGTACCCCGTTTATCATATATTCGCATTGGCTCACTTTCATTTGACTCGCCCTCGTATATTTTGCAGAACTGCTGCTTTTTTACATGTGCTCGCAATACACGAGCGGTGACAGCTGCTCCTGCGCAATACATTTTAACAAAGGACAGCGTCATTGAGATTTTCCCCTGGTCGTTGCATATGTACGAAAATGTAAACAAGGTTGTTGAATGACAGATATATATATATATATATATAGATCCCTCGACTAATTTTATAAGGAGGAGGCCGAGCTGCAAAGTGAGCCCCCCACGAACGAAATTTCTGGCTACGCCACTGAGCCTTTGTATATCTGCCAAGCCTCGGTAGTGCGCACGCGTTTAGCCCTGTTGTACGAACGCTTCTTTCTATTCCTTAGTTTGCGAAGAGACTTGTTGAACCAAGGGCTGGATCTGTCGTTAGTTATGGAGACTATCGTGAGGTACCGTTCTACTAATGTAGTTAATTTTTCCCTGTAGAGTACCCAGTTGTCATTTATGGATCGACAATTAAAAGACGGTAGGAGTACTTTGCAAAAAATTATTCTATTTGGTAGTTTACCTCATCGTAATTCATAGAGGTCTACCATTGTTTCCTGTTCTTTTAGAATTAGCTTGCCGAAGTGTTATTATACCTGTTGCTTTCTAAAATGAATACTCGAGTTTTCGTGTGTGAGCTGCCATCCTCTACTTCTACGTCCAGCTCTTCCCACAACCGCAAAAAGCTAGCCTTCATCAAACTCATTAGGACCATGGTTGCTACTTTAAGGTCAGGCTCAGCAATTGCACAATATTTGATGCGAAACAAATTGGAATGTAATTAAAAATCTACCAGGGGCTCAATACTCTTTCTCTCAGGAGAATTTGAAGCCTGGCTATTATAGAAGAAGCCAAACGCCTATACAAAGAAGTAGTGCCAAGTCCCGAAGTTGCCGTCTAGTGTATCTAATCGATTACAAGAAGTCGTAATCCTTAGTATTCTTTAAGAGATTCTAATTCCGGTAGATCTCCACTGTTCCAATTACTCCCACGCAAGTATGAGATCTGGCTTTAGCAGCTGGTTGAGATCTATGATGAAAGCTGTTTTCTGCTGAGATGCGCAACAACCACAGTATCACAAGAGGGATTCGTGCACGCTCTATCGGTTCTTTAGTAAGCCTAGGCTATAAGACCCGACGAATCTCAAGCGCAAAGCCAGGCACTCACCCTAAACTATGCAGTCAAGAGCACCAATCGGCGTTGGCTGCTGCTTCAATCTCATTGAATCGGCTGGGGGTAGCAGTTAAACCAGCAGTTCTTTATTCACAGGCGTGAGTACGAACGTCCGGGAGCACGAGCGAAAGAAAATTGTCTATTGTACATATTTACCCTGGCTCCAGATACAGGACCCCACTTCAAGCAGGAGCACGTTTAATGCCCGAGCTTACTACATGTCTCAGGAGATGGATGTGAGCAGACGTCAGCACACACCAGGACACACTTGTAGCATCAAGGGTGTCCGCTTTTAATAAAGCCGTCTTCCCTAAGTGCCTATACCAGGGGATCTGATGACTGCCTCGGGCAATCATAATCGTTGCACCAATCGCAATATACCCCCCACGCCGTCGCACCATTACCCCGGACTCCACCTCCAATTATGTGCGATCGCCGGCGCATACGAGGTAACTCTATTGCTTTTTGGGAGCCTGAAGTCTACGCACTTCCCACGGATGGGCTCGACGTTAGCCCCTTGCATCAAAAGACCGATCCCACCGACCGACCTGCGAATGCGCTCTTACACTCTCCCTGTTAAGGTCCTCAATCCTTTGTTGTAACTCGTCCGCAGTGTTGCTGAATAGAACAATGTCATCGGCAAACCGAAGGTAGCTGAGGTATTCGCCATCGATCCTTGCTCCAAAACCTTCCTAGTTTAATAGCTTGACTACTTCTTCCAAGCACGCAATGAATAGCATTGGAGAAATTGTGTCTCCTTGTCCGATCCCTTTCTTTATAGATGTCTTCCTACTTTTCTTGTATACAAGTAAGGTGGCTGTGGAGTCTCTGTAGATATTTTCCAGGGTATTTACGTAAGCGGTGTGTACTGTTTGATTACGCAATGCCTGTATGATTGCTGTATCTCTACTGAATCTAATTCGTTTTCGTAATGTATGAAAGCCATATTGAGAGGCTTATTGTATTTTGCGGCTTTCTCGATAACCTGATTAATGACATGGATGTGATTCATTGTAGAGTATCCCTTCCTGAAGCAAGCCTGTTCCCTTGGCTGACTAAAGTCCAGTGATGCCCTTCTTCTGTTGGAAATTATTTCGGTGTATATTTTATATGATACTGGGAGCAAGCTAATGGGCCTATAATTTTTCAATTCTTTAACGTCTCCCTTTTTGCGGATTAGAATGTTTGCATTCTTCCAGTTTTATGGGACCCTTGCAGTCAATAGACACGTCGTATAAAGAGCCGCCAGTTTTTCAAGCATCATGCCTCCTCCGTCTTTGATTAAATCGACTGCTATTCCATCTTCTCCTACCGCTCTTCCTCGTTTCATGTCTTGCATGGCGCTTCTGACTTCATCGCTAGGTATAAGAGGAGTTTCTGTGTTCTGTTCATTACGGATTTTAAGGGAGGTATCCCCACTCCTCTAGGTACTGTAGAGGTCAGTATAGAATTCTTCCGCTTCTTTTACTATATATTCCAGATTGCTGATGATATTACCCTGCATATCCTTCAGTGCATATATCTTGGTTCGTCCTATGCCAAGTTTCTTTGTCACTGATTTCAGGCTGCGTCCATTTTTGGCGGTTTCTTCAGTCTTTCTCACGTTATAGTTTCGAATATCACTTGCTTTCGCCTTGTTGATCGGTTTTGAGAGTTCTGAGAATTCGGTCTTAATTCTTGAGTTCGACACTTTCATTCTTTGTCGTTTCTCCTTAGGTCCTTTGTTACTTGGGACAGCTTGCCTACTGGTTGCCTTGGTGCCTTGTCTCACACTTCAGTTGCTGCCTCTGGAGCCCCCAACCTCATCACGGTTACATTTATTACCTCTATGTCATCCTCCCTATGTGTTTTAAGGCTACAAATTTGTTTGCAAGTACCAGCCTGATTTTGTCTGCTTTTACCCTTACTACCTCTAAGCTGACCTGTTTCTTGACCAATTTTACTCTTTTTGTCTTCAAATTGAGGTGAATCCTTGCCCTCACTAACCTATGATCACTGCACTTTACCCCCCCCCCCTCTACCTATCACTTCTACATTCTCCACTATGCTGCGATCAGCAGAAAGTATGAAATGAATTTCATTTCTTGTTTCACCCTATCTAGGTCCACTTTCTGTTGCTACACTTCAAAAAAAAGTCTTTGGTGTGCATATCTGCCACACAACAATAATCGTCACCTGACTTGCTTGCATTTCCTTTCTTGAAGATGCCGCGCCCGCTACTTTCGTGTCCGCAGTGCCATGTCATGCTGATAACGGGCATGCCGTTAGTTACTGGGAAGTAAGGGGTTGCAGCGCTAAAGAAAGGAAATGCGTACAAGACAGATGACGTTTATTGGTGTGTGGCAATATACGACTCAAAGGGTGTAAATTTTTCTAAGAGTGTACGCTTCCTGAACAAGGTGTTCATTATTCGAGGCTTATTCCTGTCTGCGAATTCAACCAGCATCTCTCCTCTAGCGTCCCTAGGTCCCTAGCCTGCTTCTTGCCCACTTTTGCATTGAAGTCGCCCATTACTACAGTATATTGAGCTTGCACTTTTCACATGGCTAATTCAACATCTTCATAAAACTGATCTACTTCCTCATCATCATTATTGGATGTTGGAGTGTAGGCTTGTACTACCTTTAATCTATACCTCTTATTCAGTTCGATTACGACTACAGCTACCCTCTCATTAAGGCTGTAGGATTCGTAAATGTTGCCCGATATGTCCTTATGGATTAGAAACCCTACCCCATATTGCTTCTCATCTAAGAGACCTCCTTAGCAGATGATCTGTACGTTATTGAGCAATGTATAAGCTTCACCCGTTCTACTCTCACTAAGGCCGATGATATCCCAATCCCTGATAGTTCCTCAAGGAGCCCTGCTAAGCTAGTCTCACTCAAGAGGGTTCGGGTGTTAAACGTTGCGAGGGTCAGTTATATGAGAGGCTAAATTGTTTATTCCACAGGTACGTAAGAATAACACATTGTTTAAATAACAACCTGAACGAAGGCATACGTGTGCAAAAAGAAAACGAATAGAATTTTTGGGAATTCGAACACCATATATCACGGCACTAAATATAGATTTTAATGAGCAATAAAGTTTATTGCATCAAAACACTGAACAATATGAAAAGAACGAATTCCATAGCGCAGCACACTGTATCCTAGTGCATGAGCTGTCATTTTCCTCATATGGATTGGGCATAGACATGCTATTTCACGCAGCTGTTAAGAAACGTTAATCAATTGACTATCCCAAGACGTGCTCGAATCAAAATCAACACCCAGGTATTTGACACTTGAAAGATGTGGAACAAGACAGCAGGCACAATTATTACATTGCGGAGAATGACCAAACAAAGGAATGATGACAGGAATGCGTTTCAGGGGATTGTGGAAACATACGAGTTTAGTTTTAGTTTGACTGATAGAATTTAGGTTATTACAGCACCAACTCATGACGTCAATTTCTTATTCAGCCATGGCTTCATCATAGTTAGCATGACGGGATACTAGAAGCGCGTGGTCAGCGTACTGAAAAACCCGGCAATTAAAAATGAATTGAATGAGATAATTAACATAAGTTAAATTAAAAGGGGGGATAAAAGCGATCACTGAGGAACTCAGCTAGACAACTGTGTGGGCCTAATTTTAATATTTCCGATTACTACAACTTGAGTCTGACCATGCAAAAAATTTTCAAGGAAAGATAGGAAAGGCCCTCGGAAGAAAAAATAGATATGAAGGTCACAAAGCAGAAAAACTTGTTCACAGAATAAAAATTGTGATAAATCTAAAAATAATGCGCGAACAAACGTGCTGTTTTCAAGGGCATAATTCAGGAGATCGGTTAGTTCAGCTAAAGCTAACCTAGAGCCGCGTCTGGACGTAAATCCATATTGGTTTGGGGATAGCAGGTCATGTGCGTCAATGAAGCTTTTCATTACACGAAAAATGACTTCCAAGTATCAGAGCAATGCATGAAAGTATGAAAATAGGTCTGTAGTTGGCAACAAAACTAACCTGTACGCTATTGAAAAGGGGAACTACAAGAGCTTCCTTGAGGCCAGGTGGTATGATTTGTGTTACTACAATGTTTATGACTGCTAGCGTAACATGCTTCAGGGTCACACTGTTTCTGCGAAGAATGGCCGCAGCCACGTCATCTTATCCCACTGACTTGCACTGTTTGAAGTTGAATAGGATATCACGAACGTCCTCTTCAGTGCACTCTGGCAGAAAGGCAGACTTGGCCACCGATTGAGCAACAGGATCACTGGTCGTATTACCAGACCAGCTTGTTGCAATCGACGAGAAAAAAGTTATTGGATTGGGCTGCTAGCGGAATAGGCGCAATTGCAAAATTTTCAGCAAATATTTGGTACACACCTTTACGGGTACGACCCCTTATTTCGTTAATAACAAACCAAGCCTTACATGGATTATTCCTAGATTCAGAAAATTCATTTTCGAAGTGTTTTCGTCTTCCATCTTTAAGCACCACAGTAACTTTATTGCGAGCCTTCTTATAAGCTGCACGAAGAAACTTATTCTTAGGGGAACGACGATAACTCGCCCCAGCTGATTCTCTTTCTGCTGTCACGGATAAATCATTTCCATTCATCCATGGGCAACACGGTTTTCCTTGTTTTATGACGATCACCCTTTAACATGCGCGCACTATCTGTCTATAGACAGCAATAAAAGGTTCATACAGTTCACTACCGGGAATTTCCGCAAGCAAAGATCGCAAATCGTAATGCTGTAACGACGAGTCAAGTTTTCTGTTATCAAAAATCAATATTTCTGGTATCGGTGACTGGACGGTAATGTGCTGTCACTATAAAAAGGTGCACCCCACAATGAAGTAATTGGACAGCTTTTGCTCAAGAATAAACAGAAAGACCTGGTCGTTATCGTACGGAAATTCACGGGATCTAACATGAAGACGCGACTGATGCGCCCAAATCTTGGGCACGTGTTGGAATGTTGATAACGGCTTCTATCCCAACATCAGCAAGCGTGTTGAAGTATTCAGTTATGATGTGCCATTCTTTCTTCAGCATGTCAGTAATAACGTCACCTATCATGCACACGTGACCAGAAGGAAAAGTAAGTAGACGTAACTCATCCACAAACTTCCTGAAGCTTGCGTTTGGAGGCCTATACGTACCGAGCAAAGCGATGGCAAGGTGCTGTGTATAAATACAAACGCTAGCAATTTAGCAGCTGTAAAGGTTATACTCAGAGGACTCGAAATACAGAAATCTTTGATCAAAACCCCAATTCCAGCACCAGGGCAAGATCTTGCGCGTAAGAAGAAAATTCAATTATGGGGTTTTACGTGCCATAACCACTTCCTGATGAGGCACGTCATAGTGGAGGACTCCGGAAATGTTGACCACCTGGGGTTCTTCAACGTGCCCTTGAATCTAAGTACACGGGTGTTTTCGCCTTTATCGAAATGCGGCCGCCGTGGCCGGGATTCGAACCCGCGACCTCGTGCTCAGCAACCCAACACCATAGCCACTGAGCAACCATGGCGGGTTCATTTGCGCGAAAAAAATGGTTGTGATAACGTTGGACGGAAAACCGACCGATATGCCCTCGCCCAATATTTCAGTAAATACAAAAATATCAGCTTTGTGGCGTACAGAACCAACTTGGAAAAATCATTCGAGTGCTTGCGAATACTGCTCACGTTCACATGGAAAAGAGCGAAAGTACTTTCGCAAACATTTCAAAAGATATTAGAGAAAGAAAACCACAAATGTGATCGCACACAGTCATGAATCAAAGACAAGACTACAATAGACAAAGCGCAAAAAAGAAGAAAAAGAGCGGTCAGGCTAACTGAGTCCAGAGAGAATGACCTGTTTCATTGTTCGCCTGCCAAGTGGCATGCGGCAAATAGAACTTAAGTTGCAGTAATGTAGCAGGAACACATTTTATCTGAAGTCAGCATTGCATTTGCGAGTTGGAGGTTCAATGCCCCATCCAGAGCCAAATAAACTGCATCAATCTCAGCAAACTGCTTTCGCTTAGCCAAAAGGTACATGGTTCTTGCGTGGAAAGGTAGAGCTAATCAGAAGGCTGAAACTGTTTCTACGGAAACGTTTGCCGACTTCTACGCAGCTAATTTTGTCTCATGTTGGTGAACCCGCCGGCATTTTATATGTGGTAAACAGAGACGAAGCTTGCTTCGCCGCGACGGCGACATGCTATTGAAAGTGAAATTCTGTTCGTTGTGACGCAGCTTGGACGCGTGAACAATGAAGCAGACGACACGAGGACACACCTCCAGGCATTAGTGTGCATTTGCAGGCTTACTTCTATGCGCGACCGCAGTGAATGCACTCAAGCAAGCTAGGCGACGATTTGTCCCCGCATCGTTACAAAGGGAATGCCAATAATTCATCATCATCACGCGCTCACGTGTTCACGCTTACACTGCTCATCGCTGCATCAGGCAGTAGCCGGTGAAGTCGGATATCTGATACGACGACTCGGAGATAGCTGAAAATTTGCACCTTTTATAGATCGGAGCGCCGAGCGAGGCCTACAGCAGGGCGCATGACGAAAAAACGTGTGCTCAGTGAAAGCGTTAAAGAAAATGCCTTCTATCTTGCTCCTACGTTTTTAAGAAAAGGTTGTGGTTGGGGCAAATATTGGTTTACTTCGTGCTACTCTGCACTTTTCTCTAACATAAGTGCGATGTGTATTGTGGGAACAAACTGCTTTTTTCAAAGACATTTTGGAAATAGTGGTCGAAAATTAATTTGTGCCATGTATACTTGAGATTAGAGGGTCGCCTACTGTCACGTCGAAAGAATGGGGTGCCCACTTGCATTGAATCACGCGCAACTGGTGGCTGCGTTTCCACGATACAAAGCGGTGCGTCGTCATCGCGAAGACGTGGTACGAAAATTACGGAGGTGGGGGAAGCAAGTGCTGGGAGGCACGTTCCCAGGTGGCCAAACGCTGGCTAGGCCCCTGTACCTCATGCAATATGCGATATAGAGTTGTTGATACGCGATGATTGCTGCATACTCGGATTCGCCTCGCAACATTGGTACAACACACTCACCTCTTAGCTTCTTGCGACGAAGGCGACACCACTTTGTCCTTGTTGAGCATAACCCAGCGAAGTAGGTTATGCGTCGGCAACGAGCTTTCTCCCATTCTGCGTAGTGCATTTTCGTATCCGGTGTTCAGATCCCAGTCGGGATTCAAGGGGATTGCCGTACGCAGGTACCTCTTTTGAATGGCACCATCGACATACTCGCGCCGTTCCCCTTGCACAGAGTAATGGCCGATCTCGCAGGGCACACCGTATCCGGCAAAGTCTTCGGTCCACCGCGTGAGTGCCTCGCGTACGGTTATGACTGCGACACGTTGCCCAGCGGGAAGAAGACCTATACCGCGGTGAACTGCGTCGGCCGCCGCCGAACCTGCCGAACCTCCGAAACCGCCGCCTATCATTTTTGACAGAAGCGTCCCAGCCTCTGTGCAGACGATTCAGCTAATCTTCGCGCATTAGCGCTTGAAAGCATTACCAGCGTCCCCTATGTTTCGCCGTGATGTGCGTGCGCATGGACGATGTGGCGGCGCTTGCCCCTGCGGCAAGCGAATGCGCTGTATATCTGAAAGGAAGCAATCTGTTCACCCTGCGAAGGCACGCCGGAATGCTGATGGGCAATGCAAGCCACGCGGGTTGATTCTCTCGATGTTGGACCCATCGTTTCCAGTGCGCTCTTCTGCTGCTTGGAACGTCCCGCTGTCCCTGTTGACGTTGCCTTTTAGTGCGAATAGCCTTCATTGTCATTGTTGGACAAGTTTCTGTTTCCACCTATCTACCGAATCAAAAATATAGGCCGAACCCGAAGACTTTGCCGTGTAAAGGTGTGGGTCAATCCCAAATATTGTGGAGTTTTAAAATGTGGGCCTAACCTTGCTCACTGCGTTCGATGATCGAAAATTACGACTTCTCTCGCGCTGTGTAGAATCGAAGAAGCGTGTCATAGGTTTCTCAATCCTATCAGCGTAACGCTGAGTGTGCTGCGCCAGAATTTTTTTTCTGTATTTTCTGCTTGGCTGCATTTCTGCAAGTCAAAGTCTTTCTGTATTTTCTGCAAGTCAAATTAAGTGTTAGTCACCCCGCATCCGACATGTTTTATAGGTGTGAGAGCATCAAAGAGTTAGTTAGTTAGTTAGTTAGTTAGTTAGTTAAATGGGGTTTAATGGCGCAAAAGCAGCTAAGGCTATGCTGCGCCAAACACGAGGTGTTTTCAAATCCAGTTTATGAAGCAGAAAGCTGTATTAGTAATCTATATTTTATGTAAAAATCCCGTGTCGTCTAGAAATTTACGGACGTCACATAATGGGACTAGCGGATCATCACTTAAAATTAGAGCAGGGTGTAAACGTATATGTAGTTGATATAATTTGTGCAAAAGCTTTCGTCTGTGTGTTTCAATCTGCGTACATGTGAGTAATATGTGCATAACTGTTAGTGGCTGTTGACATTTCTCGCATGTTGGTGTGTCTTCTTTCGTAAGTAAGTAGTTGTGTGTGAGGTGTGTGTGCTCAATGCGTAGGTGGCATAGAACTACTTCGATGAACCGCTCCTGATGGTAGCATGACTTCCACTTGCCAACTATGGGTATCGTGAGATGTAGCTTGTTGTCAGCACAACGGTCCCATTCGCGTTGCCATTTTACCGTGAAGGCTTTTCTAATTGCACGGATGCTATCATTATATGGGAGTGTTCTGTTTTTAATGTCTTTGTGCGCTGCTATCAATGCATATCTATCAGCTGCTTCGTTACCCGGTATCCCAACGTGGCTTGGGACCCAGCAGAAACGAATTGACCTCCCGTATTCGTTAAAAGCCACCATGCTTAAAATGTCTCCAATCAGGGGTTCACACTCAGATTTCAGGTGTAGAGCCTTCAGTGTGCTTAAAAAATTTGTGTATATGACGGCATGTTTGTGTTTATCAGCCATAATCTTTTTAACAACAACCCATATAGCAAAAACTTCGGCCGTGAAAACAGAGGCGTGTTGTGGCAATTGAACACTTTTTTCCCAATTTTCCGTTACGACCCCCACACCCACGTGTTCTTTCGTTTTAGAGCCATCAGTGTAATATTGCATTTTATTTTGACATTCGTCCTGAAGTGCATGGAATTCTTGTGTAATGTGTTCGTGTGGGGTGTCTTTCTTCTTTAAATGTGTCAATGTCCAGTCACATACCGGTTCAAAATCGTTCCACGGGGGCAAACGCTGTGGCTTTCTGGCAACGTGGAGGACTTCGCAAGGAATGTCATAATCCCGAACATATCCTACATATCGCAGGACAAGCGGTTTTATCATCTTCGGTTTATTTGTGTAGTGTAGGCGTGAGTTGCATTGTGTGAGGTTATTGTAGCTTATGTGTTGGGGTGATGACTGAATTATTAGTACGTAGGAAAAAGTGAGTTATGCTCTGCGCTGCTGTAAGGAGGGTTCATTACACTCGACTTATAAACTTTGAATAGGTGAAGTTCTGTAGGCACCACTTACCAGTCGCAGTCCGAGGTTATGTACTGGATCAAGTCGTTGGATATAGGACTGTCTGGATGAGCCGTAAACCACGGAGCCGTAGTCTAAAAGGCTACGCACAAGAGACCGGTAAATACGTAAAAGACAGGTTCGGTCGGAACCCGAGTGCTTATGAGATAAAACTTTGAGGATATTAAATGCTTTATTTCCCTTAATTTTTAGTGTTTTAATGTGGGATAGGAAGTTTAGTTTTTTTGTCAAAGATTACTCCCAAGAATTTATATTCTTGTTTTACCAGCAGCGCGACATCATTCAATTTTACATCCGGGTCTAAGTACAACCCTCGTTTTTGCGAAAAAAGCACTGTAACAGTTTTCTGAGTAGAGAAGCGGGAGCCATTTTTCTCAGCCCACTCCATTAGTTTATTTATTGTTATCTGGAGCTGCCTTTCACATGTTCGTAAGTTTGAGGCGCGGCACGCTATTTGCAGATCATCGACATATATGGAGTGCATAACAGAGGTCGGAATGACTTTGTTGACAAAGTTCATTTTCACTATAAAGAGTGTTGTGCTAAGTACGCAACCTTGCGGCACGCCGTTTTCTTGGATAAATGTGCGCGAGAGCAAAGTGCCTAGACGGATTCGGAATGTTCTGTTGGACATAAAATCAGCGAGACAGTTTGGCATTTTGCCACGGATTCCTAATGCGACGAGGTCACGTAAGATTCCAAATCTCCACGTGGTGTCATACGCTTTTTCTAGGTCGAAGAACACTTCCAGGTAGTGCTGTTTGTGTAAAAATGCTTCACGTATTTCGTGTTCAAGTCGGGCGATGTGGTCTGTCGTTGAACACCCTTTTTTATAGCCGCACTGGTGAAAATCAATGGAGTTCCGTTTATCAAGCGTGAAGGTTAACCTCGCATTTACGACACTTTCGTACGATTTCGCCAAACAGCTTGTCAGGGCAATGAGTCGAAAGCTGCTTGGGGATGTGGGGGATTTTCCTGTTTTTAAAAAAGGCACAACTATTGCGTTTTTCCAACTTTTTGGCATGCTTCCAGATTCAAATGCTTTGTTAAAAAATTTAAGGGGAGCATCTACGGATGCTTGGGACAGGTGTGTGAGCATAGAATAATGGATCCGGTTAGGACCTCCTGCAGTTTTTTTGCCAGCACAGAGAACCCTGTTAAGTTCTTGTGCCGTGAATGGAGAGTCGTATTCATCCCTTGACATACAAGCAGTTGGTAGCTTCTCCTTTTCTGCTGACAGCTTGTATTTTAAGAACGTGTTTGAATAATTAGCCGAGCTAGAGATGTTATAGAAATGTTCCCCAAGTATATTCACTTGTTCTTGTAGTGTTGTCCGAGTGCCTGAAGGTGTAAGTATGGGTATCGTGTATGATGGGTAGTCCCCCTTACACTTCCTGACCTGTTCCCACATCCTTTTGGATGTGACGGTGCTAATAATTGTATATACATATTTTTGCCAGGAAGATTTTTCTGCCTGTCTCCAAATATATCGAGCTTTCGCTTTGGCTTGTTTAAAATTTTAGAAGATTGTTATACTTGGGTACCTGCGTAAGATTCCCCAGGCCTTATTTCGCTGCTTTTTTGCTACGGTGCATTCATGCGACCACCAAGGATTAAGCTTCTTCCGAACAACGCCAGAAGATTGCGGTATGACCTTTTCGGCTGCAGAAATAATACGGTTAGTAAATTTTTCATTAATTTCGTCAGTGCTTAAGTATGTTAAAGTAAGCTCCTCTAGCCTGGCACTTTCTGTGAAAACAGACCAGTCTGCCATTTGTAGTTTCCAATGGCGCGGTTTGTGTGACATAATGGGTAGCGTTGAGGTGAGGTTTATTATAGCAGGTAGATGATCACTGCCATATGATGTCTCCAGTGCATCCCATTTAATATCGGTAAGAATGTCGGAAGAGCAGAATACTAAATCAATGCAGCTAAAAGTACGTGAACTCGGTGAAAAATGAGTTCGCGCACCTGAATTTAAAAGACAGATGTTATTAGTCAAAATAATATCTTCGATAAGTTCTCCTCTTTGGTCATTCTTACCGCTACCCCAAAGAGTGCAGTGAGCATTAAAAGCTCCAACTAAAACAAAAGGTTCCGGCAGCTGGTCAATTAAATCTTCCAAATCTCGAGTTTTTAAATGACTATGGGGAGGAATGTGCAATGAGCAGATGGTGACAGTCTTAAATGACAAAACGGTCTCGTACTGCCTCGTACGCAGTATTTAATAAAACGTTCTGTGTGGGAATGCCGCTTTGGACGACAATAGCGACACCTCTTGATAAACGACTGGAGTGCTCGCGGTCTTTTCTTACGACAGTAAAACCTTTAAGAAAATGTGTATGTTTGAGTCCTAGGTATGTTTCTTGTAGGCAGAATGCAACTCGTGAGAACTTATTTATGATGTCGTTGATGTCACCTCGATTGTGAATTAGTCCTCTGCAATTCCAATGAATGATGAAAGCCATCTTATTGGAATTGAAAAAAAAATACTTATGTGTGTGAGCTTACAAATTGTAGGTGACATGTATTTAAAAGCTGATTACTCTTATGAAGGGCGGTGACCGTTCAGGTTACCTTTCCCTTTCTCAGCGAAGGTATAATATGCTTCTTTCGATGGGGGCGAAATGCGAAAACACCCGTGTACTTAGATTTAGGTGCACGTTAAAGAACCCCAGGTGGTCGAAATTTCCGGAGTCCTCCACTACGGCGTGCCTCATAATCAGAAAGTGGTTTTGGCACGTAAAACCCCATAATTTAATTTTTAATAATATGCTTCTCCTTCTGTGAGCGCTCCAAGGAGCGCGGGCCTTTTGGCGTCAATGACGCTGGGGTTTTAGGATCGACCTCCATCGCCTTTTCCGAGGCACTGGACGATCGAGAGCCAGGCGCCGAGACGCGCGTCTCGGGCTGTGGGGTACGCTTCAACTTCGGACCTTGCGGCACTGTTATCTGCGGGCCCGTCTTCGTTGCTGATGGAGTAGCACAGGCTGCAGCCACCAAGGGGTGGTTGGGGTTTCTACAGGAGTACCGGACGTGGACCCTGTAGATTCCTGAGACCGGTGTGGCGGTACCCCCTGCCGCGTCACACTGGCATAGCTTACTTGAGGTAAGTGCGCTAGCCTTTTCATCGCTTCATAGAATGAAATCTTTTCCCTTACAGTTATTGCAATTATTTCTTTTTCTCTTTTCCAGCAAGGGCAGCTCCGCGAGTAAGCTGGATGATCGCCCTTGCAATTGACACATTGTGCGGGAGCATTGCAGTTGTCAGATGGATGGTCGTTGGCACTACACTTCGCGCATGTTTCCTTTCCTCTGCATGATTGTGATGCATGTCCGAGCCTCTGGCACTTAAAGCACCGCCTCGGGTTCGGTATGTATGTTCGGACATTGATTTTCAGGCAGCCTGCGTCGAGTGAGCTGGGCACAGTACTGGAACCAAATGGGAGTACTGCGTGTTTTGTGGGGATCTGTTGGTTGTTTCGTCGAAGTGTTATCCTTTGTACCTTGATGATATTGACACGTGTACTTATCTTTATCGGGCGACCACGTTTCGCCGCCTAACAAATCTTATCGCACAGCGCGGGACGCGCTTGCATGTATCCGAAGTTTCTGGAAAGTTATCGGTGCTTCTATCCGCAGTCTGTTGTCGCCCAACCTTGTGTTATCTGATTTATTCGCCTAACGCGAATGCTGTAGAACTTTGTGGAAGGCACGCGGGTCCTAACGATTAGTCTGGAACATTCGATGATTCTGTATAAAAGCCGACGCGCTTGACCCGCTGATCAGATTTCCGACGATCGCCGACTGTGTTCGCCGCTTTCGTTGTGCTATAAGTGTAGCCTGTTTTGTGGGCACAAGTTCGCCCAATAAAAGTTAGTTTTGTCGCTCACAGTACTGCTACTGTGTTATTCAACGTCACGACCACGTGACATCTGGTGGAGGTGCTTGTGCGTTCATGTACCGAACGCCCCCGCAAAGCCGCGATCCAAGCCCGAAGCCGGAGGACAAAACCAACGTCGCCCAAGACCAGCGAGCTAGCCGCCGGCTGCAAGGACTGCCCCCAGAGCACGGACTCCTACCTGAGACGTGCAGGAAGATTGCCACCAAGTCCTCCCCAATGGCAGCCCCAGCATCCCCCGTCGTGCTGCAGCAGCCCAGGGAGCCCCCCACGTTCCGCGGTTCAACATTCGAGGACCCGGAAACCTGGCTCGAGACGTACGAGAGGGTCGCTGCATTTAACAGCTGGAACAGCGACGACAAACTGCGACATGTCTTCTTCGCATTAGAAGACGCTGCCAGGACATGGTTCGAGAACAGAGAAGCCACGTTAACGACCTGGGAGCTTTTCCGAAGTGGCTTCTTGCAGACATTCACAAGCGTCGTACGCCGAGAACGAGCCCAAGCACTACTGGAAACCCGAGTGCAGCTGCCCAACGAGACCACCGCGATTTTTACAGAAGAAATGAGCCGCCTATTCCGCCACGCCGACCCGGAAATGTCCGAGGAAAAGAAAGTCCGGCTACTAATGCGTGGTGTTAAGGAGGAACTTTTCGCCGGTATGGTACGAAACCCACCGAAGACTGTCGACGAGTTTCTTCGCGAGGCCACTAGCATCGAGAAGACACTCGAGATGCGAAACCGGCAATTCGACCGCCGCACCAACGCTACAAACTATGCCGGAGTTCAATCACTGGCCTCCGAAGACCTGCGCGAGGCTATCAGGGCAGTCGTACGAGAGGAGCTTCAGAAGATCTTCCCGTCGTCGCAGCCTCAAGTGGCCTCGATCGCTGACATCGTCAAAGATGAGGTTCAGCGGTCGCTTGGAGTTCCGGAGGTGCAACCTCAATTACCGCAACCCCAACCCGAAGCGATGACCTACGCCGCCGTCGTACGCCGTCAAGGCCCTCCTCAGCGACCGCGCCAGGGCCCTGTAACGCCGCAATTCCGTCGACCACCGCCGCCGCCGCCGACAGCGCGCCCACCCGTCGCCCAGCGGAGCCACCCGAGGAAGACCGACGTTTGGCGCGCTCCTGACCACCGCCCGCTCTGCTACCACTGCGGGGAAGCGGGTCACGTCTACCGACGATGTCCATACCGGGAAATGGGACTGCGAGGTTTCGCCGTCAACGCTCCGCGCCCGCAGCAAGGTGAACGCCCTCGCGATATCGCTGACTACCTCGCGGCTACTCAGTGGAGTTCTCGACGACCGTCGCGTTCACCATCACCAGGCCGCTACCTGTCGCCGCAGCGCCGACCATACACTGGCCCAGCTCGGGGCCGGTCAGCGAGCCCATATCCGGAAAACTAAAAGCAGCAACCGATGGAGGTGCGGTTGCTGTTCGTCGAACTGACGAAGATCCTCCGCCGCCGACGAAGACGCCGAAGAAACCATCTCGACGACATAATAACGACACACTGCCGTCCCGAGGAAGTCAGGAAGCCAAGACTACACCGACGAAAGACGACTTCACGACGCGACGTAACAGCTTCAGTTCAACACGACGCAGCCGTGATCCGACGCCAAGACCCAACTGCAACGCAAGACAAAGAACCACCGACCTCGACGTGCTTCTAGACGGCCACGCAGTCACCGCCTTAGTCGACACAGGCGCCGATTACTCAGTCATGAGTGGACACATCGCCGTCCAGTTGAAGAAGGTTAAGACTGCATGGGAAGGCCCTCAAATTCGGACCGCTGGAGGACACCTGATTACGCCGACAGGAATGTGCACGGCAAGAATTACCATTCACAACCGGACTTACCCTGTCACCTTCGTTATCCTCCAACAGTGTTCACGAGACGTCATTCTTGGCATGGACTTCCTCAACCAACACGGCGCAGTCATCGACCTGAAGTCGAAGTCAATAACGCTGTCGGAAGATCATGCGATACCGCCGGAGAGCCCTCGTAGTCACCACGCCTTGAGTGTGCTCGAACATCAAGTGAGCATCCCGCCTCGCTCCAGCATTGTTATTTCGGTCGGCACCGAAACACCCGCTGACGTAGAAGGCGTCATCGAAGGTGACCAACGTCTACTGCTAGACCGTGAAATTTGCGTCGCAAGAGGGATCGCTCGACTGCACGGAGGAAACACGAAAGTGTTGCTGACAAACTTCAGCCAGGAGTTCAAGCACATCAACAAGGGCACGACGATCGCATACATCGAGGAAATTCAGGAAACCAGCGATGCCTTTGTCCTCTCGGATTCTGTTGCATCTACCCCGACGACCGTAGTTCCCGAGCCAGACTTCGACATAAATCCAAGTCTCCCCGTGATTAAGCAGCAACAGCTCAGAAGTCTGCTTCGACGATACAAAGACTGCTTTTCGACGTCATCGAGGATTCGACAAACACCAGTCGCCAAGCATCGCATAATACCCGAGGAGTGCGCTCGACCACTACGCCAGAGCCCTTACCGAGTTTCGACGCGAGAACGGGAAGCTATTAGGCAACAAGTCGACGAAATGCTGCGCGACGACATCATCCAGCCGTCAAAAAGCCCGTGGGCCTCTCCTGTAGTCCTGGTAAAGAAAAAGGACGGAACCCTACGCTTCTGCGTCGATTATCGTCGACTGAACAAGATCACGAAGAAGGATGTGTACCCCCTTCCACGGATAGACGACGCATTGGATCGGCTCTGCAACGCTAAATACTTCTCGTCGATGGACCTCAAGTCTGGCTACTGGCAAATAGAAGTCGACGAGAGAGATCGCGAAAAGACTGCCTTCATCACGCCAGACGGCCTCTACGAGTTCAAGGTCATGCCATTCGGACTGTGCTCGGCGCCTGCAACGTTTCAGCGCGTCATGGACACGGTGTTAGCCGGACTGAAGTGGCAGACGTGCCTTGTTTACCTGGATGACGTCGTTGTCTTCGCCGGAAATTTCGACGATCACCTTAGGCGGCTTGCGACAGTGTTAGAAGCCATCAAGTCATCAGGGCTCACTCTGAAGCCGGAAAAGTGCCGTTTCGCTTACGATGAACTTTTGTTCCTAGGCCACGTGATCAGCAAATCAGGAGTACGCCCCGACCCACAGAAGACAGCTGCCATCGCAAAGTTCCCGCAGCCAACCGACAAGAAGGCAGTGCGCAGATTCCTTGGCATGTGTGCCTACTATAGGCGCTTTGTCAAGAACTTTTCACGCATCGCTGAGCCGCTGACAAAGCTAACTAAATGTGACGTCGAGTTCAAGTGGGAAACGCCGCAGGCCGACGCATTTCAAGAACTCAAACGACGCATGCAGTCGCCGCCCGTACTTGCGCACTTCGACGAGCACGCCGATACCGAAATACACACTGACGCCAGTAGCCTAGGCCTCGGTGCCGTCCTAGTCCAGAGAAAAGATGGACATGAACACGTGATAGCTTACGCTAGCCGGTCGTTGTCAAAAGCGGAAGGCAATTATTCTACAACCGAAAAGGAATGCCTCGCCATCGTTTGGGCTACGGCGAAATTTCGCCCTTACCTCTACGGCAGGCCATTCAAAGTGGTCAGCGACCATCACGCGTTGTGTTGGCTAGCTAACTTAAAGGACCCTTCAGGACGGCTGGCGCGGTGGAGCCTCAGACTACAAGAATACGACATCACTGTAACATACAAGTCCGGAAGAAAACACTCAGATGCCGATTGCCTATCACGCGCCCCCATTGACCCACCGCCGCAAGATGACGAGGATGACGACGCCTTCCTTGGCATAATAAGCGCGGAAGACTTCGCCGAACAACAACGAGGGGACCCGGAGCTAAAAGGCCTCGTCGAGTATTTGGAAGGGCACACCGACGTTGTCCCTAGGGCATTTAAGCGTGGATTATCTTCGTTCACGCTTCAAAACAACCTACTCGTGAAGAAGAACTTCTCACCAGTCCGCGCCAGCTACCTTCTTGTTGTACCGTCAGCGCTGCGTCCAGAGATACTGCACGCCCTACACGACGATCCAACCGCTGGGCACCTCGGATTCTCCCGGACGCTGTCGAGAATACAGGAAAGGTATTACTGGCCGCGTCTGACCGCCGACGTCGCCCGTTACGTCAAGACATGCCGAGATTGTCAACGACGCAAGACACCACCGACAAGGCCAGCAGGATTACTACAGCCGATCGAACCTCCTCGCCGACCATTCCAGCAGATTGGGATGGATTTGTTGGGGCCGTTTCCGATGTCAACATCCGGGAATAAGTGGATCGTCGTGGCGACGGACTATCTCACCCGCTTTGCTGAAACTAAAGCTCTACCAAAAGGCAGCGCAGCCGAAGTGGCGAAATTTTTCGTCGAAAACATCCTGCTGCGACATGGTGCCCCAGAAGTCCTCATCACCGACAGAGGAACGGCTTTTACAGCAGAGCTCACCCAAGCCATTCTGCAGTACAGCCAGACAAGCCACAGGAGGACAACTGCCTACCATCCGCAGACGAATGGTCTCACGGAGCGCCTGAACAAGACCCTCGCCGACATGCTAGCAATGTACGTCGACGTCGAACACAAGACGTGGGACGCGGTCCTGCCGTACGTAACCTATGCGTACAACACGGCGGTACAAGAAACAACACAGATCACGCCGTTCAAGCTGGTCTACGGCAGGAACCCGACGACGACGCTCGACGCCATGCTGCCCCACGTCACTGACGAAGAAAATCTTGACGTCGCTAGCTATCTCCAGCGCGCCGAAGAAGCCCGACAGCTCGCCCGCCTGCGGATCAAGAACCAGCAGAGGACCGACAGCCGACACTACAACCTCCGACGACGCTTTGTCGAGTACCAGCCCGGTGACCGTGTTTGGGTTTGGACCCCTATACGCCGACGAGGACTGAGCGAGAAGCTCTTGCGTCGCTATTTCGGACCGTACAAGATCATCCGACGTATTGGCGCACTGGACTATGAGGTCGCGCCAGACGGCATTTCGCTATCACAGCGGCGCCGCTCACGACCGGAAATAGTCCACGTTGTGCGACTCAAGCCCTACTACCAGCGTTAATGAACTTTGGGGCTTCGCGTAACTGACCTTTGGACTTTGTTTCTTTTCGTTGTTTTGTTACTTATGTTTAATAAGTGTCCTTTTGTGTTTCGCTCTCGTACATTTGTAGCATCGGGACGATGCTCTTTAAGAGGGGGGTATTGACACGTGTACTTATCTTTATCGGGCGACCACGTTTCGCCGCCTAACAAATCTTATCGCACAGCGCGGGACGCGCTTGCATGTATCCGAAGTTTCTGGAAAGTTATCGGTGCTTCTATCCGCAGTCTGTTGTCGCCCAACCTTGTGTTATCTGATTTATTCGCCTAACGCGAATGCTGTAGAACTTTGTGGAAGGCACGCGGGTCCTAACGATTAGTCTGGAACATTCGATGATTCTGTATAAAAGCCGACGCGCTTGACCCGCTGATCAGATTTCCGACGATCGCCGACTGTGTTCGCCGCTTTCGTTGTGCTATAAGTGTAGCCTGTTTTGTGGGCACAAGTTCGCCCAATAAAAGTTAGTTTTGTCGCTCACAGTACTGCTACTGTGTTATTCAACGTCACGACCACGTGACAATATTTTGTTCCTGGAATCCCTCAAGGAGCTCTTCGTCACTAAGGTTCAAAAAATCTTCTTCTGATATTACTCCTCTGCTGGTATTGAGCGAGCGATGTGGGGAAATTGTGACGTTAATGTCACCGATACTTGTCAGTTCACTGGTTTTTTCGATTTGTTCTTTCTTTGTTAGTTCGAGGAGGAGGTCTCCGCTTGCCATCTTTGATGTTTTGTAGCCTGATCCAATCGTGTTTGATAGGCATTTCGATACTAAGAAAGGCGATAGTTTTCTCATAGTTGTGTTGCCTTCACTATGAAGGACATGGAATTTTGGGAAGGTCTGATGATTTGGTTTCAATATGAACTGAAATGTTGCTTCGGTGCTCCCTCGTTTTTGAGGGCGATCTTGGAGGGGGGGAAGCGTTTGCCATTAACCATCGGAAAATTCGGCGGCGATGGTAGCCACCCACCACCGAGTCCAATTAGGGGACGCTACTAGGTTGGGAATGATACCTGCAGACGCCAGCCATGCATCACCGCTATAACCTAATGTATATATACCCAAGACTGCAAATATTACGCACGGTTAACCTTTGCCGCCAGGAAAAACGGGAGTAATAAGAAGTGTAGAGAAGACAGGAAAGATGGAAAAGTGGGAGAGAAAGACGGAGATTGGAGAGGAGGACAGGAAAAGGCGACTGCCGATTTCCTCCAGGTGGGTCAGTCTGTAGGAGCCGTCTATCTGAAGCCGAGGCCGAAGAGGTGTGTTGCCTCCGCCGGACCCCCAGGATCCCCTTTTCCCCAGACACGGCTAAGCCGTGCACGGCTACACGCGGGAGGGGCCAACCCTCGTATGCTCGGGTACGTGGTGTCGCAACACACCAAACGTCTGCTTATGCAGACGCCCCTGCGGGCATCAAAGAGTGACATAACATGTTCGTGGCAATGAATCACCTTATACAGATGGCTCACTTCGACAACCAATTCCACAAAGTATTTGGCGAAGCACGGTATCTAACGTGATGGCATCTATACGAACTACGCCAGAATGCATGCAGCCTTAAGGAAGAAATAATGTTCATGTCTTAAAAATTACGTTCAACTGGCAAAAAAACGTGTTATGCGGGTTGAAGAGCACATCTATGTGTAATGTGTCGAAAAGAAAACTGCGCTGCAATGAACGAAAACATTTTTAATTAACTTTTGACATGTTTTCAAGGCCAAAAGTTTAAGTAGAACTTTTGGCCTTGAAAACCACGAGAAAAAAGGCTGGCTGAGACTGTTGGAGAAATGCAGAAGTCTATCGAGTTTTCCTCCTCAAAATGCAACTCCGTAGACCCTGCGGGGCCGGATAGCCATACATGGCCAGCTTCGTGCGCAGTGCAAGGCGCTTTCCTCGACTTTTTCTTCTTAGGCCACAGCCATCCATAGCATGACCACAGTGATCAATGCTCCTGAACAGTATACTAGAAGGTGCAAATTGAAATACATGGCTTCTCCGTACAGGGCACTGAAGACCTGTTATCTGTACTTGGCCAAATGGCAGGAAAGTTAGATATACAGCATCGGCCTTCGAATGATTCCGTTGTACACAGCCTGCGAGCTTGCATTGGTTGTATTCCGGCTATCATTATTCAAACGGAGACTGTAGCAATCAAGCAAAAGCGGCTGGATGCTGTCAATAGTCACCCGAATCTCCTTTTGGATGGCATGAATCTGAACTCTCGTCTATATTTCAATGATAATTTGACGCGCGCCAACCGGAACTTGTTTCGTCAGCACCGCATAAGAAGAAAGGAAAAGGAATAAAGTTTGCCTGAAAACGGAACGGAATGGCGCTGGCTAGAAAGGCATAAGACTCCCGTCTCGTCGACATTGATATTCCGATTGACGTTAAAAAAACTTGTCTAAATATGAGCGTTGCCCGTCCACTCTCGTTGGGCACCTTTTTATTGCTAATATGCATAATGCTTTTACTGCCATCCATCTTTATGTCCCCAGCATCAGAAAACTGTAATATCGTTTTTTTTTGCTATAATGTCGTCTTTCCTGTCTATTTTTGATGTCTGTGTTTTGGGATTACTAAACTTTTCAGCCGATACCACTGCTTCTTATTCCATACCCGGCCATGAACTGTTTTCATATACTGGCAGTGCGTAGGGGAGGGGTTGTGACCGTGTTCGTGAAAGACATCATGCCTGAATTAAAGATACTACTTTAATTTTTGCAAGCTCAAGTGGTTACTTTACAACTATGCTCGTCTAAGGTGTGAATAGTTGTACTGTCTGTTTACCGGCTTCCTTGTTGAAACGTACGCTTGTTCTTGTCTGAACTCAATGCAGCACTGTAATCCCTTTCTCTTGAAGATTACGCGTGTGTGCTAGGAGAAATTAGCATTCATACCCTCCGCCCTACTTTGCCACCGCTCGCTATCTCGGCCTTCTATCGAAAGGGGGATTACAAGTCGGAATACATCAAGTAACCCAAGAATAATTTTTATCTGGAAAGTTGGTCAAATGCTGCGGTTAACGTATTGATGCCCAGTGCTGAAATTTTACGATGTATACAGCTGTTATTGAAACTGAGGCCGCTGATCATTACTTCGTCTGCTGTCGTCTCGTAGAATATTGAAACGCGTACTCGTTTAGCTTCACACGGTCACCACTTTTCCACGGCTAACAAATGTTAAACATTATCACTCGGGGCAAAACGCGCCCCCATAATATCGAATTTACTAGAATGTTATCGTTGATTCTACCTGTTGTGCATACTCCCATCGAACCTTGTTTAATCTGATCGCATGCGCGACATGTGTGTAGTAATTCCTGGAATGCACGCGGGCACCAGCAATTACGCTGGAACTTCCGACGAGTGATAAATAAATGACGACGCTGTCGGTGTGTTTTCAGTGCAACTTTCCTTTGTGGCCACACAAGTTGGCACAATAAGAAGTTATTTTTGTCTGAGAAGGGTACTGATTTGCGCTAGTTAGTGTGGGAAAAAGTACACTGGCCAAACAGGCCGATGCCTAAACGATAGGCTTCGATATCATAAAAGTAACGTACACAGGACGGTGCATAAATTGACACCCTCTACCCTACTCTACCAGCAGTCGTAGAAAATCTCGACATTCTATAGAAATGGGAATTAGAAGGCGCAATACACTAATCAACACGGGAATAATTTTAATCTTATTACTATTTAGAATTTATCTTGCTATTGCACGTGTGAAAGTCTGTCTTGCTGATAGCACATGCCTATTTTATGATGTCTCCTGTTACGTCATATTTATGTACGTAGATAAACCACTTGACTTCCTACCATTAAAAGCTGTTGAAGGTTTACACTTGTGTCTGTCGTCCCCCAGTCCTCGTACGAAGTGATGCGCCAATAACACTGACAACAGTTTCGTCATTCACAGTGTTTCTGCTGTGTTATTGACCATCACCATTACGTGACATTTGGTGGAGGTGCCTTTACTTTCATATAGTGGATGCCCCAGCAATGCTGCGATCCAAGCCGAAAGCCTGAAGATAACACCAGCGTCGCGCCGAATCATTGAGCAAGCCTCAGACCACAAAACTAGCCCCCGGAGCACGGTCTTCTACCCAAGCGAAGCATAAACATCAACGAGTCAGCAGCAACGATAATAGCAACAGCATCGCCATCAACGGTAGTGCTTGAGCAACCCAAGGAGCCACCTACCTTCCGTGGAGGTACCTTCGTCGGAAGACCGGGAGACCAGGCTCGAGACATTGCAGAGTGTCAGCCTACGACAAGTGAAACCCCGAAGGAAAGTTGCGTCACGCCAATTTTTCGTTAGGAGACTCCGCCAGGACTTGGTTTGAAAATCGAGAGTCCTCGTTAACGACATGACATGTGTTCTGCAGCGAGTTCCTGAAGACCTTCACAAGCATCGTCAGAAGAAAAAGAGCCTTACTTCTACTAAAAGCCTGAGTGAAGCTCCCTAAAGAGAACGTCGCGGTATTCACGGATGAGTTGACTCGTCTCTATTGTCACGTTAAACCAGAAATATCTGAGGACGTCAGGAGGGTTTAGTTCGCGGGAGTGCCACCACGTGACGTAATGTCCTTAGATTTTCAAGCTTCGCGCGGTGACGTAGTGGCGACGTCAGCACAGCAAAGATACAAGAATTAAAAGCTAACCCTGTGCACAGCACTTCACCGCGGAGCTTGTCCCGCCGGCGTTATCAGTGTTCCTGATAAAGCATAGCCGCTCGTCGGCTAGAAATGACTTATCATCCTAAGAGCCTTTAGTCGTGACGAGCAATGATTCATTCTAGGCTTTTGAGAGGCTTCGAAAAGGCAGATACGGTTTTTTTTTGTGCTACCGAGTAAACGAGCTAGGGTAACCGACGGTAGCATTTCGCGGCAGCTTTTATTCAGTCGGAAAACATCCTTACTCCCGTATTCACAAATGTAACTGAAGTTGAAGCCCATGCTTTATTTGATTTAAATGACACCTGGCGTTAACGTGCCCACAGACGCTCACAGCGTTTCCTTCGGCGTGTTCATGATAGCCGTCATGTAAATCAAGAAAAGCATGGGCTTCAATTTAAGATGCATTTCTGCATATGGCGGTTAGTGTAGGAACCTTGCACAGCGTCTACGGGAGAAGCCGCCATGGACACCTTTTGATTTTGGCCTATCGGTTTTGTCAAGGTACCTCCAATTTTTCCCTAGCCACTTTGCTATCCGCACTCATGGGCTGCCGCAGCAGCTGCAAATGGACATGTGCCTAACTATTGAGATAGATACATTGATAAGTTCGTTTTGCACCTTGTGGCAAATAGCACGACACAAGGATTGTACAAGCTGTCTCCGTGTCATCGTCCGCTAGCATGGCTTAGCCGAAGGTGCTCACAATATTACGGCCCATTTACTGGCCACCGGACCAGGCACACCTTCGGGCATGGCTTATACAATGCTGGCAGTTGCCAGAGTATTCTTCTGTCACAGCAACTCACGCGCATGAAAGAAAACCGCTGTTTAAGATTATTGTAGTTATACGCGCTGTATTTGTCTGTTCTCCACATTTTCTACCATGTTGCTGTTCCACCTTCATAATATAGCCTCAATGCCGGCTAACAGATATCGAAGGCCAAAATAGCTGCCTACATAACTAAAGGCCTCGCGCAAAACTCCTCACATTTACTTACGTTCAAGGGTGTCGCGACTGTCAAGGACATCATTAAGTAGTGCTGGCGATTCGAGGAAGGTGACAGTTCGTACGTGAGATAATTTGTTCGCCTCATCATGGCGCGACAATCGGTACCAGCCGTCGAAGGATGACACTGTAGAGTGCATTGTATTTCATGTGATGGAGTCCGGGTCCCAATTTTCAGACCCGACTCACCCTGTAGCGACTGACGACCACGCATCTCGCTTATATGTGCAGTTGCCCGACTTGAAGAATTTATTGAACACTTAACCAAAATAAAGCAGAAAATTAACTACGGGATAAAGGTACTTCTAAATTACGAAACATATTTACCCTCAATTATTACTATCATTATATTTTCATTTATTCCTTTCCGCATTGACTACTGCGTTACTTGCTGGGGAAACACTGACGTAAGCCATTTAAACTCATTGCAAATCCTACAGAATCAGGCGATGAGTATAATTGCATTTGCCCTTATAACAACAACGCCTCATATCTTTTACGAACTAATTACATTCTTTCTATCACACAACTCATTAAAGATAACCTAGGTACCCTTTTTGTTCCGTCACATCAATTACACAAGATGTGACAGCTTCATACCACAGTATTCTCTAATAAATACTAATATTACCAGGTTTGCAATAAATAGGAACTTCATTTTACCCAAAATGCACACTAATTATGGAAGCAGAGCGCCCATTTTTCATCTATCGCATTCTGGAACACACTACCTTTAGATATAAAAACACTTAAAATTCACGAATTCAAGAAACAACTAAAAGAATACATTCCGTCAAATACTAATGCCTACTTCATACTTACAATCATTCTTCAGGGTGCCTTCATTTCTTTTTCGTTGTCATACCATAATGTTTCTGTTTCTGCCTTGCATATTCATTCGAGTTAGCAAATTATACTGTGTTCGTCACGTCACTTACGCTGTCACGTTATTACTTGTGAACGAGTTTTTTTTTCATGACATTTATGCACATGTAATTCTTCACTCATGCTACTCATGCTAAGACCTGTAATTCTTCCATGTTAACGACTTGTTGAAACGGCTGTAATTTGTGTTTTACTTTGTAAAGGAGTTCCCATTGCAGTCTTTGACTTCGGGACCTTCTGTATATTAACATCTCGTAATCTTTCTAATCATCTCAATAAAAACCGATTCTGATTCTTATGTTTGACACTAGTATTTCAAACACAGGGGACAGGAGCTTTAGGGCTATCTTTGCCTTAAAGCAAATTCTGGATGATATAAGTTTGAGTAAACGACCCCAACTCGAAGATATATCTAATCAAAATTAACGATAATTTTTTCAAATAAAAATTTCTATCTTGGGTGAAGCATGTTTTTTGTAATAAATTATATCAGGGTTTCATTGAATGGTAAGACAATTTAAATTGGCGTAAGCAGCAAATATTTAACGACAGTTCAGTTGCAATACTCTCAAGGACCCTATATTGAGGATGGTATTGCAGTAGCAACTACTTTCTACGAAATGTTCTCCTTGACAACCTTACTGGGCTTTTGGACTTATTCAGAGGGGAGATAGAAGAAGCTGGGTTCAATGGGTACCGGCTCCCTTTCTGAACCCATGTGTAGAATTAAATGTTTGTGTTGAAGTGCAAGTCTAGCGTAGGCTGTTGGCCAGGATTCGAGGACGACTCGGAGGTCTCGTGGGTGTCTTGCGAGATAGACACGCCAGCGTAATTTTTCTCTTTAACTTCTCTATTAGGTCGCAGTGTAGAGGTGTCGGAAGTTGGTACTGGAGTTATCTGCAGATTAGAAATCCGCGTACTGACCACTTGAGATATGCATTTTGATATGTTAGCTACTAATCGCTACATTGTGCTTGCTTTTTGAACTGCATCGTCAAGTGCCTGCGAAATAGTCGTGCCTGTGAAAGAAGGCTAACGTGCTGAAATGCCAGCGTACCCGAGAGCCCTCTCTTAACAGTGGCAATTTCGTCGCTTCTAAAGCAACTCCTCTTGTCAATTATTTCTAACACTTGCGTTTCTTGCACTCGAGCTGGGCAGTTTCAATAGCCAGCAGGGTGTGATCCACCAAACAGATAACACTTCTCATCTTTGCCCGTACAGTCACCGTTAGAGTGGCCCTCAAGTGTGCAGCATCGTGAAGCAGATTTCCAGCCGCCAGCACTATGGCCATATCCCCAGCGATTCCAGCATTGTAGGGGACGTGACGCCAGAAGATCGACTCTGAACGCTGAAAGCCACTCTTTAAGTTCCTATGGACAAGGAGTTCAGGCTGAAGTCGCAATCACTGACTCAGTGCAGATTCTATTCTTGTCCACAACGCGATTGCAGATATACGCAGCTACTACGCCTGCCGTAGACAGCTACTCCAAAGTACAAGATTGGCTTAGTGGCGAGTTGACACCACGCACAATGCCCTTTGGGCATGCGAGGTCTGGTGGAATATACGCAATCACCGAGATGGATGCAAACGAGGAACACTTCAGCAGGTTCACTACACATGCCTAGATGGACGATCTATGCACTATCCCACCTGGACCAAACTGCCGGACATCAGTGATGCTCTGGTACTTAGGAGTGACCGCATTTAGTTCTTGGAGAGATTTAGGGTTGTTGAACCTGATTGAGTCCCCACCCGGAGCCACCAGCATGACAGGAATGCTGCTCACTACGCTGCGGACAAAGAGGTAAAGAGATAGCGCATAATTTTGAAGAGTGGCTATCCAAAGGCAACTACATTGTCCAGTACAATTCCTGGACATCAGTGTGATCTCAAATACAACAAAAGGAAGAAAGATGGCTGCGTCCACCTAAAATGACAAAATAAAAAAGTAAACGCAGTAATCAATAATCTAACTAACACTACCCGGTACTTAACCAACCCGGCCCAAAGTGCAAGCCAAGAGGAGCTAGGTCTGACACGTCAGCATCCGGCCTATTCTTACACCCCGGAGAACGAAATAGAATCGTTTTCGTTTTCCCGGTTACGGTATAGTTGCTGGAACGGTAAAATAATTTCTCGACAAATAATTTAACTCGTAAAGAGGAAAACGCTTTCTCGCCCAAAAGATAGTACATCTTGTACAAAGAGATAGAGAAAGGAAGGCGCAGACAAGAAGGGAGGTCAACCAGACGAGCGTCCGTTTTCCTACTGGGGGTGGCAAACCCCAGTGTTACAATGCAGTGCGCTGCAATGTATTGCACAATAACGCGTCAATAAGCTCTTGTGCAGTGCTAATTTGGGCTTGCTGGTGCATGTAATGAATGGATAAGGAGTTGTGTCATAAATTCTTCTCATGGGTGATATAAAGCTCATGGAATAAATGGTGTTGTATGTTGGCTTAAAAAACAAGGTTGCAACATTACGCCAGCTGGGCACTGGGAGTGTCTCTTGTTTTTTTTTGTTTTTTTTTCTTCTTTTTTAGTACCCGCAGTACTAGGTCCCTCGTCTTCGGTCACCATCGTGTAGCTTGTACACAGTAAATATCGCGCACGTTCGCGAACTTTATTGTGCCATACAACAACATACGTGCTCGCCGGTCTTGTTTCAAAATAAAGTGCGCTAAAAGCTTGCGATTACATCTAACCGTAAGCATTGACAACACATGAACAGTGCAGACTATGCGTATTCTTGGTTTGCCAATGAATGCACATGTACACTTATTGACAGAGATGGGGTATGTTGAACTACTAAGTGGTGGTTGAAATCATATGCAACAACTGTACAGTGCATAATCTGTACAGTACACAATCACAAGATTGACTAGGACAATGCCACTGTTGTTGCCACAGAAAAGTTCATGTCATCCCGGTGGCTGCTAGAATCGCTAATCATTCAATCGACGCCAGCTACGACGAACCGGACACCAGGGACTATGCCTGCCATTTACGCACGTTCGTTACGCCACAAGCTGGCTACATAAGTGACGGCGATTTCCTGTCCAATTCAGTGAACAAGGAACCCGTACGCGGTTTAGAAACGTCGGATTATACATCAGACTTGGTCAGCGACCGTGATCCCCTTCATTTCTATGCCTGACCAGATGAACTTTCGTCGAACCCTTGATTATACTGTACTATGCAGTTCAGTAAAGCCATTTCACTCTTGCTTTTTATTATTATAGAGTTTTACGAGCCAAACCCACCGTCTTACTACGAGGCACGCCGTAGTGGGGGACTCTGGAAGTTAGGACCACGTGCGCTCCTTTAAGGTGCACCTAAATCAGATCTAATGTACACGCGTGCTTTCGTACTTCGCCCTCATCGAACACTCGGGTTGTTTCCGGCATTTAAAAATTTCACCTGGCCGCTGCACTTGGGTCGATAGGCCGCCAATTTTCTCCGAGACCAGTTGTTACTAAATGTAAACGCAATTATGGTCATTATACCACTCGCTGCGCTTCGGTACTTATTAATAGTGTACACGAACACCTGAGCGGCGCGAGTTTGTTTACATGGGCACGTATGCGCGCCTCTTTGTTTGCGTAAACATATATGCTGTATCTTAAACTGGAAAGCGCTGAAACCAAATAATGTAAAAATTGCAATTACACGCATACATTTGCCCATATGATCATCGTTACAAGGCCCGAGTGGACGGCCAACTGTGACCGGAATAGAAGGTGCAAAAACACAAGTTTGAAGATATGGTCGTTATGGCAGCTTTTGGCAGAAAGCTATAGCTCTCAAACGTTGTAGGTCTTTTCATAATGCGTACAGTTTGCGTGTTGAATAAAATAGTGTTAGATGAAACTGAGTACAAGTGCTCATCCAGAATGCGTGCAAGCTTCCCTCGCAAAAAAAAAAAAAAACAACAACAGATGTTCACATAGCAAGAAATGTGCGGTGGTTGAACACGGTTAACCCAATAAAGACCAGCGTGACCATATGGTCACGTTTCACTGCACAGTGGATTTCAATTATTTAAGATTGACAAAACGGCACCAAAATCACCTTTGACATGCCGTTAGACAGATGAGATTTCCCTTTATGGATATCAAGTGGCAGCAGGTGTCAGTCGTTTTGTGGGAGCCCCTCGCAAAGGCGGGAATAAGTGTTGTTGTGCGAGTAGCGTCACCATGCATCACTCCAAGGGGTAATGTGTTTTTTTTTTCACTACTTATTTAAGAAAAAGTCGGATATGCTTACCTCCATATTGCTCTTTCAATATGTGACCTTCGATGATCATTTGTGAAAGGTGAATGTTTGATTTATCCATGAACGAGCGTGTTATCTTGCGCGTTGCCATATGGACACGCTGGGCCTTTAGGCTACCTAAGTTTTTATTTTATTTTTAAACTGCATTCTCATCTCTTGAACGGCTACTGGCGCGTTCCCACAGTGGTTATTTCTTATGTTATTGTCTGAATATGTTGATGTTGGAATAAATAGCGAAGATACACGAAGAAGACGATGACGACGTGTCAGTGATTTATATCGACCCGCGAGAGGGTAGCACCTATACGGATGAAGAGTCGGCCGATGAAGACTCAGGCGGGCTCATCGACAATCTAATTGGGCGGCAGCTATGAGCCGGCGCTGAAACTGTTTTCTCTGACGGACGCCGCATTGGTGGATCCCACTCGGACGATGACGACCCCGGCAGGCAAGGTGAGGGAACATGAGAGGTTTCTTCTGCTGTAGCTGATGTGGCCATTTCTGCGAAATTATCCACTGCTTCTAAGTGGACGAACGGTGATCTCCAGAAAAGCCTTGGCATATTTCCCTACCCAAACATTGTTGCTTACAGGGACTTTTCACCTGTTGAGTTTTTCGAAATCTTTTTTGACGAAGCCGTCGTGGAGCTGCTAGTCGAACAAACAAGAAAGTATGCGTTATTTTTCAATATGCCCGATCCGGAGGTTACCAAAAAAGAACTAGGTTTTCATCTAGTGCTCGTTTTGTCCGGCTATAACCGCTTACCAGGGGAAAAGTGCTATTGGGACAGCGGCTATGATATGTGCAACACGATGGCCTAAATTGCTATGGGAAGAAATCGCTTCGTACAGATAATGCGATTCCTGCACTGTGCGAAATGCAAGCCTAACGCTTAGTGACAAGTTGGCAAAGTCACGTCCATTGATGGCATTATTGAAAGCAAGGTTTCTGGAGCACTTTCAACCTGTGCGTCACCTGAGCTATGACAAAAGTATGATTGAGTATTATGGTCGTCATGGCTGTAAACAGTTCATACGCGGAAAGCCTATCCGCTTCGGGTATAAAGTATGGTGCCTAAATGCCAAGAACGGATACCTTGTAAACTTCAAAGTGTATCAATGCAAGCAGGGCATCCCAAAACATCTGAAAAATATGAAAAGGACAACGCCACTTCTTCAAATGGTGGATGAACTCGCAGCAGAGACGCACGACGTTCCTTTCTTATTATATTTTGATAATTTATTCACAGGCATGCCGCTACTCAGGCATTTCAAGGCACAGGGCTACGAAGGTATGGGCACAGTGACGCAGAACCGTGTTCCCAACCGTGTTCCCGTGTTCCGCTGGATGGACAATTCTGTAGTAACGATCGTAAGCACCATTCACGGCGTAGATCCAGTGTCATCTGCAGACAGCTACTCTCGTGTTCAGAACAAGCAAATCAAGGTGGCCCTCAAAAACACTGTTGCTCAGTACAAGTTTTATGGGCAGTATGGACCAGATGGATGCAAATGTAGGCGCCCACAGAATTGTAATCTATGGCAAAATGTGGTGGTGGCCAATTTTCACTTGACTTTGTGATGTATCTATCAGCAACGCTTGGACGCTAATTCGTAGAACAGGGTTCAACGTCACGCAGCTGGAATTCCGCAGGCAAATTGCACAAAGCTACGTGATGCGATGGGATCATAAGCATAGAGGACCTGGTCAACGCAGAATCCCAAGGACTGGTGATGTCCTGAATGGTACACGGTATGAACAAGTGGCCCACTTTGTTGCACCAATACCTAATGACAAGAGGTGGAGGTGTGCATGAGATAATTGCAACAGCGCCGTGCACACACAATGCACAAAGTGTGACGACGGCATGTGTATTCCATGATTTAAACCATATCACACTAAATAAGTTCTCGCCTATTCGCTATGTATGTTTTTGTGACGTTTCTTGGCTTGAAATAAATGTTTTTCACTTCGCGTATTTTGCTGTAGCGTAAGGGCCCAGTGTGACCATATGGTCACGGGCTATATTTCAAAAATTAGGCAAGAGTAATAATTTTTTGCATGTGAATTATTAGTATAAAGGTAAGTTAATATATTAGATTTATTTCAATATAGCAAGAAAAAGAAGAAACCGGTCCCTAATGGGTTAAACCAAGTTTGTAGAGTGATAGCACGGTTTTGTTTGCCTTGGGAAAGGACACAGGCGTTGCTCGGCGCCGTCAGCAACTACCGCATCTACAATTTCACCACAACACACAGACGCTGCTCGGAGCGGCAGCAGCAGCAAGCGAATTCCCCTTCATGCTGCGTCTCGCTTCAGCGCGAGATATGCGTGGAAAGCACAGAGCGTACGAAGCTACCAGCGCCCGAACTTCGTACAAATCGCAAATCGCTTTGGAAATGAGGCCCGCGTGACCGCACCCTTTGTCTGCGTCGCAGATCGCTTTCAAGATATGGGCGCCCACGTGCGTACGCAGGAGCCGCCGGTAGTGGCAGCCTAAGTCCCAGTTTGACGTTGGCCGAGCTTGAAGGTCAGATTTACGGAACCACGTGTTTTCCGAGTTTGTACCTGGAGTAGAAGTGCGATCGCTCTAAAATACAAAATTCTGCCTGCTTCATGCAGAATAGCGTAGCGGACGGGTGAAGCATACCAAAACTTAAAACTTTTCAGCATTTCAGTATTTTAACGGAAACGTTTGCAGTATTTTCAGAAAACGACATTTTTCGTATTTTTACCTGCAGTTCCTCTGTATAACGACGGGAATTTTTTACACTACACTGTGTAGGAGAGCTGCCGCTGGCATAAACCATGCGGGGTAGACGGCAATGAAAGCGTTGAAATACAAGCAGGAAATCGCTTGGGAAAATAGAACCTACAATCTGACAATAGAAATTGATATTGAACAATGAATCATGCCTACGTAATCGACTATAAAACTGGGAAGATCGAAGAATATAAGGAATTCGTTTATGGCCTACCCAGATTACCAAAAGGAGTTTGATTTAGTAAAGGTACCAGCAGCCATGACAGTCGCAGAATTATAGCATATTGAACGCTTAGAGGATTACAATTTCACGTGGCGCAGAACAATCGCCTAACTTATTTCATTACGTATTCTGTTCTCCGATTACAAGAAAAATCTTTCTTACTTGCGGCACAAACTTGTCGCAGCGTTGACAGGTTGTAGTGTAAGCTGCCAAACACCGAAAACGAGACAGCTTTCTCAAGGTGCGTATTTTGTGCGCGCCTTGAACCGCCTGGCACAAGGCAATCTCAACTTCATTGTGGTACACCAACCCCTAACCTACCGTGCATAATTGCAGAATCGATTTCGGGGAGCTAATGAAATCCGATACGCAAAAATATGGTTCCATATAACTCAAACTTGTCAAACGTAGTGCAATTCTTGCAATTAAAACCAGTCCAACGTAGCGCCCGTACACCACGAACACTGGTAGTTCCAGGGAAGAGAGAGCACACTTGTGACATGTTAAACACGTCGACGCTTTTTCACGCAAACCATTCCTCAAGGCACAGTATACTTAAGCATTACTGTGAAATAACTGTTAGCTTCGTAGGCGCCCTTCCTCACCCCCCACCTTCCACACACACACAGATAAACAAAGTCGGGGGCTCTTATAAGAATCAATTATTAATTTTATTTTCACCAGTCGGATTTGGTAGAAGGATGCAGAAAATTATGCGTAAACATTCCGTAGTTAACAGAATCATTGGCTGGTTTCAGGGCGTTGGCGATCGAGTTGCCACATTAATAACCCGAGGTCCTCGGAACATTATATATATATATATATATATATATATATATATATATATATATATATATACATATATATATATATATATATATATATTAAAGAAAAATAAATTACACAGAAAAATATCTAATTTTGTGAGAAATCACAAGAAGCCAGCGTTACGAGCAGCAAAGTTACGGTAAGCTGTTATGAACTATAAGGGCACAATAAAGTTTTTTCTCCGGAAGATGTAAATGTTTCGTAAGGGCTGCTACTATCAAATGCATCATGTCGGGTGCGGCGACTCGGAGCTGGAGTGAACACTTCAGCAGCCTTCGAACGCCTCCAGAAACCAATCCGGCAAAGCAAAGAGCTTCCCGGGATCTGTCAGACGCGTGCAGACAACCTCGCATGATGACGGCACATACTCGAAGCAGTAGACAGTCCTGCGGGTAAGGAAACACGAAAAGCGGAGACTACGTTACTGGTAAAGCGCCATTCACGTCTGTCCCTGTTCACTCTCTGGAGATTGTCTCTCCCGTAACACAAGCGACATATCCATGCTGTACCATGGCCTCAGCGAAGACATCTTCATAGACAAGGCATAAGACATCTTCCGGACAACAGAATGTCAGCGCATTTTTAGCTTCTCAAGGTCAGTACTGTTGGGGTTCCTTTCTGCGTGCGGTAGCGTTTAAGGCGAACTCCTGATCTAGCCCCACACAGTCGCTCCGGGGTACTCCCCAACCCGTAGCGCGGGAATCGCGGCTACGTCTGATTAAAACGAATAAGGCTACGAGTGGCGTCAACTCTAACAACGTTGATTGCTACAAGCAGTATAAAGATCACTGGCAGAGGGAAGGCCTCTCTCTAATGACTAATAATACGCTGGCCTCGTTGCCCGGGATAGTAATGCAAACTGGGTGACTCAGGGGGTGGCGGCAGGTACTCCATTCCCGCAGGTTGGGGGTCCGGTGTTAGAGGGCGAAGGTCTCCCCCAGTGGCGCTGTTTCATACTTTTTTACCTCTGCGAGGGAAATGTCCTCCTCGCCCGTCAAATACCTTCACGCGAGCTTGGGAGGAAGGGTTCGTGCGTCGTGAGAGCGAGGGAGAACAGGGAAAGGACGTAGTGCACCGCTCCGGTGTCTACGCCGGCTCTCGACGCGACCGCGACGAGGCGGGGAAAGATGGACGCGTGTGTTCCCCACAGCACTAAATACCATTCCTCGAAGCCCCCTCTCAAAATTAACACTCAGTGTCAAAAGATCACTATGACTTAAGGCTGCTTATGAAATTGTATTCATTATTTACAAATCACCGTCAGAAACAACAGAAGGAAAGTGCAGCGCGAGTAGTTGCAGCCACTTACGGCAATTTCCACACTGCGCGGGGATTTTTTCTCAGACCTGTGGAAAAACATTTATGTAGCACGTATTCAGCACTAGAAAAAAAATTAAATTATGGGGTTTTACGTCTGATTACGAGGCACGCCGTAGTGGAGGATTCCGGAAATTTCGACCATCTGGGGTTTTTTAACGTGCACCTAAAGCTAAGTGCACGAGTGATTAAGCACTAGAAAGTTGGATGAGAAAATTTTCAGGATGGTCTACTGCAATTTTCTCATTATTACTTTTGTTCTGCATATAATATTTGAGAAGTGGGTTACCTAATACTGTTCACGAAATTAGGCCAAATGCAGGTAATAGTCGGACCTGCACCAAGCTACGGCAAAACAAGGAACGAACGAACGAACGAACGAACGCACACGCACACGCACACGCACACGCACACGCACACGCACACACACAGGGTGTCCCAGCTAACTTGGACCGAGGTGTTAAAAATACCCAAGAGCTCTAGAGAAATCGTTCCAACTACATAGTAGCCGTAGTCGTATGTACTTACGGCCAGTCTTTTTTCATCGCTAAGTAATAAATTACTTTTAAATAATTAACTTTCTAATTAATGCTTGAATCGCAAACATATCAATTGCAAAGTTGTAAGGCACCTTAAATAACCTCCGAATCAAACATTTATTTCGGACTGAAGTGGTCCTGGTTGTTTTTTCGAATAAAAAACAAAATCCCGCGAATTACGCCAAATATGAAATAGATGCGCACTCGCACGCCTCTACTCAAGCACCTACAAGCAACCATTGAAAGATATACGGCCGCATTCTCTTATTGCCGCATCCTACAAGGCTCCACTACACTTATCAATGCGTCAGCGGCGTGTTTTCTTGATGCCGCGACCATCACATGGCGTGAAACCCTGTATCGAGCTGCCGCCGCTGGTAAAGCCGTGTATCCTTGGCTATTCGCTTGGGAGCGCTTGAGTAGGGGCGCGCGAGCGCGTATCTATTTCTTATATTGGATGTTTTACGCACTTCTTTTTTTCTCGGAAAAACAAACGAGACAAAGCTGAGCACTAAACAAATGCTTGATTCGGTGGTTATTTTAGGTGCTCTACAAATTTGTAATTGATATGTTTGCGATTCAAGCAATAATTTATAAGTTCACTCATTAAAAGTAATTAAGTAATACTTTGTGATGAAAAATATATTGGCCGTATGTACGTACAACTACGGCTACTATGCAGTCAGTACAATTTCTCTAGAGCTCTTGAATAGTTTTAAAATCTTGGTCCAAGTTAACTGAGATACCCTGTATATATATATATATACACCTTGCTGCTGTCCAGCTACGGTCGCACTTGTACATTTTTAACTTGGGACGCGTAGTATTAGCAGACATAACGTCGGAGGCACGGTGAAAGCAGGCATGCAAGCTAGAACGAAATAGGACAAAGAGAGTGGCAATACTCTCTCACCTTCCGTCATCCCCTTCAACGTGTTCTTTAATAAAGGAAAGCAGCCGGTCGCAGAATTGCATGCAGACGTCTTCTGACCACTGCCCCTGTAATAATAAGGGAAAAATTGACGTTTTACAGCCGACATTTTATACTACAGACTTTACAGACGAAAAGTAAAACACTGCTATGAAAATACAATCTTGTAAAAAAAATACCTGAAATTAAAAGTCCAACGCTCCTGCCTAAATTGAAAAATTCCTCTATGTGCTGCTAAAATATGCATTAACCTCATACCAAGCGTTCTGCGGTCCATTCGCAGTGTTTACTGACTGGTTCCTTTTGAAGACTCATTTCTCTTCCTTGGTGAGTTACTGCGAGTTATCCTTGTAGGGTAGGCCTGTTTCTAAATTTTGATCCTAGCCTCTTTCGTGGGACGATCCCGAAGATTGTCCGGTCCAGGGTTGCCAGATTGGGATAATAATAGCCAAAGTGGGCTACTTTTTCTCCGAGTTGGCGTCCGAATATTCCTTTTGGCTATGTGGCTATTGTCGGGCTACATTTTTTTCCTGGGTTAAAAAAAGTAAATATAGTTAAGCAGAAATGAAAAGCACGTTGGAATCAAAACGCAGACGACAGCAGGTTATAGAAATTGAGCGCGTCTGCTACAAAATGAAAATTTGCAAGTTTTGTGTGAGAGAACACATATGCACGTCAAAACGCCAAGGATCGAGGCCTTTTGATAACTTTAATTAGGAAAGCTGGTCTCAGGAAACACGTCTTCATCCGCGAACTAACGCTACCCTTGCGCGCGTCAGCGAACATAGACTATTCCTGTCTCCACATGTTTAAAACGTAGAACGCCGAAAGCTTACATGAGAAATTTTTAGCTCCCGTTGACGCTGCGCCGACGGGGGAACTCGGCACCAGAACGGAGGGAGAACACCGAACAGAACCTAATCGAAATTTGCCGAATTTTTCTGCCTGCCGCATGGCGCCTACGTGGCAATTCGCTCGGACCCTTCCAGCCCAAATTGCCCCTGCTGCAAGGCCAATGTAGAACATATCCTCTTCCGTTGCCCCACAGCCATCCGTTCCCTACACAGCTCCAAACCTTCCTCCTGTCTTTGCTATCACTACCCGTATCAAATGCCGCCGTCGAACGAATGCTTAGCCAGGTCTCGCTCATTAAAACAGACCATCGAAATAGAATGTCGAACGAGACATTGGTAGCGCTCCTCCACGTGAAGTCTGGCCTGGCCAGGAACGGAAGCTGCCGCAATGATTTTAAACCGGGCAAAGAATTTTTGTCCCGTTTCAGCTCTGACATTTTGTCGGACCAAGCAGTTCCACTTCGCAATAAGCTCGTGATGCTTAATCATAACATACTTTTTATGTCTATATGTTGTGCTGGATTTTGTACCAACCGCCATCTATTGTGTTAGACTGTCTTGCAATTTTGGTAGTTTTTAGTTTAGTGCATTGTGTGGTGCTAAGCGAAATTATCATGAGCTGTAAGTAATAATACTGAACGCGTGAATACATGCCATTGCTTAGCGAGTTTAGTGCGCGGTGCTATTTGTGTGTTGTTCTTTTCGTGATTTTTTGGTGCTCTGGGAAAAATAAAACAGTGCATTTGCAATGAAGACCGCATTTGCCTTATGAATTTGCTTGCATGCCGGCGTTCCTGCGCTTGTGCAGCATCTGTTTTCCTTGCCGCATTCCCTCCGTGACGATGCGCACTCAGGTCATGCGTGGTCAAGCGTGGTAATCTTGGTAATATGTAGGTAAGCGTGGTAATATGTAAGCGTGGTAATATGTAGGTAATCTTACCTACATATATGCTTAAGAAATAACTTCACAAAAATACAAAGCTTTTTGGCTACTTTTGGGCTACCCAAAAGTTTCGCTTGTGGCTACATTTGGGCTACTGCGGAGGCCAATTTGGCTACCTGTGGTTGGAGCGATCTGGCAACCCTGGTCCAGTCTCAACATGTGACAAATCTCATGACGATGGCTGATGATGAGCTAGATAATTTATAATGAGCGCTGATGATGACTATGATGAAGATGATAAGTGATGAGAAATTTTGAAGGCGATGAAAGCCCAAGTTGATGCAAATCAAACGCTGCAGCTTCAGCGTGGCTCTTCCACTAAATATATGCTTCATAAGGTCATTGTATCCCCAACACCAATGGAAGAAATTTTTAAATTTTTTTTATTTCATTTCACAATAACCATAAGGACCTTCTACAGAGGGTATTACATGGTATAAAGGTTACATCAGTGGGGCAAAAAACAGTGCATAAATCTAAATACAACACAAAAACAAAATTGAGAATAAATAATTACAGTCTCTCAACGTAAAAACATGGAAGAAACCAAATAAAAATAGTTATCAGTACAGCAACGTTACACGATTTGCCCAAACAATGACAACGTCACGGAGACTGGTTATCAATGTATGGAAAAAAAGATTCAGTTTACAAATCAGAGAGTGAAACATACATTAGGTATGCACGTTACTGCGCAGAGCGTCTTTAAATTCCGAGGTATTTGTTTCCGTGACAATGCGCGATGTCAGATTATTCCACTCTATCGCAGAGCGACGTATAAATGAATCACCAAATGCGAGCGAACGACACATGATGCATTCGACTTTGTAAGAATTATCACGACGCGGAAAAATGGCTGATGGTTCACACATGAACTCGTTATGGAGAGATACTAGATAGTAAAGCTTATGGAATAGTGTTAAACGAGATATATAACGACCAATGGATAAAGCTTCAAACTCGGCGCGCTTTTTTAATGCTGTTATTTTGTCTGTGCAATACTGCTCTTCATCGTCTACAACTTAGAAGTGAAATCATCATTACGGTTTTAGAAAGTTCATTCCGGCACTGAGGCTGCAACTTTTGTATTGTATACAATATTTAAAGAAGTATATGCCTTCCAGAAAAATATCTAATGAATATTCCGACCTCACCATCTCCAGACACCCACCTACAGTTTTGACTCTACGTAGCAAGGTGTCTATGGAGCAACATGGCTGACGGACCTTCTTTAGTGATTGGCGCGGCTCTACGCGTGTACGGAATTGCGTCCGAAGCGGAAATTAACGTACCTCGGCCTTGTCTGGCATCGTCATGACGTCGAACTCCTTGATATTCATCAGCCAGCCTTCGTCATCGCGGAAACCGCACAGCGCCCTCGGGACGCCTCCGAGGCGCGACTGGGCCCACCAGCTGAGCAGCTTGTGCCTGCCGTGGAAAGGACGCAAGAAACAGGCAAATCTGTTGACGACTAAAGTTAGGGGTGTGACATCACTGCGCGTACACACGTAAATGGGCAATGGAACAGATATCGTCATGAAAAGAAAGACCTAGTAGGAAATAGAGTAATTACAGATCTTAGCATGAATAGATATTCAGAGTCACACAAAACATTGAATTATTTAACACAGAATTACACAGAAGCCTATTTAATGAGAGTGTCACATTTGTTTCAAATGTGAAATAATTGTGTCACATAACGTTCATGTGAAACAAAATTGGCCTTTTACGAAAAAGCGATTTGCAGGCACACAATCCAGGGGTGAGCTAAATAATATAAACGATTTCTAAGTGTTGCACAGAATGACCATACGTGTCACATACGCAGCCTCGGTAGCCCACTGTTTACCACGCCTGAGCCGTATAAATAAAGAACATGTAGGGTCATCGATATGAAGTGTGGACGCTTTCCCAATAAACCGCCTTCCCAGCTTCAGCCACTAATTAATACTTGTGTTTAAAATTCAATGGTGTTCTTTGTCTGTTCATGCGGACCACAATTTCGTACATGAAGTTTTGACTTTTAATTGTTTTCCCTGTCTACTCGGTACAGGAGTTTCAGTTGTCAACGCAGACTAAACGGCGCACCATATACCTGATACAAACGATTATAAAACTGTGAGCTTTTGAGCATCATAAATGTCAGCTGTTGTGAATACACTCAGATATTTCCCAGGCTGATGGCTCTCTTCAACATCTGCGCAACTTTTGAGAGCAGATATTACTGATTAAGTTGGTAGGCTGTACAAATTTTTTATATAAATAGGAAGGCAGCCTTCGCACGTTATTGCAGGAAATAACCAGGGGCGGAATTCTCGAATTGAACTTACGAACAAATGTTGGCGTCAGAAAAATCTTACAAAAGAAAAACTGAGCGCCATTCCACTTTGTGATGAAGGATGACCAGCGAAGCAGTCTATGTGAGCGCCGTAATGACAAACTGCACCTCGGCCGCGGGTCGTTCCGGCATTGCACTATCTTCGAGTTGGGTCTACGTATAGGGAGTGCTTAACGCCTTCTTTTCCTGCGCCTCTGTTTGGTCCGGTATTGCACTATCTTCGGGATCGGTCCACGTATAGGGAGTGTTTACGCTTCAATCACCTCCGTCTCGGGTCAGCCGGCATTGCACTATCTTCTGAATTGGCCCACGTATGAATAGATTGAAACATTGAAACAAAAATTACTGGTCTCCAAAATCGCTTAGATTTACTTGAAGAAAAATCTAAAAACGTCGACCAAGTAACCAAAGCAATCTCAGAAGTAAATGACAAGGTAAACAGTACGACCTGTCGCTTGGAAGCGCTTGACTTACGCCTCGTTGACATTGAAGACAGATCGCGCCGTGATAACCTAATATTTCGCGGTATCCCTGACACAAAAGAATCATGGCAAGAAACCGAGACCAAGCTAATATCAACGATTAAATCATTCTTCGATACATTTCCTGATGACGCCCTCCATCGCGCACATCGCCTCGGCCCTTTCGATCCTAACAAGTGTCGCCCCATAGTTGCAAAGTTTTCACATTCGAAAACCCGGGAGAAAGTGTTCGCGCTGCGCGATCAATTCAAACAAAATAACCTTACTATTAGCGAAGACTTCTCGGTTCCCACCCGCGTTGCTCGCAAAAAGTTAATCGAGTTCGGCACCAGTCACCCCGGTTCCCCCAACTTTAAACTCCGCTACAATAAATTGTTTCTGAACAGTAAATGTTATATTTACGACGCATCTACCTATAGCGTCCGTGAAAGAGCGCAGAGTGCATCTGGCACATTACAGAATCATTCGGTTCCACTACGTGCGTTACAATAGGGAAGCGTAAGGGGTAGTGGCCTAACATCACAAAAAGCTTTACCTTACTTGCCTATTCTTTTTACAAATATAAGAAGTCTTGTGAATAAATTTCATTCTTTATCTTCGGCAATCGACACGTGCGATGCAAAAATTATTGCCTTGACAGAAACTTGGCTTCCTGCACATGTGCGCGATTATGATACTTTCTGTGGCGCCGGCAATTTCGCTGTCTACCGCTGTGACCGATCTGCACGTCGAGGAGGAGGCGTCCGTCTCGCAATTTCTAAAGATATTCCATCAGTTCATATAAATATTAACACTGAACTTGAAACCACGTGGGCTTGCCTAACTCTCGGTCACACAAAGATAATCCTCGGCGTTTGCTACCGCTCACCCTCGTCATCTGCCACTTTCACGGAACAGCTACACGATGCTATTAATCTAATTTTTTCCCGTTTTCCTACAACACCGTTATTCTTACTTGGCGATTTTAATTTTCCAAATTTAATATGGAATACGCATCCACCCACCGTAAAGCCTTTTTCCGTTCAGGCTAAAGATTTCTGTGAACTGTGTTCCCTATTTTCATTTTCCCAACTTGTGACTCAGCCTACCAGATCATCAATCAGAACCGCTAATACGCTTGATTTAATCCTAACTAATCGACCAGAACTTCCTTCCTCTATAACATACCTACCTGGTATTAGCGACCATACCTTACTGACATTCGGTTTAAAAGTCTGCTATCCCAAAAGGATAAAAGTTAAGAAAGTAATACGCGATTACAAGAAAGCCAACTTTGAAGCCATTAACAATGAACTATCGTCATTTATTCAAACATTTTTTGTTGATTTTGAGAACCGTACGGTCCAGTCAAATTGGGATATATTTGTAGACCAAGTACGCCTATTAACTGAAAAGTTCATTCCTAATCGCATCATCACTTCTAATCCTCAATCCCCTTGGTATAACTCTTATATAAAGCGTCTATCTAACAGAAAAAAACGTCTCTATCGCTTAGCTAAATCATCTGCAAGTAAAACAACTTGGAAAACCTATAACGTTGCCAATCATCTATACTTAACTGCGCTAAAAAATGCTAAAGACAATTACTTATCCCATACATTACCTGACATGTTTACGACAGATATCCGAAAGTTTTGGCGCCTCATTAACCCGTCTTCTGATAGCTCGATCACCTTGAAAGATGCGTCTGGTGAAGTTATTCCAAATGAAGCTTGCGCAAACATTCTCTGTGAATCATTTGCAAACAATTTTTCCACTTCATCGCACATTGATCTACCACACACAGAGCACTACAACTATCTCATTATGCAACCCATAGCCCTTGACTTTGCAGGTATTGCTAGGCTGATTGATGATTTGCCTTTAAACTCAGCTCCCGGTTATGACACCATTAATAGTAAATTTTTGAAAAACACTAACACATACTGTTCTGTAATACTTGCTAATATTTTCCAGCAATCAATAAACACTTGTACTCTGCCTGCTCAATGGAAAATAGGGAAGGTGGTTCCGTTGCACAAGTCTGGTAACAAAAACTCACCCCTGAATTACCGCCCGATTTCGCTTACCAGCACCTGTTGCAAACTTCTTGAACATGTTATATTTACTAATCTCGTTAACTTTCTTGACTCGAACACATTTTTTACCTCTGCTCAACATGGTTTTCGCAAAACATTCTCATGTGAAACCCAACTAATATCTTTCACTCATAGATTACACTGTATTTTAGACCGCGCCTCCTGTGCCGACTGTATATTTTTAGACTTTAGCAAAGCATTCGACAAGGTTTGCCACAAACTGCTCCTATTCAAGCTGAGTCTTTTAAACCTTGACAGTAACCTGCTGAAATGGATTGAGTGTTTTCTTACTAACCGTCATCAATTTGTTACTGCGAATAATTATGATTCATCATTGACTGAGGTTCGTTCTGGTGTGCCTCAGGGATCAGTACTAGGGCCCCTACTTTTCCTGATTTATATTAATGACCTACCTTCTTCATTGACATCTCATATTCACTTGTTTGCTGACGATTGTGTGATATATCGTGAAATAATTACTAACGACGACACTAATGCTCTTCAGTCTGACTTGGACTATGTGATTGATTGGTGTAACACTTGGCTCATGGAACTTAATAATAATAAATGTAAAATGCGCGTGCAGAGGAACACCAGTACTCTTCCTACTTACTATCTAGATAATATTCCTCTAGAACCCGTTAACTCATACAAATACTTAGGAGTTCATATAACAGCAAAACTAACCTGGAACATTCACATTCAGTACATAATAAGTAAAGCTAATAGCATGCTCGGTTACTTACGCCACAAGTTTTCCAAAGCTCCATCATCCTTAAAATTATTACTTTACCAGTCATTAGTGCGTCCTAAATTAGAATACTGACACGTGTACTTATTTTTATCGGGCAACCACGTTTCGCCGCTTAACAACTGTAATCGCACAGCGAGGGACGCGCCTGCATGTATCCGACGTTTCTGGAAAGTTATCGACGCTTCTATCCGCGTGTCTGTTGTCGCCGAACCTTGTGTTATCAGATTTCATCGCGTGACACGAATGGTGTAGAACTTTGTGGAAGACACGCGGGTCCCATCAGTTAATCTGGAACATTCGACGACTGATCTATAAAAGCCGACGCGCTTGACCCGCTAATCAGTTTTTCCGACGATCGCCGACCGTGTTCGCCGCTATCGTTGTGCTATAAGTGTAGCCTGTTTTTGTGGGCACAGGTTCGCCCAATAAAAGCTAGTTTTGTATTCCACCGTATTGCTTCTTTCTTCACCGTCACTACCACGTGACATCTGGTGGAGGTGCTTTTCGTCCATGTACAGGACGCCCCCGACAAGCCGTGATCCCAGCCCAGACCACAAAGAGAACACCAACGTAGTCCCGGACCACCGAGCAAGCCGCCGTCTTCAACAGCTGCCCCCGGAGCATGGACTTCTACCTGAGAAGACCAAGAAGATTGTGGCCAAGGCAACCGCAATGGCAGCCCCAGCGTCCCCCATCGTGCTGCAGCAGCCCAGGGAACCACCAACGTTCCGCGGTTCCACATTTGAGGACCCGGAAACCTGGCTGGAAACGTATGAGAGGGTCGCTACGTTTAACAACTGGGCAAGCGACGACAAGCTACGACATGTCTATTTCGCATTGGAGGACACCGCCAAGACGTGGTTCGAGAATCGAGAAGCCACCTTGACGACGTGGGACCTCTTCCGAAGCGGCTTCCTGCAAACATTTCAAAGCGTCGTGCGAAAAGAGCGAGCCCAAGCTCTACTGGAGACAAGAGCGCAGCTGCCGAATGAGACGATCGCGATTTTCACTGAGGAAATGAGCCGTCTGTTCCGCCACGCCGACCCAGAAATGTCCGAGGAGAAGAAAGTACGTCTACTGATGCGTGGTGTAAAGGAGGAACTTTTCGCCGGTATGGTAAGAAGCCCACCGAAGACCGTCGACGAGTTTCTTCGTGAGGCGACGAGCATCGAGAAGACACTGGAATTGCGGAACCGGCAATTTGACCGACGCACCAAGCCAACAAGCTACTCCGGAATTCAATCACTGGCCACGGACGATTTATGCGAGACCATCAGGGCCATCGTGCGCGAAGAACTGCGCAAGGTCTTGCCATCGTCGCAGCCTCAAGTGGCCTCGATCGCCGACATCGTGAAGGAAGAGGTGCACCGATCGCTAGGAGTTCCTGAGGTGCAACCACAATTACCGCAGCCCCAGCCAGAAGCGATGACTTACGCCGCCGTCGCACGCCGTCAAGCTCCCCCTCCGCGACAACGCCAGGGCCCTGTAACGCCACAATTCCGTCGTCCACCGCCGCCGCCGCCAGCACGCCCACCCGTCGCCCAGCGCACCTACGCGAGGAAGACGGACATTTGGCGCGCCCCCGACCACCGCCCGCTCTGCTACCACTGCGGCGAAGCCGGCCACGTGTACCGCCGATGCCCATACCGCGACCTGGGATTGCGAGGCTTCGCCGTGAACGCACAGCGCCCGAGGGAAGGTGAACGCCCTCGTGACATCGCCGACTACCTCGCCGCTACTCAGTGGAGCCCTCGACGACCGTCCCGTTCGCCGTCACCAGGTCGCTACCTGTCGCCGCAGCACCGACCATACACCGGCCCAGCCCGGGGCCGCTCTGCGAGCCCATATCCGGAAAACTAAAAGCAGCAACCGATGGAGGTGCGGTTGCTGTTCGTCGAACTGACGAAGATCCTCCGCCGCCGACGAAGACGACGACGAAGAAACCATCTCGACGACCTAATGATGACACGCCGCCGTCCCGACGAAGTCAGGAAGCCAAGACTACACCGACGAAAGACGACTTGACGAAGCGACGTTCCAGCTTCAGTTCAACACGATGCAGCCGTGATCCGATGCCACGACCTAACTGCAACGCCAGACAAAGAACCACCGACCTTGACGTGCTTCTCGACGGCCACGCAGTCACTGCCTTAGTCGACACAGGGGCCGATTACTCCGTAATGAGTGGACACATCGCCGCCCAGTTGAAGAAGGTTAAGACTGTATGGGAGGGCCCCCAAATTCGGACCGCTGGAGGACACCTCATTACGCCGACTGGAGTCTGCACGGCAAGAATTACCATTCATGACCGGACTTACCCTGCCACCTTCGTTATTCTGCAACAGTGTTCACGAGACGTCATTCTCGGCATGGACTTCCTGAACCAACACGGCGCAATCATCGACCTGAAGTCGCAGTCAATAACGCTGTCGGAAGATCAAGCGATACCATCGGAGAGCCCTTGTAGTCACCACGCCTTGAGTGTGCTCGAAGATCAAGTGAGCATCCCGCCTCGCTCCAGCATCGTTATTTCGGTCGGCACCGAAGCACCCGCTGATGTAGAAGGCGTCATCGAAGGCGACCAACGTCTACTGCTCGAAATTTGCGTCGCAAGAGGGATCGCTCGACTGCATGGAGGGAAAACTGAAGTGTTGCTGACAAACTTCAGCCAGGAGTTCAAGCACATCAACAAGGGCACGACGATCGCATTCATCGAGGAAATACAGGAAACCAGCGATGCCTTTGTCCTCTCGGATTCTGTTGCATCTACCCCGACGACCGCAGTTCCCGAGCCAGACTTCAACATAAATCCAAGTCTCCCCGTGATTAAGCAGCAACAGCTCAGAAGTCTGCTTCGACGATACAAAGACTGCTTTTCGACGTCATCAAGGATTCGACAAACACCAGTCGCAAAGCATCGCATAATCACCGAAGAGAGCGCTCGACCACTACGCCAGAGCCCTTACCGAGTTTCGACGCGAGAACGCGAAGCTATAAGACAACAAGTCGACGAAATGCTGCGCGACGACATCATCCAGCCGTCGAAAAGCCCGTGGGCGTCTCCAGTTGTTTTAGTGAAGAAAAAGGACGGAACCCTACGTTTCTGCGTCGATTATCGTCGACTGAACAAAATCACGAAGAAAGACGTATACCCCCTCCCACGGATAGACGACGCATTAGATCGGCTCTGCAATGCTAAATACTTCTCATCGATGGACCTCAAGTCTGGCTACTGGCAAATAGAAGTCGACGAAAGGGATCGCGAAAAGACCGCCTTCATCACGCCAGACGGCCTCTATGAATTCAAGGTTATGCCATTTGGACTGTGCTCGGCGCCTGCAACGTTTCAGCGCGTGATGGACACGGTTTTAGCAGGATTGAAGTGGCAGACCTGTCTTGTTTACTTGGATGACGTCGTCGTGTTCGCCGGAAATTTCGACGATCACCTTAAGCGGCTTGCGACAGTATTAGAGGCCATCAAGTCATCAGGGCTCACCCTGAAGCCGGAAAAGTGTCGCTTCGCTTACGATGAGCTTCTATTCCTAGGCCATGTCATCAGCAAATCTGGAGTGCGCCCCGACCCGCAGAAGACAGCTGCCATCGCAAAGTTCCCGCAGCCAATCGACAAGAAGGCAGTGCGCAGATTCCTTGGCATGTGTGCCTACTATAGGCGCTTTGTCAAGGACTTTTCGCGCATCGCGGAGCCGCTAACACATCTAACGAAATCTGATGTCGAGTTCAATTGGGAAACGCCGCAGGCCGACGCATTTCAAGAACTCAAACGACGCATGCAGTCGCCGCCGGTACTTGCACACTTCGACGAGGACGCCGATACTGAATTCCACACTGACGCCAGTAGCCTAGGCCTCGGTGCCGTCCTAGTCCAGAGGAAACAAGGACTTGAACGGGTGATATCGTATGCTAGCCGGTCGCTGTCAAAAGCGGAAAGTAATTATTCTACGACTGAAAAGGAATGCCTCGCCATCATTTGGGCTACACCTAAATTCCGCCCTTACCTCTATGGCAGGCCATTCAAAGTCGTCAGCGACCACCACGCGTTGTGTTGGCTAGCTAACTTAAAGGACCCTTCAGGACGGCTGGCGCGGTGGAGCCTCAGACTACAAGAATATGACGTAACGGTAATATACAAGTCCGGAAGAAAACACTCCGACGCCGACTGCTTATCACGCGCCCCAATCGATCCCCCGCCGCAAGACGACGTGGACGACGACGCCTTCCTTGGGATAATAAGCGCAGAAGATTTCACTAAACAGCAACGAGCAGACCCGGAGCTAAAAGGCCTCGTCGAGTATTTGAAAGGGAACACCGACGTTGTCCCTAGGGCATTTAAGCGCGTGTTGTCTTCGTTCACGCTACGAAACAACCTGCTCGTGAAGAAGAACTTCTCACCAGTCCACGCCAGCTACCTTCTTGTGGTGCCGTCAGCGCTCGGTCCAGAAATACTGCACGCCCTACACGACGATCCAACCGCTGGGCACCTCGGATTCTCCCGGACGCTGTCGAGGATACAGGAAAAGTATTACTGGCCGCGTCTGACCGCCGACGTCGCCCGTTACGTCAAGACATACAGAGACTGTCAACGACGCAAGACGCCACCGACAAGGCCAGCAGGATTACTACAGCCGATCGAACCTCCTCGTCGACCATTCCAGCAGATTGGGATGGATTTGTTGGGGCCGTTTCCGATGTCAACATCCAGGAATAAGTGGATCATCGTGGCGACGGACTATCTCACCCGCTTTGCTGAAACCAAAGCTCTACCAAAAGGCAGCGCAGCCGAAGTGGCGAAATTTTTCGTCGAGAACATCCTGCTGCGACATGGTGCCCCAGAAGTCCTCATCACCGACAGAGGAACGGCTTTTACAGCAGAGCTCACCGAAGCCATTCTGCAGTACAGCCAGACGAGCCACAGGAGGACAACTGCCTACCATCCGCAGACGAATGGTCTCACGGAGCGCCTGAACAAGACCCTCGCCGACATGCTAGCAATGTACGTCAACGTCGAGCACAAGACGTGGGACGCGGTCCTGCCGTATGTCACCTTCGCCTACAACACGGCGGTGCAAGAAACAACACAGATCACGCCATTCAAGTTGGTTTACGGCAGGAACCCCACGACGACGCTCGACGCCATGCTGCCGCACGTCACTGACGAGGAGAATCTTGACGTCGCTACCTATCTCCAGCGCGCCGAAGAAGCCCGACAGCTCGCCCGCCTACGGATCAAGACCCAGCAGCGTACCGACAGCCGACACTACAACCTCCGACGACGCTTCGTGGAGTACCAGCCCGGCGACCGTGTTTGGGTATGGACCCCGATACGCCGGCGAGGACTCAGTGAGAAGCTGCTGCGACGCTATTTCGGACCCTACAAGGTCATCCGACGTATTGGCGCACTAGACTATGAGGTCGTGCCAGACGGCATTTCGCACTCACAGCGGCGCCGCGCACGATCTGAAGTGGTCCACGTGGTGCGCCTTAAACCATTTTACGGACGCTGATGAACTTCCTTAGTTTGTTGTTTTCTTTGCTACGAGTGCTTTTCTTTGTTACTTTCGTTTGTTAGCAGCATCGGGTCGATGCTTTTTAAGAGGGGGGTAACGACACGTGTACTTATCTTTATCGGGCAACCACGTTTCGCCGCTTAACAACTGTAATCGCACAGCGAGGGACGCGCCTGCATGTATCCGACGTTTCTGGAAAGTTATCGACGCTTCTATCCGCGTGTCTGTTGTCGCCGAACCTTGTGTTATCAGATTTCATCGCGTGACACGAATGGTGTAGAACTTTGTGGAAGACACGCGGGTCCCATCAGTTAATCTGGAACATTCGACGACTGATCTATAAAAGCCGACGCGCTTGACCCGCTAATCAGTTTTTCCGACGATCGCCGACCGTGTTCGCCGCTTTCGTTGTGCTATAAGTGTAGCCTGTTTTTGTGGGCACAGGTTCGCCCAATAAAAGCTAGTTTTGTATTCCACCGTATTGCTTCTTTCTTCACCGTCACTACCACGTGACAATACGCTGCAGCTGTGTGGGACCCATACCATGAAAACCTTATTTCTTCACTCGAGCTTGTCCAAAATAACTCAGTCCGATTCATATTTTCAAATTATAACCGTAACGCTAGCGTAACATCAATGAAAGACAATCTATCTCTTCCATCACTTGCATCTCGTAGAACAATAGCACGTTTGACACTGTTTCACAAATTTTATTACCATTCCTCCCTTCACAGTAACTTCATTTCTCAACCTCATTACCTATCGAGCCGCATCGATCATCACCATAAGGTCAGACTTCAAACAGGCAACACTAACACTTTCAGTCAATCTTTCTTTCCCAGATCATCACGGCAGTGGAACCACCTTCCCTGTGAAATTGTATCTATTGTCGACAACAAACTGTTTCGTAAGGCTTTAGCTAACATTGTATAATTAGGAATTATTAACATGTTATTTCATTTACTTGCCGTACTTACAAGTGACTAAGGACGACACTGGTTAACATTGTAAGAACAGGAATTATCAAGATGCTACTTTTTTTACATTGTCTGTCGTACTTACAAATTTTGGGCAAGATATTACATAGTATTGTATAATTAGTAATTACTAACACACTGTATTGTTTATTTTCCGTACTTTATTGTTATACTTCCCGTTTTCCCACTCCCCTCTGTAATGCCTTCGGGCCTTGAGGGTACCATAAATAAATAAATAAATAAATAAAATAAATAGGGAGTGCAATACCGGACCGCGAGTCGGTCCGGTATTGCACTACCTTTGAAATTGGCCCACATATAGGGAGTGCTTAACACCTGCTTCATCTCCGCCGCGAGTCGGCTGGCATTGCACTGTCTTCGGAATTGGCCCACGTATAGGAAGTGCTTAACGCCTGCTTCACTTCCGCCGCGGTCGGTCCGGTATTGCACTATCTTCGGAATGGGCCCACGAATAGGGAGTGCTTAACGCCTGCTTCACCTGCGCCGCGAGTCGGTCCGGTGTTGCACTACCTTCGGAATCGGCCCACATATAGGCAGTGCTTAACGCCTGCTTCCCCTCCGCCTCGGGTCAGCCGGCATTGCATTATCTTCGGAATTGGCCCAGTGGTTCAGTGGTTGAGGATGCAGTGCAAAACTAGAAGTTGCGATTCCGACTCCAGGAACAGCAGCCACGTCCTTGTTATTCTTTATAGACCCATGCGAGAAGCTTTGAGTGCTGCGTGGATAAAGGTTTCGGTTTACCGCCGTCATTATGGGATCAGCGATTGTTTATTGGAAACCCGAAGTATTTAATAGCAGCCCAGTGATCCGGGACGACAAAGACGAAGTGACTGCGAGCCAGAACGCTAATTTTCTAGCTCAGCTATTTTCGATTGCAGCAAGCTGCCAGGAGCGTGCTGGTATCAAGTTTCAAGGTGGGAAACGTTTTTTGGCTACTTTAGAAAGCGCTTCCGCCCGAGCAACGCCGACGCCGCGCTCAGACGCTGGGCTCGCCTGGAGGCAAGCCTAGGCGAGCTACCGCCCGCCAGGCCTAACAATACCCAAGCCCTAAGAATCACTTTTTGCCAAGCATGGAGGTCCAGGTCGAAGGAGAGGAGATGTCTCCCGAGGAATTCGGTGAAGATGCCGGCTGGTGCATGATCGGCTCCAAAAGCCGGTCCGGCCCCAGCGCATCGCGGGATAGACCTAAGAACGAAGCCTACTCCCGCACCGGCGAGGGAGACGGTCGACAACCGCCACGACGCTCACGGAACGTAAAACAACAAATACTCAAGGCCAGCAGAATGCCGGCTCTCCCGAGGAACGACATCAAGACCGTCGTTAGACCCAGGGGCGGCCTCAACACCGCAACGATCGGCGCAGTCAGGATTGCGTCAGCTATATACCGGGCTGCAGGAGTGTCCGATCAAGACGCCAGCGAAGACACCGTCTGCCCCAACACCCACCAACATATCGTCGTTATCAGCACACCCAGCAGCACCAACGCAGAAAAATACAGGAAGCTCGAGGTCATCAGGATCGGCGACCGCCAATACGAGGTCAACGCGTATGAAACGGCGCCCGATCATACGGCCAAGGGGGTCATCCGAGGCATACCTCTCGAAGAAGACTCCAGGACAATTAACTCCAAGATCGTGAACGACAGGAACCCGACAGCCCTGGCAGCCAAGCGTCTTAGCAACACGACCACAGTCATCATCGCCTTCGAAGGCCTAAAAGTGCCCACTCTCGTCAGGTACGGAGGCACTCTGCTTCGCTGTTCGCTGTACAGGAAGCAGGTCGACATCTGTCACCAATGCGGTAGACTGGGGCACCGTATGGACGTCTGCCCAAATCCCCAGGACAAGATCTGCAGGGGCTGCGGTGCCAAGAACCCAGACCCCAATCACCAGTGCACGCCAAACTGCCGCTTATGCGGAGGGAAACACCCTACGGCAGACAAATCCTGCCGAGCAAAGTTCAAGACCCCGTATATAGTCAAGAAACGAAGATGGGAAAGGAAAAGAGCCGAAGCGGAAGCAGAACTCGAGGCGGTCAAGGAATCCGGAGAAGATCAAGCCCCCACCCTGCAAAAGCCAAGATCCAGATCCAGAGGCCGGGCCAGGTCCAGATCGACGTCGGCTACCGGGACCCCTCGTTCCCGCCAGCACAGCCAGTCGAGGAGCAGAGCTCGCAGTCGCACCCCAGGACCGGGCCGAGCGAGGTCCAGATCCATCCAGGCCCTCCCAGAAAAGGTGAGCTGGGCAGGCGCGGTCAAGGGTGCGCCGAGGCGCGGGGTCTACGGAGTAACTGCCTCAGAACCGCAAGTCACAAAGAACATAGACAATGAGATTATTGCAGAAATAAAACGTGAGAACGCCATGCTCAGGAGCCTTGTACAACAGCTAACCCAAGAGGTACGCGAACTGAGAAAGGTCGCGCCTCCCGCGCAAATCCCCAGACCCACTCCCGTCAGTACTCCTGCTCCGAGCAACAATGGCGAGGAACAGGACAAAGCAACCCCACCCGCGAAAAAGCGAGCCGTACAAAGCCAAGACACCAGCCGCGCCGAACAGGCGAGATCAGAAATAAAAGCCATGCTTACCGAACTACAAAGTGCAATCGGCAATGTGTCTTCCGCCATATCCGGCCTCACAGCCAGGGTGGTCAAGCTCGAAGAATGTGCGATGTGGGCACCGTCTCTGTCGCAATCACCACAGCCAAACATGGGAAATCATAATATAAATCCCGTAATCTCAGACGCTCCCATGTTGGCACCGCCCCCCGTGCACCGCTCCAGTTTTTCAACAGCTTCTTCTTCAAGACTCCAGGATGGCCAGACACGATAAAGAGTTATTGGTCTGGCAGTGGAACTGCAGAGGTATAGCCGGGAAAAAACCTGTCCTACAACAATACGTAAGAAACATCCAACCCAAACCCGATGTGATAATGCTACAAGAAACCGTGGGCGCGTCGGCCAACATCCCGGGCTACCACGCCCTCGTCCCTAAATTCCAAAACGATAGGGGCATCGCCACACTAATCAGAAAGGGTCTAGTACCCATTGAACATGAGATTAAAGGGTCGCAGGCCGAGCATATAATGATAGAAATTATTCCTAACAGAACGCAAAAGAATAGCATCTTCATATTGAAGATATACAGTAGCCCATCGAAAAGACGGCAGCGTTTTCTCTCCCTGCTCAAAAAGGCAGCCGAGCTCGCCGGCCTGAACCCGCTAATAGTGGGTGGGGACTTCAACGCGCCGTGCCATGCCTGGGGATACGGCCACACCACAACCAAGGGCAAACAGTTATGGCAGGACTCGCAAGACTTGGAATACACGCTCATCACGGATTCCAGCGCCCCAACGCGTATGGGCAATTCGGTTGCAAGAGATACCACACCGGACTTAACAATGGTCAAAAACATCGAGAGGGCTACCTGGAGAAACACCCTAGAAGACCTAGGTAGCGACCACATGATCATCGAGATCACGATCCCCCGAGCGGGAACCACCCTCCCAGTCAAAAGCTTCAAATGGACAGACTGGGACAAGTTCCGCAAGCACCGGGATATCAGGCAAGACGACGGGCCAATCGGTGACATTGACAGATGGATCGCAGACTTGACCAGGGATGTCGGGGAGGCCACGCAAACCATCACTCCCGATTTCCTGACGGAGAAGATGGACAGTCGCCTCGCCCACCTCTGGGAAGCCAAGAAATCCATACAAACCCGATGGCGAGGCCAGCGGTTCAATCGAAAGCTGAGAAAAAAGATAGCCGACTTAAACAAACAAATCGAAGAGCACTGCAACACCTTGAGCAAGCAACAGTGGGACGAAGTTTGCAATGCCGCGGATGGCCAACTCCACAACGGAAATACGTGGCGACTGCTGAGGCACCTGCTGGGCGAAACCCAGTGCAAATCCAAGCAAAGAGCCGACATGCAGAGACTTCTGCACAAAGAAAAAGGGGCGGCGAGCGAGAAGCAAATCGTCATGAAACTCTGCGACGAATACCTCCCGCAACGACCGACGGTCGAGCACGGCCGGTACACTGGCAGTCCTAGTCCCAAGTTAGATGAAGACTTCAGTGAGGCGGAAATCAGAACGGCACTCCAAGGACTCAACAGTAAGTCAGCCCCAGGACCGGATAGGATTAACAACAAAACGCTCAAAAACCTGGACGACAAATCTGTTACCAAACTCACGGGCTATATGAACAAGTGCTGGAAAGAAGGCCGCATCCCGGAGCAGTGGAAGAGGTCCAAGGCTATCCTCATACCCAAGCACGGAAAGCCGTTGAGTTTGGAGAACCTACGCCCAATATTTCTCACGTCGTGCGTGGGTAAGGTCTTGGAACACGCCTTCCTGCACCGTATCAACAGCCATCTAGAAGAGACGGAAGCCTACCCCCACACCATGATAGGCTTCCGATCCCGCCTGTCCACGCAGGACGTCATGTTACAACTAAAGAACCAGATCCTTGACGACAAGACAAGAAACACCAGAGCCATCCTAGGACTAGACCTGGAGAAAGCATTCGACAACGTCGCTCACGAGTCGATCCTTAAACAAGTGTCTAATCTGAACCTGGGGGAAAGGTCCTACAACTACGTGAGGGACTTTCTGAACGATCGCAAAGCCACCCTCACGGTTGGCGACCTCGAGTCCGAAGAACGAACCCAGGGAAGTGCAGGTACCCCCCAGGGCTCAGTTATATCTCCGCTCCTTTTCAACTTAGTCATGCTGGGTCTCCCCAGCAAACTACGTGAAATCGAAGGAATCCACCACGCTATATACGCAGATGATATAACGATATGGGCAGACCGCGGCAGTGATGGGCAAATTGAACACGCACTACAAACGGCCATTCACAAAGTGGAAGAGTACCTCGAAGGAACGGGCCTCAAATGCTCCCCGAGCAAGTCCGAACTACTCCTTTACCGGCCCAAAGAGCTACACAGGACCCCGGGAGTACGAGAAAATCGGCCTGTACACCCAAGACGGAAACGCAATCCCCAAAGTAAACAAGATTAAAATCCTCGGAATGGTCATTGAGGCCAACGGAGCTAACGGTGAAACCGTGAGGAAGATCAACGGCAAAGTCATCAGCGCCACGAGACTCATAAAGAGAGTAACCAATAGACACGCGGGCATGAAGGAAGACAACGTCATTCGACTGATCCACTCATTCGTTATCAGCCACATCGCCTATGTAGCCGCCTACCACAACTGGTACGTCGCGGAAAAGAACAAGATTAACACGCTCATAAGGAAAACGTACAAGATAGCCCTGGGCCTACCGGAATCGACAAGTACCGAGCTCCTGACTCAGCTGGGCATATACAACACCATAGAAGAAATAGCCGAAGCACAACGCATCTCGCAGCTCGAACGCCTGTCGACCACCACGACGGGAAGACACATTATGAACACGCTCGGCATAACGTACCACAACCAGCACGGCCAGAAAATGCAAATCCCCAACAAAATCAGAGAGACCATTACGGTGGCAACCATCCCAAGAAACGTGCACCCCGATTACAACCGAGGTAGAAGAAAGGCAAGAGCCCAGGCTCTGCTCCGTTCATTCGGCAGGGAGAGAAACGCGCGCTTTGTCGACGCAGCCGAATATGCGAACGGCCAAACATACGCCGCCGTAGTCGTAGACGCAGAGTCAAAAATCAGAACCGCATGCAGTGTATACACCAAACACTCGGAAATAGCGGAGGAAGTAGCGATTGCGCTGGCCCTCACAGAACAGGAATGCGAAGTTGTACTCAGTGACTCGCAAACGGCAATAAAGAATTATGCCAAAGGTCGAATTTCCAAGGAAGCCCTGTCTATTCTGGCCAAAGCGGGCAGATCCAAAACCGCGAGCTCGAGGATCATATGGTTCCCCGCGCACGTCACCACGGAAGGCGACGCGCTCCCGAACCTAAACGAGACGGCGCACCGGACGGCGCGAGACATGACCCGCCGCGCTGAACAGGGCAACGCCTCTCGCACAATAGCGAACGCTTCTCGAGCAGAACGGGACAGGCTCACCAGATACAACGACATCACCAGTGCATATTTGAACGCCAGAAGGATATACCCACCGCCGAGTCCCAAATTGAACAGGAGGCAGGCCGTCGCCTGGCGACAACTCCAGACAAACATGTTCCCTAATCCATTCCGTCACAAACGTATCTTCCCAGATAAGCATCAGGACGACACGTGCAAATTGTGCCAGGAAGGACCAGCAGCACTCAAACACATGCTGTGAGAGTGCAATGTAGTTATAGGAGGGATGGCAGTTACTCCGGAGACCCTGTCGTCGAGGTGGGCCGCCGCTCTGCGCAGCTCAGACCTCGGAATTCAGATGTGGGCAGTCCAGCAAGCCCGTGAAGCGGCGTTGAGGCAGGGCCTTGACGTTCCTCCGTGGGAGACCTGAGCGCGGGTCGCGTTAAACCTTGCCGGACATACAAGAAAGTTGTATCCATCCATCCATCCATCCATCCATCCCAGTGATCCTTACAAGAATCAGTGGAGACGTATTTTGCTGTCAAATGCAGCTTATGAATGAATTGCTCAGATGCAGCAGGAGAAAGAGAGAGAGAGCGAGAAAAGGGAAGGAAAGACAGGGAGGTTAGCCTGTGCAAGTACCGGCAGGCTACTCTGTACTGGGGAAAGGGGTAAAGGGAATAAAAGAAGAAAAAGGAAGAAAACGAAGGAAAATTCACACAGCAAAATTTCAAGGGCATATTCAAAACAGAGTTTATTAATTAGAAACATCATGAATGTATGCACACGGCATGCATAGCTTGGACGCCTCACTACCTTCAAAGCGGCATAATCAGTAAGTTGCTCTGTCTCTCCGGGTATTTATTATTAGATTCGTGATCGGCGAAACGTGGTGCATAGGCTGTGGTTTCGTAGTCAGCGCGATTTCATATTGTATCACAAACATTGTAACTCCAAACTATCAGTCCCAAGCAAAGAGGCCGATATTTGACCTCTCGATCAATTAGCTGCTTCTTTAGAGAAGCAAATCAGCGCCTAGATGCTTCAGCACGATCAACAACGAGAGTTTATGCTAAACTGCAAACGGATCGTTTTTGCGCAACTGCGCTGGGCGGGCAGTCTAGCACTTTTCAAGGACGGACAAAGTCAAAATCACGTTCACTGTGCCTTGATAAAGTTGTGCACAGGTCGTTGTGGTCCTTCTAGTCTCCAACCATACGTTGTATCACCATTAGTAATAAATACAAACCTAACGTGCCTTCTACAGCTACGGCTGCCAAGCACTAAGAAAGCGACGCCATTTATCAGCGACTCGTATCTTGGTTAGGCGCATCCGCGTACCTACTACCACTCGTTTTAACCTGGTCGAGGACACCGAGCTTTCTTCGTTCCCTGTGTCCTCCTCGCATATGTGTGTTTTGCGGCAGATCTAGTTTCAGTAATGAGCTTTCCTACCTCTTTATGGCCAGCTTTTTGACCTCTTATGTAGCGCTGGAATGGGGAACCTCAACAAAAATGTTGAGTCAGCGGAGCCCCAGGAGCAATGTTTCGTCCACAGCACACAAAGGGCATGGCTGAATTCAGAAGTGCAAGCGTATCCGCCGACGTGGCAGTAGTTACTGGCCCATACCCAACGTTTGTACCTACTCTTCCCCACAATGTAATTTTTAGCCGTGATAATCTGCCACGTTGGCGTGCTGACTGAATAAGTTGTTTGAAAAAATGGCGAACATATTGAGTGCCTACAACGGTCCTATATGTCTGAACCATCATTTTTTCCTGTACACATTATATTCGACAACACTTAATAAATAACGGTTCCGATTTATTTCCGAGAAAATTGTGATTAGGCTAACCTTTTCCGCTAGGGTTCTTTTTCGACATCCAGGTCGCAACGGATGTTAAGAAAACTGATATTCAATACGGTGGACACTTACCTGTAGAAGTCGGAACGATGCCAAGGAGGAGATAATACGCGATTCGTCTTAAACTCCACGTAGCCAGCCGTGGAACCCGACTCGCATTTAACAGAAGGGTCCACAGCTTTCACTTCTGTGGCCATCAGCAACGAGTGCGACCCAAGCTGGCCGCGGAGGACGGCGTTGTATGTGTCTCCTTCCCTGACCAGCTCGTCTTCATCGGGAACAACCTCTGGGTCGGCTGCATCGCAGAAAAATGTGCCTGCTGTATTTTAAATGCCGAGCATTTCTTGGCGAACATTTCCCGCTTTCACAGTATCTATCCACATCTACGTCTATCTACATCTACTTCTATCTACATCTACTTCTATCTACATCTACGTCTATCTACATCTACGTCTATCTACATCTACGTCTATCTACATCTACGTCTATCTACATCTACGTCTATCTACATCTACGTCTATCTACATCTACGTCTATCTACATCTACGTCTATCTACATCTACGTCTATCTACATCTACGTCTATCTACATCTACGTCTATCTACATCTACGTCTATCTACATCTACGTCTATCTACATCTACGTCTATCTACATCTACGTCTATCTACATCTACGTCTATCTACATCTACGTCTATCTACATCTACGTCTATCTACATCTACGTCTATCTACATCTACGTCTATCTACATCTACGTCTATCTACATCTACGTCTATCTACATCTACGTCTATCTACATCTACGTCTATCTACATCTACGTCTATCTACATCTACGTCTATCTACATCTACGTCTATCTACATCTACGTCTATCTACATCTACGTCTATCTACATCTACGTCTATCTACATCTACGTCTATCTACATCTACGTCTATCTACATCTACGTCTATCTACATCTACGTCTATCTACATCTACGTCTATCTACATCTACGTCTATCTACATCTACGTCTATCTACATCTACGTCTATCTACATCTACGTCTATCTACATCTACGCCTATCTATATCTACGTCTATCTATATCTACGTCTATCTATATCTAGATACGTCTACGCTACGTCTAGCTATCTAGCCGCATACGTCATGGTTGTGCTCTCATTTGCGTTTCGTTACATTGGTATGTACCTAAATTGGCATGGTATGACAAGAGTATGACGAAAATAAATCACTGTTCATGGCATGAATATCATGATGATAATTTATGGCGTTTATTGGCGCGAGGGCCAGCTATGGCCAAAGAGCGCCATGGCATATGGTAATGGGTTCTTTAAGTAATATATATGAAACGATCAAATTGAGCTGTAAATGTAGATGTTATGTGGTTGTAAGGAGGCCAAAAAAACGAGTCACTGTAAACTGCGTAAAATATATAAGCAGCAGAGTAATGACAATGACTCAAGATAAAAAAGGGCCTAAACGTTTCAGTGTGAAGCCATATGAAAGGATGCATACACCCTCCACAGGGCTGTCGGTGTAAAGCAAGAACTGGGAGGCAGGTGCTACAGAAACTTATGCCAGTGAAACTACAGCTTCAAAGGCCAGGCTGTACTAAACACGACCTGGTTCAATGATTTATAAGATGCAAACTTCATATAAAGAAGTAAAAACTGTTTCCAGGCTAAAATGCGGTTCGTCTTTTTTTAAAAATGCTGGGTCAAGTAGGAAACGCTGATGATTCGCAGAACGAAAATACCTTTTACGCTCAGTTTCTATTTCTCTGCACTGGACCAGGACACGGAGAACTGTAAGGCTGTCGCCACGCCTTCGACATGAGGCAGGATCACTTACATTAAGCAAAAGTGGTTGCCGAAGGTATGACCCATTAGACGACAAAGAAGCACTTCCTTGTGTCGTGTCGTTTCCTCGAATATCCAGTGCCCTAACTTGGGTTTGATCAAGTGCAGCTTATTGAGCACCTGGGAATTCCACTCTTTCTTTTAGTGTTTCCTTAGCTTGTGACGTAAGCATGGTTTAAGGTCCTTGGCTGGAATGGGTAGGTTTGTGTCGGTGTCCCTAAAAGCTACTGAGGTGGCGTTCTCGACAGCAGCTTGATTAGACAGACTGGGTGCCACTGTAGACAGGCACCCAGCAAAGGACCACGACTTGTTTATCCGTATAAGCAGAGTGTAGCAATGAATACAGTTGATTAAAAATATTGTTTTTGCGTTTTCGTCAACTCATTATTGTTCAGACTACACTCAATGAGTCCGTAAATACCACAGCCCTAGTGAGACTTGTCTGTTTATTATGTTTAACTACAGAGAGGATCGCGTGTGCATCCGCCGTAAAATATACTACTATATGGATATGATGTACCGGTTATTAAAATCGATGGTCCAAGAGCTGCATAAGCAACACCATGAGGAGACTTCGAAGCATCTGTATAAAACTGACGACAAGAATACCTCTCCCTAAGTTCAACAAAATGCGAATGTATGTGTGCCTGAGTTGCTCCTTTTGATACTTCTGAAAAAGAGGTGTCGCACTGGATAGACTGTCACCCGTAAGGCATAAGAAGCCTATTAGGAGCGATTAGAACATTCTCTAAAAGAGGGACGCATGTTTCGTCTGACTGCTTCCAATCGAAGGGACAAATGAGGCTTAGTGGCTGAGGTGTTACGGAACAGCCTACCCGTGGACAAGTGAATGATTGAATGACATGAATGCCCTACAGCTGATTTTACCATCAAGGCGTAGGAAAAGCTTCAATATGTCCTTTGGAAATATGAAGACCATTTCTTAGATTAAACGTACAGGCTTTGCACAGGACTAGTCGTGAGGGCGCCTAGATTTTCAAAGTACTAGGCATAGCAGAATTATATTCTATGGCTCCGTAGTGAAGACGTGATAATATTAGACTTTGTACAAGCTTACAAAGAATATCCTGTCGCTTCTTCATGGTTGTGCGTGACAATAATTTTAGCAAATTCACAGTCTTGAGGCACTTTGCCTTAAGATACTTCAGATGCGGGAGAAAACCTAACTTGCTGTCAAAAAGGATCCATAAAAACTTGTATTCACGGCTCACGGAGAGCCGTTCTCCATTGAGATCTATTACTGTGTCTGGCAGTGTACCTCTCTTGTTAGAGACCAAAACGCACGTACTTTTTTGAGGGTTTAGTTTAAAACGGTTCTCGTCTGCCCACTTAAACAATTTAAGCGAAGCTGTACTTACCAGTCGCAGATACTTAGATTACATTATTTCTATTACATTACATGATTACATGTCATCCACACATACAAAATAAAACAGTACGGTGTTTGACAGCATGGAGCGAGTTCATTTTGAGAATAAAAAGAGCACCTTAGCACACCACCTTGTGGAAAACCAACCTCTTGCGTAAAAGCACGATAAAGAACGTTACTTACCCTAACACGGAACGTGTGATGGGAGAGGTAACTCTGAATCACATTCAGTAAGTTGCCTAGGATTCCCGTTCCAGTGAGATCACGGAGGATTCCGAAGCGCCAAGTTCTGTCCTATGCCTTTTCCGTATCTAAAGACGCTGCCAAAAATCTTTCGTGGGCAAAAACTTCATGAATTTGTGTCTGAATACGTATCAAATGGTTAGTGGTGGATCGGCCCTCGCGAAACCCGCCCTGGCATGGGTCAAGCAGCTTGCTCGATTCTAGGAAATGCAGTAGGAGGCGGTTTATCATTTTTTCGAAGGCTTTTCAGGGGCAGCTTGTCAGTGCTGGAGGCCCGTAATTTAGAAACAGACGACGGATCATTTCCCTCTTTCAGAACAACAATTGTAATGGCCCCAATACAGCGTTGTAGAGGGAAAGGAGGGTTTTTCATGTTTCAGGGCGTACGTGCTACATTATTTCATATGTTACACGGTCGGCGCCTAGGGCAGATTTATTGGAGCTGTTTATTGATGCCTATAGCTCAGATAAACAGAATGGCTCATGACATGCTTTGCATGTTTTGCATTTTCTTTCCGGCTTATCTTTTTTTTATTCTGGCTTTGTATCGTTTAGATGTTTCAGATTAGTGCGATGAGCTATGTTTAAAATGTGGGCCCTGGAAGTTTGCTTGGTCTTCCAAGCTATCGCCCAGTGTGTTTACCAAAGTGAGTGAATATGTTTGTCACCCTCTTACTTTATTAACCCTGTTCCAGACGTTCGCCTCATCTGTATACCAGCTGACACCCGATGAAAGCTTCCAACTCTCTCTTCTGGCCTGTCGATGCGTTCTCCTTTCTTGGGACTTTACCTTCTTAAAATTGATAAGCTTGTGCGCAGTGGGCGTTCCCACATTCATCGTTCCACCACGGGATACGCCGTTTGGACGCCACACCACTTACTTCAGATATGCATTTAGAAGAGGCACCTATTATGAAGGCTATAAAATACTCCACAGCAGCAGCAGTTCCTAATGAAGACATGTGAGCCCATTAGATAATAGTAAGAGTTCGAAATTTCTCCCAATCAGCTGTATCGACCTTCCACTTCGCCTGCGGTGCAGATTCGTTTACTTTGGATGTACTCAGTAGCATTGGGCGATGATCACTCTCGCAAGCATTTTCGGTAACTTCTCAATTAGGTTCAGGTAATACAGGCGAGGAAACAATGCTAAGGTCAATAGAGGAATAGGTTCTGTGTGCTAGACACTCATATGTAGGTTGCTTATTATTCAGGAGACACGCACAAGGGTAGAAGTGGAACTGTTCAACAAGACGATCTCGCACATCGACACGAGTGTCGCCCCACAAACTGATTCGCGCATTCATATTGCGAAGAACGCGATAACGTTGTAGCAATTAATCCAGAAAGAACTGAAATTCATCATTGGGTAATTGGTAATGGGGGAGTATGTAATGCGAGCAAATGGTGATGAATTTGTTTAGCAGAGCAACGCAAACTGCCACTGACTAAAGGGGCGCTTCTAGATGTAAACCTTGACACGCTATGCTTTTATGATTTACAGTGGCAACACCGCATGATGATGCGAAAGCATCGTCGGGATCTTTACGGAATGTAACATAGTCGGAGGAAATTTGTGTGTTTTGATTTTAAGTACGTTTCCTGCATACGCAGCACTTTTGCATTCTGTTTATCGATAAGTCCTTGTACATAACAGAAGTTTCTAACAATACCTCTGACGTATGACTGTATAGTTTGGTTATTCATACTGAAATTAAATTGGTGTTGTGTGTACAAAAAAGGAAGTCTTGCCATAGATCACAAAGCCCTTTCGAGGGCCTGTAACGCGGGGTTTGTGTTTACCGGAGCGGTCGAGGGGGCCTCGCTGCTCCTTAGGCGCTTGGTGCGCCTTGAGGATAGGTGTAGTGTTCATTTCCTCTTCTTAGGCGCCGGACCCGCGCTCTTGCAAGCGAGAAGTTCCCTGAGAGTCTCGCCTCAGAGGACGAGACCCCTGTCTTCCCCAGCCCGGAGGTCAATGGGGCTGCCTTTGGGTCTGAGCTGCGCTGGCTATTGCCAGCGCCAGGTGGGGCTGGAGAGGGTGAGACAGTTTTGACTGCGCCCATCGCGATGGCTCCTGGTAGTCCTGCGGGATCACTACGGCTAGTGCAGGTTGGCGCCGAAACATTTGTGGTGCTGGCCACCCTAGCGGAGCCGGGCCTGTTTGCTGGTTAAGTGAAGTATGCTGAACTACTGCCACCCCGGAGGAGGAGCCACAAGTGACAGCTCGCTACGCCGGCACTAGGCTGTGGCCGCTGTGACGCTGCCCCCCGACGCGCCGCATCAGCTTAAAGGGGTGGAGACATCACAATTTTCGTTCATGCGTTTGTTGATTCAAACGTTGTGTCATGCTTCAGGGAGCACGATACACACAGCGGGATTCATATATATCCGATAAATAATTTAATAGCATTATTATACCGAGCGATTTCGGTTTCGGTTTCTGGGCTTCGGGGGATGCTATGACGTCACAGAGGAGGAAACTCAACATGGCTTGGTCACGTGGGCCACAAAAAATAGTGACGTAAAACTATGCTGCGTCGTATGCTTGCGCATACGCGTGCTCTGCCAGCAGATGTCAACAACTGGCGATTCGAAGTGCATGTCGCGATTATTATAATTATTGCGAAGAGCGACAACAACGGTAAGAAAATATTGCGGCTTGTGAGAGTCGGTGATTCAATCCGAAGCGCCGTACGCTTTAGCTTTGAAGTGAACCGGAAAAGGCCTAGCGACGATATCGGCGGCGCCGAACGATCAGAGGCGGTGAAGCTGCCCTCGGTGCCAGAGTGACCACTCCTTGGTTGCTGACTGGCCGCTTCGCCGTACGGCTGGCGCACAAATGGGTCCCGGGCCCGTCCTCTCTACGGCAAGGAAATCTCGCCGTTCGCGAGCGAAACCGCCTTCGCGTGTGGTCGCGTGCACGGGGGCCCGCGAACGGCAAACGGCGTGCGGCGAGTTTCCGTGCCGGTAACGTGGACAGGCCCTCACATTGAGAAAGGCCAAGCGAACGAGAGACCGCTCCGAGCTGCCGAACTATGCGACTATGCGAAGAGAGAAGCGGACAACACGAACGCCGCATACGTCCCTTTCGGACTCGGCCGGCTCAAACGTAGGCCCGTCCGCTCGGCAACTCGCCGCACGCAGTTTGCCGTTCGCGGGCCGCCGTGCGGCGCTCGTGTTGTCCACTTCTCTCCTCTTGTGTCCGTGCCTGCACGCCTTACTCTTTCTTTGCATTAAGAAAGGATTTCTATATGCCTGTAGCTCGGTCATAGTGGAGGCTATGCTTGGTCGCTCGGCTCAGCATGCTCCGTAATCGGCATTTCATCGCTACTCATCATACGTCACGTTTTTGTGCTAGTGTGCTATGACGTCAATATTTTCGTTCCTCCTCTGTGACGTAGTAACTGCCGCGCTAGCGATGGGTCTCGACTACGAGAAGGAGTTTTTAATGACTTTTTGGAGCTGAATTAAAATTATTTTAAAATGTTTGCAGCGTCCAATACTTCGTTCTGGGTGTCCTTGCATACGGAAGCAGCCTACAACATGCTTTTTATAGCCTCAAAATTTGGTGTCCCAACCCCTTTAAGGTGTGCTGTGGAAAGGTGAGCACCGCTTACGGGCTTCCTTGAAAGAAATATTTTCCTTGACTTGTAGGCTGATTCTCTTCTTTTATTTTTTTGCAGTTTGGACAGGAACGTGAGCAGGCTGCATGGTCGCGAGTGAAGTTTACACAGTGAGGTGTGCCACATCACTTCTTGGACGGGTTGCCCTCGACTCCACACTTTGCACAAGTTATTTGACGACGACAGCTCTGCAAGCCATGACTAGAGTTTGGAGTATATGGTCAAAGAGTTAAATTAATGTACCCTGTGTCAATGGTTTCAGGCGAAATGCTAGACACAAATGTTAGGATAAGATATATGGTGGAGATTCCTTTGTTGTCCTATCTAATGATGATACATTTGCATTGGTGACATTTTGATATTTTCACCCTTCCAGGAGTTCAATTAGGAGGTCGGCTTCTGATGCGTCTCCGCGTGAGCTATTCATTGATCGGTGTGGTGTGACAGAAATTGGTATGTTGCCAAACTTCACAAGATTATTGAGCTTCTCGTACTCTCGTTTCTGAGGAATCAAGATGAAGGTCACCGCGAGTCATTTTAATCACTTTATAACCGGACCCTTATACTTCGGTCAAAAGTTTAGAAACTCTGAGTGACGAAATGAATTTCGCCTGTTTTTCAGAGTTCTCACTGTGTACAACATGGAATTTCGGATAGGTCTCTTGCTTGGTTGAAGCATCTGCTTAGCTCATCGGTGCGGCCCCTCTTTAGGGTGACGATCAAGTAGGCGGGGAAATGCGGGTGTTCCCATAGTACCTCGGTTTCTTTTCGGCAGCAATAGCGGCCACCCACCATGGAGACCAACTAAGGGACGCTGCAACGCTTAACACCTAAGGCTGCAGGCACCAACGCCTGTTGGCACCTTGTTGGTGATTTTAATAATGATCTGCTATTACTTAGCCCGCATAATAGACAATTTTTAGATGTCATTGAGTCATTCTCGTGCACAAACTTAATAGGATTACCCACCAGAATAACAACTGTAAGTGAAACCCTACTAGACCTATGTATAACCACGATAGAAATGAAGTCAATGCTGGTGTGCTAACAACTGATCTGAGCGATCATTTATCAGTGTATTGTTTTTTCACTGCGACAAAGAAAGAAAAAATGATGTTAACGATGCTCCTGTTGCATATCGCTCCTTCAATAGTATGCCTTGTCTGCATTTTATGCTAGTATTGAAAGTATAGACCGGAATGATGTGTACAGTGACCAAAACCCTAACTTATCGTATTATCTGTTCCTACAACATGTAAAGAACTGCTATTATGCTGCCTTCCCACTGCAACACTACAAAAGGCACAGCAAGTCCAGGAAACCATGGATTAACAGAGGTCTTTACAATAGAATTAGAGAACGAGATAAACTATACCATAACTTCATTAGACTAAGATACATATCTATTACATGAATACAAAAAAGTTCGCAACAAATGAAACTCAAGTTTGAAGAGAGCTCGTATTCAATATTATCAGGTAAGATTTGCTGGGGTCTGCTGCAATCCCAGAAAAGCTTGGAACTTGGCACGTCTGCTCATAAGAAAAACAAAGGCTAGCCTTCCTACCACACTAACCATTGACGGCGTTGAGTTCACTCAAGCCGACCTAGCGGACAAATTCAATAATCATTTCCTAACTTCTCGTGCAGCAGGTAAGACAAATAATACAATAAATGACTCGGAACAATACATTTCTTCTTCCTGCTCACATTCTATTTTCTTGACTCTATGTAGGGAATTAGAAATAGTTATATACCGGAAATCGTTAATTAAAAATACTGCCGCTTAGACGTTTAGACGCTGGCTATGATGACATTAAGGCTGACCAAATTAAACATGTTGCTGAATTACTGTGTGGCCCACTTCAGCACATCTGCAATCAAGCGTTCGCCACGGGTACCTTTCCTGAAGGCATGAGGATAGCCAGAGTAGTAGTCATTCACAAAGGTGGCTCTCCTAATGACTCGAATAACTATCGGCCTATATCTGTGCTACCTTTATTTTCGAAAGTGCTGGAATATACATTAAATCACGAATAATGACGTTTATTCGTAACCACCAAGTGATTTCCAAGCAGCAATTTGGCTTCCGTGAAAAGAAAGCAACCGAAACGGCGCTCTTAAATATTAAAAAAAAATTAGTTAATATTGACAATAAGCAATATATTCTTGGATTATTTCTAGACTTTAAGAAGGCGTTCGATTCTATTAAGCATCCCATTTTGTTTCACAAACTCCCACACGACGGTGTTAGAGGTTTGGTATTAAACCTGATACGCAGTTATCTATCCTACAGGGCGCAATTTACTGGCATAAATGGTTACCGTTCCCAATTACAGTCGATAAAATATGGCTTACCGCAAGGCTTTATCCTTGGACCATTATTCTTTATTCTTCATATAAATGATCTTGTGAGCATATTTCCCTGACATATTTGCCTATGCAGAAGACAAGTATTTTTTTAAAGGTAAACACTTATTTGAACTTGAAAAGGCAGCTAATAGATGTTTATCTAATATATCAAACTGGTTGCATTGTAATCAACTTGAACTAAATGTAAAAAAGACTAAGTATATTATTTTCAAAAGCCGTAATAAGCCTAATGACTATAGTACCTGTATTAGATTTAAAAATTCTGCTATCGAACGGGTTTCTGCGTATAAGTTTCTAGGTGTCGTCTTTGAAGAAAACTTGAGCTGGACACTACATCTAAACAAGGTACATGCAAATAGTGCAGGTCAATTTATATATTGTATAATACCAGAACCTTGGTGCCAAAATGGTTAGAACTATAGCTATACTATGCCCTTGTTCATTCACATATACATTATTGTCTACTAATCTGGGGTACAACTACTAAGACTAATTTAGATAGGTTAATAATCCCACAAAAAAGAGCCGTGCGTTGCATAGAAAACCTTCAACCTAGTGATTACACTGCACCACACTTTTCTAAGCTAAACATACTCGGAACAGATCATCTATTCCAACTAAGGCTTGCTATGTATACACATAGGGAAATTCTGCATTACCCAAATACCCTCTCCACATTTTTGCCATCCGACAATTCACAATATCACCTTAAACATAACAGACTTAGAACATCTACGTTTAAAACCAAATATGGTACCCACACACTCGCTTACCTAGTACCTCATTTCCAAAATAATAATCCAGAAATCGCTACTGTGATTCAGGAATGCAGATATACTCAGCCTAAAGAAAAAGGTTAGGAATTATCTTTTGCTAAGTTCCTAATGGTACTTAAGTGTCCTTGCGGTCTCGATAACTTTTCTTTTGATTTTAGTCGTTTTTTCTGGCATAATTTTCTCCTATTTGCTAATAATGTTTTGTAGCATTGATCAGTATTATTTGCTTGTTTAAATATTTCCATGTTTTCGCGCATTACTGATGATATATTATGTATAAAATGTAACAATCTTACTTCTTTGTATACTTGATTGCTTGCTGCATATATTTTGTTCTTTTTCTTGTTTCTTTGTTGCACTGTATTTCCATAATGTTCCACCCCCTGAGCAATTACGGGTAGGGGGGCCTTTGTCAGGCAGTTGCATCTGCCTTTAGCCCCTACATCCCAGACAATGTATTGTCGAAATAAAGCATTCATTCATTCATATATTGTCACTATAACCGACTATATTATACCGAAAGGAAAGGCACATACGCGAGGTTAACCCAAGCCGACTAGAAAAATTAGGAATTGACGAAAGAGACGATAGGAGAGTAAAAGAAAGAAGATGCGAAACAGAAAGATTGAAGAGGGGGACAGAAAAGGCGTGTGCCGGTTTCCTCCAGGTGAGTCTGTCCGGAGGAGCTGTCCACGTGAAGCAGAGGCCAAAGAGATGTGTTGCCTCCACCAATGGGCCTTCACTGTCAGAGCGCCGGGCATCGGCTCAACCCCCAGAATGCCCCTTTCCCCGGACACGGCTAAGCCGAATACGGCTACACGCGGGAGGGTCCAACCCTCGTGTGCTCAGGTACGTGGTGCTGCAACACACCAAACGCCTGCTGACGCAGACGCCCCAGCAGGAATGGCATGAATATAATGACATGTGTGTCATGCAGGTAATGAAGTAACCTCTTACGTATTGGTGCTCTCATGGTCGTTTCATTAACTTGGTATGTACCAAAATTGGCGTAGTAGGACGAGAGTGTTTGACGAACATAAATGTTAGATCATGACATGCGTGTCATGTAGATCATGAAACGGCCGCCTACGTCTTAGTATGTGCCAGAATTGGCATAATATGACGAGTGCATGAGGAACCTAAATGCTTGATCTTCACATGAAAGACATTGCATGCGTGTCATGTAGGTCACGGAACAGCCGCCCACGTCTTGTTGCTCTCATGGTTATTTCGTTAACTTGCTAGGCTCCCCACACACTGCTTCGCGTTAACATCAATTCCCGCTGGGCATGGGATCTGCCGGCACTTCTTTATTTATTGAAAGAAAACGAAACGTCATCCCATGGCAATTCATTTCAAACCAACGTGCTCCTTTAGTCACAAGACCATGCTTGGTCAAGTGTTGCCAACGTTACCTGAAAATTTTGAGATAGCTTATGTCAGAGACACTAGAATACACCACCTTTTGCTTTTAAACCAATATAACTTGATATGTGTTATCAGTTTACGAATGTTTCTGGTCTCCTTACTTACCGAAGCCGACATCTTCTTAGGGTCCGCTATTATGATCTTAATCAACTTTCGTCGTTCTTACTGCTAGCCATCGAAAATGGGACGTCATAGATACTTTAAAATTTCAATATGATGAGACTCTTTCTACAAATTTTTGACAGGGAGCTATGTACAAATGAGAATTACATCTGGTACCTAACTATCGGTAAGGGGGAACGTGCCGCTTCATCCAGAATATTCGTTAAGGGTCGAGAACTCAGTTTAAAACATGGTTGCTATCCCGAACAATCGCACAACAAATACCAACACGCCAGTAACGTGATCACACAATATATTGCGTGCATGCTAGGTACCTGTGGCCTGATCGGGTCACTGTGCATTGGCATGCATACAATATCGACACGTGGACTTGTTTATCTTTTTAGAGTGAGCGCTTTTCACCGTCTAACAAATGTTATCATCCAGCGCGGGACGTGCCTGCATGTATAGTAAGTTTCTGGAACGTTATCGATTGTTCTATCCTCTGTCTGTTGTCAGCGAACCTCGTGTAATACGATTGCATGTATGCGCGACGCGAACGGCCTAGAACTTTCTGGAAGACACGCGGGCACCAGCGAATTGTCTGGGAGGTTCAATTGCTCGTGTATAATAGCCGACGCGCTTGACCGGTAGATCGGATTTCGACGATTGCCGACTGTGTTCGCCGCTATCGTTGTGATTTATGTACAACCTATTCTTGTGGGCACAGGTTCTACCAATAAAAGTTAGTGTCGTCGTTCACCGCATTGCTACTCTGTTGTTTACCGTCACAACCGTGTGACAATATAGTTTCGCTCTTCACTGTCTAGAACGCTGCCAGAAAAAGTGTCCAAATACCTCTAATTAAAGATATTAATTATGAAGTATTACGCTCCAAGGCCACGGTCTCATCTTGGAACACGGCAAAGTGGAGGACTCCAAAATATTTCTGACCACCTGGTGTTCTGTAATGTGCACCAAAATCTAAGCGCACAAGAGCACGGACACGTCCCTGAAGTATTGCCACTCACGTCAATACTCGGAGGCCTTAAAAACATGAAAGGCCCTTTCTTAAAGAAATATGGATGAGCGCAAAGCTTTACCCCAATGTAAACTGAATCGAAGTCCAAAGCCAACGACAACGCAACGAAGACAAGAAATGCTGAGAGAACCGATGCTATGCATATGTGATTTGATTGCTCGCTTAGCATTGCATCTATTGTCAACGACCACGCAATGAACCTAAGAAATGCTGAGCGACCCGATGCTATGCATATGTGATTTAGTTACTTGTTTAGGATTGAATTTTTCAGATCCTAAGATGAGCCCGCGTTCTCCTGCACTTGCTGTCTCCGAGAAGCAGGGAAGCTCAGGTAATCGCGACGTGAGTGGTGTCATGCCAAGCAGAGGCAACTTGCGCTTCCAGAGAACTTTGTGCGCATGCGCTAGTCTTGCTCAGCTGGTCGCTTCGCGCCTTTATCAGGCACAGACCGGCCAGCCAGTCGACCCTGGCGTGGTACAGCAAATGTAAATTATAGTGTGCGACACAGATGTGTTAGTTGGCTTTCCTGCAGTGCGTTTTCGGCGCTCGTGGACAAATCAATGATGCATAGCAAGCTTCGCTTTGGAAAAAACTTGCTTATTGTTGCGGAACGTGAGAACGCGGGAGCCTCTGCTACCCAGACTATATGAGAGGTGTTTGTATCAATATTGTTACGGGGATATTGCGAGTATTGGAAGACTATATCTACAATATATATACAGGCTGAGTCAGAGTGGTTAAGATGGCTGACCACCAACAACACGAAGCAGCCGGCGTCTCCGATCTTCTTCGTCCTCTCTCATCTTTCATCCTTCCGTAACAGGACCCCCGGGTGGCGAAGCGCCGTCTCGGCGCATGGGTCGGGAACAATTGCGAGCGAAGTATGGATGCAGCCGCGAAACATGCGCGACGAAAATAGGCGTCTGACTTGAGGATGCATCAAAGTGTAGCGTCGAAATCTCATAATTTGCGTCGTTAACTTGGCGTAGGACTTCATAAGGCCTTGTGTAACGAGAGGGAAGCTTCTGGGAGAAGGCAACCCTACGACATGGTGACCAGAGGAGCACCCAAGCACCCGGCGGGAACTTAACATCGCGATGGCAGCGGTCGTAACGCTCTTTTTGTATATGCTGCGAGGCTAATAAACGAGATCGGGAGACTTGACATGCGATGTGAGCGCGATCGATGACTTTACGGGCGTACTCAGTTGCAACACGCGGCACAGAAGGGAGGATGGTGTAAAACGGCAATGTGGGGTCGCGACCATACAAAAGATAAAAGGGTGAATATATTGCGGTGTCATGTCGGGGCGAGTTATACGCGAACGTCACGTAAGCTAGCGTGGCGTCCCAGTCGCGGTGATCGTTGGAGACGTACATCGACAGTATCTCTGGTTGTTCGGTTGAGACGTTCCGTAAGGCCGATCGTTTGTGGGTGGTAGGCGCTGGACAGCTTGTTCTCAGTGGCACAAAAGCAGAGGAGGTCGTCGACATCTAGAGATAAGAACGAGAGGCCGCGGTCGGTAAGTAACTGTCGAGGTGCACCGTGGTGGAGAATCACGTCGTGGAGGAGAAAATCGGCGACATCTGTTGCACAACTAGTCGGCAACACCTTTGCTATCACGTAGCGTGTCGCGTACTCAGTAGTGACGGCGATCCACTTATTCTCTCTATTCGTCATTGGAAAAGGGCCAAGCAGGTCAAGGCCTGCGCGAAAGAACGGTTCAGAGGGAACTTCAGTTGGATGGAGTCGTCCGACAGGTGCCAGGGGAGGTTTCTTCCGGCCCTGATACAATTTGCAAGTTGCGACATAACGACGCACAGAGATGTAGAGAGCCGGCCAGAAGAACCGGCATCGTACGCGGTCATGTATACGCAAAATTCCAAGGTGTCCCGCCGTCGGTGCATCGTGAAGTTTCTTGAGAACGATGGATCGCAGATAACGAGGAACATGCGGCACGTGCCGTCGGTGCAGCCAGATTGCACTCCGGCGATTATGTACTGTAAGGATGCGTCGCGTTGTTGCTCAGCGTGCATGTCTGTCTTGTCAGCGAAAGCCATCACGCAGGTCACCGGATCATGCGCAACTGGGTTGGGAGGATCCGCGGGGTGACGCGAGAGGCAGTCAGCGTCCTTGTGGAGGCGTCCAGTCTTCTAATGGACACTAAATGAAAATTCCTTGAGCCGCAAAGCCCAGCTACCAAGCCGTCCAGTCGGGTCCCGAAGGGAAGACAGCCAAACAGATCACCGTGATGATCTGTGACGACCGAAAGCGTGCGGCCGTACAAATATGGACGGAACTTGGCCACAGCCCAAACTAAAGCCAAGTACTCCCGCTCGGTGATGGAGTAATTTCTCTCGGCAGGTGACAGCAGGCGGCGGGCGTAAGCTATCACGCACTCGGTACCACTCTGTTGTGGGGCGAGAACAGCACCGATGCCATGGCCGCTTGCGTCAGTGTGAACTTCGGTCGGTGCAGATGGATCAAAGTGGGCAAGTATGGGAGGGGTGGTCAGAATCCAGTTGAGAGCGGCGAACGCCTGAGCCTGCTCCGGGCGCTATGAGAATGGCATGTTCTTCGTTAGAAGATCTGTCAAAGGCCGAGGAACGTCGGCGAAATTTTTGACGAAACGACGAAAGTAACAACACAGGCGGACAAAGCAGCGCACGTCAGAAGCAGAACGTGGCACAATGGCACTCCGTAAGGCGCGAACTTTTTCTGAATCTGGTTGGACACCGGATGTGTCAACGAGGTGTCCCAACACGGTAATCTAACGGCACCCGAATTGACACTTCATGGAGTTCAGTTGAAGTTCGGCTTTCCTGAAGACCGCAATAATTGCTGCGATTCGGGTAAGGTGGCTGCCGCACGTAGGAGAAAAAACAACGTCGTCAAGGTACCAAAGACAGGTGGCCCATTTGCAGCCTCGCAGAAGAGAGTCCATCATACGATCAAATGTCGCAGAAGCAGTGCATAAGCCAAAGGGCATGACTTTAAACTGATATAAGCCATCCGGCGTGATGAAGGCCGTTTTCTCGCGCTCCATTTCATCAACTGAAATCTGCCAGTATCCAGATCGAATATTGGTGGACGAGAAGTATTTAGCTCTGTGCAAGCAGTCAAGGGCGTCATCGATGGCTGGTAGTGGGTAGACGTCTTTTCGCGTGATCTTGCTTAAGCGGTGATACTCGACGCAAAAACGCCAGGTACCATCTTTCTTTTTCACAAACACGATAGGCGAAGCCCAAAGGATGGCTCACGGCTCGATGACCCCTTCGCGGAGCATTTTGTGTCCTTCTGATTGGATGACTCGACGTTCAGCATGCGATACACGACAGGGACGCCGACGAATAGGATTCGCATCTCCAGTGTTTATACCGTGGTGAACAACAGATGTTGGCCTAAAGGCCTGTCACCGAAATCAAAGATGTGACTGTACAATTCAAGAAGGTGACGTATGTCCGTGCCCTGTGCAGAGGTGAGGCCAGGTGCAATCATTTTCGCGAAGTCATCCATTAAGGAACCAGAGCTGTGAGCTGCAAGTGGCGCTAATAAGCCACTCGGCATTGAGACTTTCAATGTCAAATTCGGAATCACTAGAAACGCTGGCCAAGACCATGGCGGCCGGAATCACTTGAGGGCACAGGCTGAAATTCAGAAGCGGTAGAACGACGTTGTTATTAGCAAGCGCGAACAACGTATGCGGAACAGCAACGTTCCGGTTCAAAAGCACGTCGACGATCGGGCGAAGCACATATTCACCGTCAGGAACCTGTGGCTTGGCGGTCTAAGTGACGTAAGTAACTGCCTCGGGTGAAAGACGCACATCGTGAAGCGAGCACAAGTGCGGCGGGGCGGTGCTCGGAGCATCGGCGAGTTGAGGCAGTCCCAACTGAATAACGCCAGTCGCGCAGTCGATGAGAGCAGTATGAGTGGATAAAAAGTCAAATCCAAGGATAACGTCGTGAGCGCAGTTGTCGATCACAGCAAAGAGAACAGAAGTAGGGCGGCCGGCTATAAATAAACGTGAAGTAAACATTCCAAGAACGACCAGCACGCCGCCGTTGGCCACACGAAGCACTCGGGCAGCTGCTGGGATGAGGACCCTCTTTAAACATCTATGTAGGCTAGCACTCATCATAGATATGTGGGCTCCTGTGTCGATGAGTGCTTGGACAGGTACGCCGTCTATTTTAACTCGTATTACACTTCTCCGTGTGGGCACAGACAGAGTATTTGCTGCGGTAGTAGGCAATGCAGCACCAGCTCCGAGGGCTGCATTTCTTAATTTTCCGAAAGGGTGCGGCCAAACGCCACAGGAGACGAAAGGCGACGTGGCTCTGGCAAGCGGAAAGATGGACGTCTTTGTGCTGAACGAGACTGGTGTCCGCGCGGCGACGGTGAGCGACTGTACCATGATATCCTGGCAGAGTTGTCGCCGCTGTTAGACTCGGTAGTGGGCGAAACATTGCGGGCATTTGCACCAAAACGGCTCAGCTTCGTCGGCGTGCGAGGTGTTGAGGGCCACGAGTTGCGACAGTATCGGGTGACATGACCGATGCGGCGACAGGGAAGCAGATAGGCTGGTCGTCCACAGTTGTCCACTCAGTCGGGATGCGATAACGCGAAGAGAAGCGTCGGTGTGGAGCGAAAATAGTAGATGGGCATTCGTTAGCTCTGGTATTGGCGACAGCACATACAAAATGTAAACCGATGTTTTCAAGTTCTTGGCGAACAATGGCTTGTACGAGAGGAACGGAAGAAGTGGTAGCATCAGGGCGGCGCGAACAGAAAGCTGCGGGCGCCATCGCATGTATGAGTCCTGGATGTATGAGACATAGGACTGCGTGGGGGATTGGGCAGGGGAGGCCAGTTCCTGCTTTGCGGCACTTTGACTACCGGTTGGTTTGCCAAACAACTCTGTCAACTTCTATTTGCATTTGTCTCAGCTGGTTAGCTCATCTTCTTGGTTTTCATACCATACCTTGGCCGTTCCGCTTAGGTAGAACAACAGGTTAGCTAGCATTAGCGTTGGGTCCCATGTGTTGATTCCACTGACGCGTTCGTACATAGCCACCCACTCTTCGACATCGGCGCCATCGGTCCCGCATAAAGTTCTAGGATCCTTGGGTTGCACAACCACAACTGAAGGTGACAGCGATGTAGCTGGAGATGATGACGTTGGAGGCGGCAACGACGTTGATCCCGCGTGCTCACCATCATTCATAATGCGGACGGTGATGCGACGTCCACTGCGGAGCTCCGTTTCCAGCCGTAGTACCCCGCCCCTCCACCAATATGTTACGGCGTTGTTGCGAGTATTGAAAGACTATATTTACAATATGTATACAGGCTGAGTCAGAGTGGTTAAGATGGCTGACCACCAACAACGCGCAACAGCCGGCGTCTCCAATCTTCTTCGTCCTCTCTCTGCTTTTATTCTTCCGTAACAATATATGTGACACTGGTTGTATTACGGTCAAGCATTGGAGAAATGCTAAACCATTTTTTACCCATAGAAGAGTGGCAAGCGCTAAGTTACACACAGTTACCTGAGTTGGCGTCACATGGGTTCATTGAAGAGGCATGTCCGAAAAATTGGGCGTCTGCAAAATGGGTTGTTAACAGTACTCTAGGAACTCCTCGAGCCGATGACACGGCGTCAATGACGATTCGTTGCAATTCCCATGTTATTGGAGCCAACATTAACGCGACTTTCCTACCCTTTCAATAACATTAGTTAATTTTCTCTGATAGAAGCACAAATTTTCCGAATTTTCCCGGAGTATTTGCTAACTATTCGAATTCCCTGAGAAGTCCCGCTTTTCCAGGTTGGTAGACATTCTGCATCCAGATGGTCACCTAGGGGAAAGGACAAGAGAAGCTGGCAACGCAAACACAGCATCGCATCGCAGGCGTCCGAGGACAGAAATTACTTGAGAATACCGCCGGTGGCCCTCGGATCCTCAGTCTAAAAACCCAAAAACTGCTCAAGAACCACGCCAGGAATTGCAGTTGTCGCGCGCTACAAAAAACTATGTCATGTTCAGTGCGCATGCGCGAGCGCCAAAGCTTTTCCGTCAGTTGTGGTCCACAAACGCCAAGCGATCACCGACGAAACTACCAAAGCAGCGGCTAGTGATGTTCTCCAAGCAACAGGCTTCATCGTTGCTGCCTCGGCCTTGAATTAATAACTTCGCGGACATCCCTCCAGTGGAAGTGGTGCTCTTAGAGTCGCTATCACAATTGCTGAGGTTGGGCCGGCATGGACATCAACAGTGGGGAGCGCGTCTGACATCATCGCGTTGAATACCAAACGAACCTGGAAAATAACAGCCATCCAGAAGTCACAGCTGTCGAAGAGAGGTCCACCGCTACCACACATGTCACTGATGTTGCCGGCTTTGCAAGAGCCAGATGAGCCACAAATATCGCAGGCAGAACGGGCCGTCACAGGTAGGGTCCCATTTGAATAGATCTGGCTGTTCTGCGCCGTGGCATTGGCGACGCTGTTGCTACCATTATGACTGGTCATCTACCTGCTCACTCCCATGCTCACTCCAGGCTTAACGAAACTGACAATGCCATCGTTTACCCTGGCCGAGTGGCAGACCCAGCCGGTTGTAGATGCCTGGGCAGACGTGGCTCACTCTTGCCGCGGGTAACCATTCGTAAGCGACGACAATCTGCAAGTAGTGCCACAGAAGTCCCTTCATAGGCGCATTCGGCTGATGTGGATTTGTTCTGCCTGTACAACTCGGCGTTCTTCAGAGGCTCCTCGCTCGCCTTCTTGCACGACAATATGCCTTCCTGGATCTGCTTGTACGTCGTTTCCTGTTAGTTCGGGCTCATCGATGCTGTTCCGGTGAGCAGGGCACCGACAGTCGACAATATTTACGGCCAGGTCAAGCTAAGAAACATCCTGAGAAATGCAGGCGCCGCACCCATCAAGTGCTCGCCGTGGGTGGCTACGTCGAGGACAACTTGCAGTACTGTTTGCTGGGTAGGGGCGCGATGCGTCTGTCCACCTCCTAACGACATCGACGGCTTCACCGTACACTAACCCGCCATTGAATGCGGGTGCCGATACAAAAGCCACGACGACCATCTGATGCTGCATGCCATTATGGCGGGCCTACGCAGAATCTTCGAGATGAACGGTTTTCCCGAAACTGTCGTCGTCCTCCTGCTGAAGCAAGTGCCCAGTGCGATAATCGAATACGCCATCGATGTTGTTGACTTCATCTTTCTAAAGATGCACAAGGCGCCACTAGTGCCCGGACCGTGTCATCTGCAAGAGGGTTACGGGGTGATAATTAAAAATCTTGAAACGCGCGCCCGTTATCTTGGCAGTGAGTACAAGATGTACATCACCTTCATCGTGTCAACTTGAATTACTGGAGCACAGCTATGGATGGGACTAGACTATCATCTGAACCTGTCAAAACGCTCGAGCTTCGGAAATGCTTCTTGATTTGGCAGCCTCTTTGAAATGTGCATATCGAACCCGTGTGGTGTCAGAATGTAATGTCAGGAAATATGCGTCGTTTGGAGTCTCTTTATAGCCTACTGCTACACGTGGCAGCAGATAAGGACTAAATAGATAAATGTGAAGTAAATGCACGCTACGGTACATTTCTACTATTTGTCAACAACAAACATTACGCAATAAGATAGAAAGTTGGGCGAGTCGGTACGGTAACAAAAAAAAGCCTCGTGCACTTTGTTCTGCGGGAGTGCCGACACAAAGCGGCATTAAAGCAGCACAGCGCCAAGACGGCCCTACGCAAACAGCTGCCAAACAAATCAACACTGTTGTAACCACCGCGATGTCTTACCGGCCATGGCGTTGCTCGAGATCACGGGTTTGGTGCCGACCTTGGCAACCACATATCAACGGGGGTGAATTGCATAAACGCTCGTATACATTGGCTTTGGTGCCCGCTAACAAACTCCAGGCGCTAAAATTTTATCCAAAGTCCACTACCACTGCATGCGTGATAATCAGATTGTAGCTTTGGGATGGAAATCATGATACTTTAATTAAAGTTTAACATTTATCCAACATGCAATGCACCGTGTGAGGCAATGACAGGGCTAACTTTCTTGCAGGTTGTGAACAATGCTCCACAACTACGCCTCAAGTAAACAAGTCTCACTGTCTGTTTTGCGTCCTACCTGGACCCACACAAGGGTGGAACTGTAGGAACGTCCGCTCTTCACACTCTTAATGTAGCAACCGCTCAATAACCTAAACATTCACTATCAATATCCCCACCACCTGCCAATTACCGGAAACTCTTCAGAAAGCTTCGCGTACACGAATCCCCACACCACGCGGGCTCTTCGTAAACTTTTTTTTACTTTACTCATTCTGTGTTGCGATTATGTCAAACAACCGTGATGGGAGATATAGGTGGATGCTTGACACTCACTTGTGGTCATGCCGCGGTGGAACTTGACTCCCCAGTACGTCCTACGCTCCAGCTTCTTGTTGCCTCTCTCCTTGAGATATTTATGAACTTCAGCCTGTATAGGATGGTCATGCATGTACACGATGCCTTGGTGTCGGCATGCCACCAGCCGCCAGGCTAGTTTCTCCTCGAAAGGCGTGCACATAAGCTCTTTCAAACACCTCCGGTTGCAGATAAAATCCGTAGACATGCTGCGCAGAAAGCAGGGACGTGAAGGTACTGCACAGGTAATACAACTTTCTATCGGCAATTGCCCGTGTGACGGGAAGGATGAGTCATGACCGGTGGGCCTATCCATTAGTAAATATTGATTCACTGAGTGCCCTCAGAGCCTTAAATAAGTGAAAACTTTACGTTGAAGGCAATTTATTGATTGCGATTGCAAATTATTACATAACTATAGCAAGTAAGGTCGGTCGTCTTACGAGCTGCATAACCTGCCGTGAACACTCGTTCACTAAGTACATTAACAAGCAAGTTGGCATGCGCGCACAGGCAATGAGGAATACATCTCATTCGATCACAGCGGACACTCGCTGCCAGAACGCTGGCACGATGCAGCAGCCGCGGCGAGCGAATTCCACTTCCTGCTCACTCCCTTCACCACGAACAAGGTGCGCGAGAACACAGTCTACACGAAGCCATGAGGCATCTTTCGTTCATCAGCCTTCGAACCCGCCGCAGCTTTACAACGTGAAAGACGCGCGGCCACGCTGAGCTGCCGCAGCAGGAGAAGAGAAAATGCGCCACTAACCTGCACCCTTCATCGCCTCTCCCAGCGAGAGCTCGCCTCCCCGCTCTCCCTCGGGTGCGTGAGAAGATGGAGCGCACCTTCCCTACCTTCCTCCCTCCCTGTTCTTCCGAGAGTTGCCTTTCTTTCATTTTTTCGTGCTCTTATGCGCACTATTTTTTTTTAACATTCATAGAATTTCTTTTGCACTTCGTTTCATGATACGCGAAGGTTAAAGCTTTGCCGAGCGCCTCATGATCGAGCTCAAACATTCTCGCGTGCGCAGATGCTGACGCCTATCGCACCACTCTAGTTAGCTGGCGCAGTCTCTCGAGCCATCCTACATGACGAAGCCTTGGACGATGCAGTGATAAACGAATGCAGCTCTATCTTGGAAGCGCTTGAGTAGCGGCGCTCGAGCGTGCATCTATCTATTTCTTATTTCAAGCATTTCGCGGGATATTGGTTTTTTTTCTTGTAAAAAACAACCAGGCACCCTTCAGCACGATACAAATACTTGATTCGGAGGTTACTTTGTAACCTACAACTTTGTAATTGACATGTTTGCGATTCAAGCAATAATTAAATCAATTACTAATTAAAAGCAATTACTAATTCGTGATGAAAAAATTCTGGCTGTTAAATACGCACGACTGGCACCACCATGCAGTAGGTAGGAATTCTCTAGAGCTCTTGCATTATTTTAAAATCTTGGTCGGAGTTAACTGGAACTCCCGGCATATCTGCGTTGCATTACGCGCGTCACGCAATGCATTGCCGGCCGTCACCCTGGGTAGGCCGCGGGTGCAGCGCACGGCAGCATAGGCTGCCGCACGCGAGCGCAAGCACGAGCGCGATCGTGCCCTAACGCCTATCCCGTGTATCGGCAACGGCATGCAGAAGCCATCTTGGGATACGCTTGTGCTGTTGAGATGGCAACTAGTCTTGTGATCGTCCGCGTGTACATCGAACGGAACACGTCTCGTTCTGACGCGGAAAGGTTCCTGGCAGAAACGATGAAGACCTTAAAGCGACATAGTACGCAGATCCTCGTGTGTGACGACTTTAACATCGATGTGGCGAAAGAGCACGGCAAACGGATCGAGAGTTTCATGCTAGATCGCTACTCGTTGAAGCTGAAAACGCTACAGAGACCCACGACGCAACACCGTTCCTGCATTGATCTCGCGTTTGCAAGCAGGCTGTGTCATGCTACGATGGCAGAGCCTCTGACCATCTACCGCAGCGATCACAAAGCAATAGTCTGCAAGTGTAGAGTCGTCCGTGAGAGTGAGTGTGTGCGGTAATCAGCAGTACATGACCTAAAGTAAAGCCTATGCAACTTAAATGTTTCTTCGTTCAACTGCAGCGTTAAATAAATACAATCCTAAACAAGCAATCAAATCGCACATGCATAGCATCGGGTCGCTCAATATCTCTTGGGCTCGTATGTTCGTTGGCCTTTGACTTTTATTCAGTTTGCATTGAGGGAATGCTTCGCGTTTATTCATATTTCTTTAAGAAGCGGCCTTTGATTTTTTCGCAGTGCAGTTGGTTTATAATTTGCGATGTCTTCTACTGAATAACTGTTTCATCAAGAACAAGTTGAACTTGTCGATGAAATGTTACGCCAGGTCAAACATTATTCGTTTGCCTTTGTGCTCCTTGTATGCGACGGAATGTTTCAGTCGTGAGCGAAACCGATGCGCGGTGGCAGAGTCACACAAACGTGCCCCTGCGCTGATTTGGCTGCGAAAAGGTTCTCAACTGTGACGCCATTCATGTAATAGTGACGTTCTCATTTGCAACATAATTGTACGAGACGTGCTTTTACATCGAAATACATGATGCCTACAGACATTTTTCATTTATGGCGTGCTATATATGTTATATCAAGAGCGAACCGCGAGGGAATTGTTGCCAGACTTCGCAACGTTGACGCTGTGTGACGGCCACCGACGACTACGACTGCAGAAAAAGGAGATACCAGCGCGTGAACACGAAAATATCAGAAGGGACCACACCATAGAAAAATAAACGCATAACCGAGAAAAGATCAAAGTAAAGCAGCCCAAATTTATATATAGCAAAAACTCGATGCTACTGCTGAGCTGCTACTCTTCTGATGGAGAAAGAGAAGAGGAGAATAGCAGACGAGAACTTCATGAGGACAGGTGATAGGAAGCAATTATACACACGTTTGTGTTCGAAGAACTCGGTCATAGGCTTGAATCTAGGCTTATCTTAAAGGGGCCCCTGACCACTGTTTATCGAAGTCGAGAAAGGAATTCGAAGTTCATATAGGCTATTTCAGATATACTTCGCCGCAAAAACTATTTCAATACGTTTAGTAGAAGCGGAGTTATTGGCAATCAAACATGGCCTTGGCCTTTCTTCGGCTCCTCTTTCGATGCCCTGTGCTGAGAAGGCTACTTCGCATTGGGGCGTGCCCACAAAGCTGCGCCTTCTAATTGTCATTGGGGCGCGCAGTCCAGATTTGATTTCGGATGTTAACATAGGCGCCAGTAATTCCGATTATGGCGCCTACAATGCGCTAAACGTAAAGCCCCGCCATGCGCAAACCAAACGTGGCTGTCTCCAGCGGGCCGCACTGCGCTTGTAGCTAGTGGACTCGTCGCGGCCGCCCACGGTGGCCGCGGTATCTACGCTACGTAGCACACCGCAGCTACATGCAATTGAAGTGCCTGTGCCCAGCGTTTGTTTGTACACGACAGGTATTGAGTGCGTGCTCGCGCCCAAATGCTCCAGTCTGCCCTTGCTACGTGGTGCGGACCGGCTTTGTCATTTACCAGCTTGACCTACGGACAGTAGCCACAACCATCTTGCGCATTTTTGAAGTGTGATCCATAAGTCTGCCAAGACGCCTAACCAGGAGCGGCCTGGAGCCAGCGCACGCTGGAAAGCGTGCGTGTCGTCAGACTATAAGTTTCACGTGGTTGGAGTCTAGTTGAGCGTTCAGAACTAGGAGAAATTACAGAGACCCGACTGCTACGACACCGATAAGCAAGGTAGCCAATTGTTAATGCTTACGCGGGCGACCGTGACCGAGCGCGAGCAAACGACAGTCTGCTTCTTCCGGAAGTAGGCAATTATTATTGCGAATGTAGGGGCACTCCTGGCGCATTTCTGCTGTCACCGTCAGGTTCCGTATAAAGCCTAAGGGTGATAAAATGGTCGCCGCGCGCCTATGCTGTAGATGCGAGGGAAAGCTTGCGAGGGTGAGCCGTGGAACGCGGCTCAATCTCGCGTGTACCAGCGAGGAACGCATACCATAAGCGTCCCTCTCCTGTCACGCGTGAGGCATGGGTGTGAGGCGAGAAAAGGGGGGCGTTATTTTCCCCGGCGTCTACCGCTTACGGTGCGGCCGTGCGGCCGTCGTATCTTGAAAGCGACCAGCGACGCGGCCAAAGTGCGTGCCCGCGCGGCCCTAATCTGCACAGCGATCTGCTATGTTTGAAGCGTGCGCGTAGTGCCGGTAGTTTCGAATGCGCTGTTCTTTCGACGTTTCGTTCGCGTTGGAGCAAGAGGTGTACGATTCAATCGCTGCTGCTGCCCCGATTCCTCACTCCAGCATTCTGACAGCGAGCTTCCGCGCTCATCGAGCAAGATGTGTTCATGTTTACTTGTGTGTGCGTGACGCCGTGCTTGTTAATTTAGTTAAAACTCGTTGGGGGCCTAGTTGGTTGGAATCCATGATAAAATGTGTAAGCGTGACTGAACATGGACCTTAGAAAGAAAGAGGCACACAGAGACAGGGCTGCTTCTGTGCGTATTTCTACGTCCTCGTACTGTCGCGCTCTCTCGATGTGTTTTTTGCGCGTCCTCATTCAGTGGCACTTATACAATATATCATTGTTAATTTAGTTAGTAAGCTAATATTTACTAGTCTATACGGCCGGTGAAAAGTACGCAAATACTAAGTTATCCCCTAAGGACTTTAGAGTTTGCTTACGCTAAGCTAAAGCACGAAAATAGTGGGGTGTACAAAGAACGCAGAAAGGTGTACATGAGAACCCCGAATGTGTATAAAAGAACGCAAGCGGCACGTGGCGCTCTGCGCGCACAAAGGCGCCCTTGTTCACCCGAACCCGCGCGCTATGGTCTGAGTACTTTGGACGCATCACAGTCTGGGGAGTCCACGCGCTGAAAGAGAGGTAGCACATCTTCGTAAGGAAAGAACTGTTTTATTTCCTAGCAATACAGGAGCTGGCCGGTCGGCTACGCGCAACAGAATGTTCAGGCTTCAGAATGCGCACGACGGCGTGCATCGACCAGAGGGAAGCCGCTCCCCGCTATGGAGTAACGCGATACGCCGCCTGTGCCGTTCGGCCGTGTTCCACTTCAACAAGCGTGAACTGGGTAGTGCGTCTTCCTGGACAGCTTAACAACAACGTAGGTAGCAGGACGGTGTTTAGTTCTTTTCCAACTTTCCACTTCTTTAAGGATATATCTCTATCCATCCATCCCATTCATCCATCCATCCATCTATCCCCCCCCCTCTCTCTCTCTCTCTCTCTCTCTCTCTCTATATATATATATATATATATATATATATATATATATATTAACATTAAATTGTGGGGTTGTACGTGCCAAAACCACTTTCTGATTATGAGGCACGCTGTAGTGGAGGGCTCGGGAAATTTCGGCCACCTGGGGTTCTTTAACGTGCCCCTAAATCTAAGTACACGGGTGTTTTCGCATTTCGCCCCCATCGAAATGCGGCCGCCGTGGCCGGGATTCGATCCCGCTACCTCGTGCTGTGCAGCCTAACACCACAGTCACGGAGCAACCACGGCGGGTATAATATATATATATATATATATATATATATATATATATATATATATATATATATATATATATATATATATATATATAAACGCCAGTGCTCTCGGGTTAACCTAACACCTATAGTCTGCACACAGAAGCAATGCGGTGAAAACCGTACTAACGGTGCTGGCACTTTTAAAATCACAGGATTATGGTGCGTATTTACAAACGACGAAGCCTAGTTACGAAACAAATAGAGGCATAACTTGGGTCGAGAGCTCCACAAAAAAAAAGAAAAAAAAAAGAAGAAAGAGAGGTACCTAGCTTGAACTGAAACCAGTTATTTTTTCCCTTCGAGTTCGCTCCGTAGTGAAAAATATCGTAACGTTCCAGTTCGATTCCTTTTCGAGCTAAAATATTGTGTTTTTCCCTCGGTTTCCAGTTCATTTCAGCTTTGATACTCTGCGCAGTAGGCCTTGCAAAATCTCGCAACAGCGATTACAAACCGCCAGATAGGACGCGAATAGCACACATGAGCGCGCCCCGAGCTATGCTTGATAGCAAGATTCACGGGATAAAAAAAATGGTAAGCGACCTTAATGTCGACTTAGGTGGCGCTTAGTGGTACTCGCACCTCGGCGTTGGTGTTCTTTAGGTTATGCGAGCGAACGTCTTTCCACTGCATGGTGCGATATGCGGGTGAGGAGTGAAATAGGGCGAGAAGGAATGGCAGCGCGAGCGACCTGGCGGGGCTTAGGATGGATGGATGGATATTATGAGCGTCCCCTTTGGAACGGGGCGGTAGGTTGCGCCACCAAGCTCTTGCTACTGTACTGCCTAATATCTTACCTAGGTTAAACAATGAAAAAAAAAAAAAACACTCTGAACTACTACGCCCATATTTTCTGATCCCCTATTGCGAACTGTGCTTTTGTGCATCTCCGTCTTTTGTCGTTTCCCTACTTTTCTTCCACCAATCCTCCAGTCGCCTCTTACTAATGTCTATTGCGGACATGTTTGCTTTACCACTGCTCCCTCTGAACCCAAGGGCTTCAAGGAGCCCAGTGGTGCCTAAATCAACCGCTGGGTAGACGTCTTCACATTCTAATAAAACATGCTCCGTAGTTTCCGTAGCTTTAGCGCAGCAAGCACATGCTTCTTCCTTCTTATATCTCGCTTTATAGGTGCGTGTTCTAAGGCATTCCGATCTCGCTTCGAAAAGTAATGAGCTTCCCTTTGAGTTATCATAAATGGCTTAGCCCCCTAGCGAGCAGCGCTCCAAGCTAGAGTCACTGGAAAAAATTCTAGTGACTCTACTCCAAGCGCACCTTACGCGCCCTCTACGGTGCTGACGTCAGCGCATGTAACGTGCGCGCGCGCGCAGCTACTGCGAGCAAGCGAGCAGGTGCGCGCCGGGAGAGAAGCGAGAGAGCAGGGAGTGACGTCGCATCCGCTCTGCTAGGGAGATTTTAAGTCTATCCCAGACAACTGTTTTTCATGAATTAGCCGGTTAAATATCCCGCCACCTTCTTGCGTATGACGTCATTACTTCCGCTTTCTACTTTCGGGTTTCCAGGAATTTCGCCAAAATCATGCTTTGGTGACGGGTCTCTTAAAGTATACAATTATCTGCTTTGGTGTGCGGTAATCAGTGATATTGAATTCTGCTTACTTTGGACACTTCAGTAACTAAGCTTGTAACTAAATTTATGCTCCGGATATTCTATAATGACACCCATGAATATTGTTTTGTACTACTTTTTTCAATGCTTCGTTTATTTAGTTTGAATTTTATTCCGGTCGTCACAGGAGCTGCACCGGAAGCGCTGAGCAAGAAACAAGAGTGTCACTCGATGCTCGTGCCACTAGAAAAGGAATAAAGAAATCGGGTACGCTAAATCAGGGCGGGAACCACAGTGGGTACGGTACATGAAACGTCTTGTGCGTGCTGGGGACGGCGTATGGGCACTATGGTACAGAAATTACGTAACCAAGTTCCCGAATTCATTTGTGCATTATGATTACTCACAGCGCGCACTAAAAAGACGGACATAATAATAATACGGAGTAATAATAATGCAGATGTACCCAATCGCCAAGCTAGCTACCGTACTACAGTTTATTTGTTCACGCAGTAAAAACGCCACATGCCTAACGTATATGAGAGCTAGTGGGCGTCTTTTGTCATTGCACTTTGCCACTGCACTCGCTCGCTATTCCTAGTGGGCCGACTTTGACGCTATCCGAGCCAGCGTGAAATGTTTTGCTACATATTGTACGTTTATAGGCATTGCAACTCGTTCTTAAATAAATAATGGGGTTTTACGTGCCAAAACCACGCTCTGATTGTGAGTGACGCTGTACTGGAGGACTCCGAAAATTTGGACCACCTGGGGTTCTTTAGCGTGCACCTAAATCTCAGCACCACAGGTGTTTCCGCATTTCTCCCCCATCAAAATGCGGTCACCGTGGCCGGGATTCGATCCCGCGACTTCATGCTCAGCAGTCCAACATCATGACCACATAGCAGCCTCGGCGGGTACTGCAACAGGCGATTAACACCAGTTTCAGCTTGATAAGGTATACCTACGATGGCAAAATGAGCTTTCGTGACCATTTCTGCTCGCAGTAGGCGAACGTATTGCCGAGCTACGGCTCTCTGAACGCTGTGCACGAGGATAAATATAGGTCCGATTGCGTCGCGCTGTTGCGCCACAGCAGCTTCATCCGCGCACTCGAGACGTGCATTGGTCGAGTAACGGCTTTCTTTCGCTCTGCGCGACCGCAAGAAAGTAAGGGGCGTGGATAGTACGATTGCAAAGAGATAATGCTGTAACTTGCTTTCGTCACATCAGTTTCAACAAGCGATCCTCGATGATTTTTTCACAGACCATTCACGTCAAAAAGAAGAAAAAAGAAATCCGAGACATTCTGCTCTTTGAAGGTGGATGACCAGCGGAACTGTATATATGGCGAAAGATATGTTGATAAATATGTGACGTGAAATTCGAAGACACATACCACAATTATTTCTTTTTCACGATTTGCTTGCTTTATTAAATTGCATACTCATTGCCGTGTTTTATTTCTATGCTTCTTTTGTTTGCTTTTTTTATTTATTATTTGGTCGCCAAGGTGACTATCGCTTTATGATCGCTCTAATATATGGCCAGTGGCTCTGTGGCGACACTGGAAAGTTCTCGGCCAATGTGAGATCTATACACGACCGATGACGCGTCGTGAGCACACTGATGTTTGGGTAGCGTTGCATGCCGAACTTTTCCAAGAGAAATGCTACGAACCGCTTTCTGTCTGGCTGTTTGTCACCCACAGTTACGATGCGAGTGGAGTCCGTAGGAGTGATCAAACCAAATGTTCATACGCTAGGTGTTTGGGGCACGATCTTCGTCCGTTTACGTGCCGCCCGCCGTCGCCGCACACATTCAGGCTTCTGTTCACTACAGTGTTCTTCGCAGACGCGCTGTTCTTCCGCACTCATAACCTGCCGCGGCCTACCCATTGCACGGAGCGAAGGGAACTGAGATAAGGTTACGTGCTTTGCCTCTAGAGCGTGTGACGTAAAACCGCAATCAATAGTAAACAATGTCTATCCCGGATTTACTTTTACAGGAAAGCTGTATATGTCCAGCTCATTCGTTCGTCCGTCCGTCAGTCTGTCGCCTGTACAACGAAAACTCCTGCAGTCCGACGCCATGCGCGAAAAAAAAAATAGGCGACCGATTGGCTTCGCCATCCGTGACGTCATTGCTTTCCGTCACAGCCGAGCGCGCTCTCAGCATTTTTTCTCCGTCTCCGAATTGGGTAGGCCGCGAGTCATGCGCGCTGCTGAGGAGCAGACAGCTTTCAATCAGCAACGCCGCGAGCACAACCGTGAACGAGCTCCTCGTCTACGCCGTGCCGATGCTGCAGCCCGGGCACAAGAACCGGCTCCGGCAGCCATGCGCAAGCAGCAGCTGCGTACCGACGATCCGGCCGTCTACCAAGCCATCGTTTAATGAACCGTCGGGATGAACCCAGTGACAAACACGGGGGCCGCACGTTTCAGCTTCGCTGGTTAACCATCGGTACGGAGTGCTTGGGCGGAGATTTTTATTGCGAAAGCAATACTGCTCGCACTTTCGGCCCATGGGTGGTCGTGGCGCCGCCTTACACAGCTGCGCGCCACGTGACCGTGTGATGTCACGCCAGACCGAGAGACGGGGCCCCAGCTCGCGGCATCGATGGTGGAGGCGAAGCCTTGCGCGCCGCTGCTGCGGCGCTACCGAGAGAGGGCGCTCCTGGTGTGACGTCACGCCAGACCGAGAGACGGGGCCCCAGCTCGCGGCATCGATGGTGGAGGCGAAGCCTTGCGCGCCGCTGCTGCGGCTCTACCGAGAGAGGGCACTCGCTGGTGTGACGTCTTGCTAGGAGGATAACTGGGGCTACAGCTCGCAGTGGTCGGCGCGCTGCCTTGCGCTATGTCGGATGACGTATAGCTATAAATTTAACAAAGGGCAACCATGTCTACACCATCAGCCGAACCAATGCGCAGCCAAGGGTATTGCTTTCGCAATCTTCTAGGCTTAACCAAGCTAAGCCTTCAGCCAATTTTTTCTACCTACGCACACAAACCGCCAGAACTTAGCGTATAATAGCTCCGCTGTAAAAAAAAGCTTGAAGTGCATGACACCTCTCGTATCGCACCATCTCGCAAGGCGGAACGGGCTTCAGAAGGTAACGACTATAGAAGCTAGCCGATGTCAGCAAATACTCAAGCTCCTGCGTCGCAATCGGTCGAATCCAGACTAAGATGGCCGCGAGCGCTCATCGTCTTTATATCGTCTGCTATCCACAGAATTACATTATTTCTGCTATCCAGAAACTCGTCCTGGCAGGTTTTGGCAGCCTGCGGTTAGCCAGAACCATCAAAGTCAGGAAAAACGAGCGCCCGACCTAAGTGCGCCGAACGTTGAGCTATGCAACTTGATAAAAATGTGAGCAGTTTGCAGTAGTTGTGCAAGCCTGTGTCACGGTGGAGCTAGTTTCGGCTTTTGCCGAGTTTTGCGAAGTTATACATGGCTCCGGTAGATTCATACTAAGTTTTGCGAGGTTATGCGTGGCTTGGCTAGGTTTGCACTAAGTATTGCTTGGTTTTGCTAAGTTTAGCGACGTTATGCATGGCTTGGCTACTCGGGTTATTTGGCTCGGCGACGGCGTTTGTCGGTGGCGGCCTCGGCGCGGTGTGCAGGATCGGCTCTCCTTCGTCGATCGTAGTCCCGCTGAGCCGCGCGCCGAGCTTCCTTGTAGACCCAGGGCTTTCTAGCATATCAGTGACGTCACGGCTAAGCAAACACTCGCTTGTCCTCGGCGGGGGAAAGGGAAGCGTTCGCATGCCGCGGCGAGACTGCGCCGTGTGGGAAGCGAGGAGGTTGCTTAGCTCGGCGACGCACAGCTAGACTGAGTTTTCTGCCGGCACGAAACGGACTTACCAAAAGCTTAACATCTCCGCTTATAAAACGAGGTCAGGCTGCGCGCTGTGGCAGCTTGCTGGTAGTGGGAAATCAAAGAGGCCCTGTGTAAGGCACAATTGTCGAATTAGCAAATGTTTCGGGTCGTAACCTTGAAGGATGCTTGTTTTATCCGCGCGGCTTTTTAAGCCATACTAGCCATTTTTCAGTGGCTTAGTAAAAGCACCTGATAACCTTTCGTCAGCTTTCAAACTCTCTACCTCACTAGAGAAAAATCTTTACTTAGCGGTTATCCCACAGGAGAGCTGGATTTCTTATTGACAAAGACGCTTTACTGATTTACGCCAATGCGCGAAATATAATTTACATACTTGGCCATAATAGTAGTCTGACTAGCTCCAAATAAAAGTGAATGGTACTACGTTGATTTTACCTCGTTTCAGGCAATTTGTGCTACTTCAAGGCTTGGGGCAAATAAATTGGGCAGTGCATTTAGGCTCTTAAAGAAGAAGAATGCAGTGAAAAACTGAAAGCGGGAGGTATTGCCAAAATGACAGTATTTGCATCTTTTTGGGGCACTAGCTCCCTGCGTGAAGCAGCACACACGTAAATGGCAAAATGAAGCTTCATGTAGTCTAACGAGACTCCAACGTGATTAGAAGTTACCCGGAAGAAAACTTTTTGCGTCACAGCCCGTCACCAAAATACGCCCACTGCACAGGAAAAAAAAACGAAAAAAAAACCATCGGGTATCATTCGAACCAGATTGATGGTAACTACATGAAGCGATCCATACTTCAGTCTTGGCGTGATGATAAAATCAGAGGGTCTGACTCTTTTTTCAATTTCTTCATAGCCGAACCACGGCTCCAAATTAGTCACCAGCCGTACTCATGGGGAGGTAACATATTGGCCTAGTCATAACATAGCTTGCACCAGAATTTTTTAGTGGTGGCAGCTTAAGAGATAAAAATGAATGATATTAAGTGAGTGGGCTAACAAGTTAATTGATATACCATGACTGCCGCAAACACGCGGTCACTCTACACAATTGACGGGCATGCGAATTTTTGTAAGCTGAATGGAATATACTTCAAATATTACCAGAAACGAATCGATTACTTCTCGAACAATGAGCAGTCGTTATCGCTATCATTATACAACAATTTCACGTAATCATTTATACAGAACGTTAGTAGGTGTCTGTGATTACAATGCAAATTATGCAGCGTTGATTATTAAAACCTGAAATAATGCTGCACGTTCAGGTACTCAGGGCTCCTGAATGAGGGTGACCGATCGCTGTTTAGCGGGAAGCAACTGTCTCCCTGCGCTACGTATAGATTACGGCACTGCGTACAGGTGCGGAAGAAAAATCAACGCAGGATTTTGGAGCGAATTGCATCCTTGAGCCCTGGTGCCGTAGTTGGGGTCAAGTAGAAATCACACCTGTCAATATGTTTCTCTGCAAGTAGATGGGAGCGTTGTTCGCTCATTTTGCAGCTTAATAGCCGCCCAATTCCGGCGTTGATAGCTTAGCTACACGGGTGTGTATCACGGGGGTGTGTCTAGTGCGTCCGAAATGCAGAAACTGAATTGTTAACGGCGTCGTCAGGCTGGCGAGTGCGCGGCTGCAGAAGCTGAAAACGACGTCCCTGTCCAGCGTGTAAAGCTCAAGAACCAATGAGCGCTGGCCTGCGTGCGTGATTAGATTTCTACCTTTAGTCCTAGGCTGCTATAGAGCACAGTGGCATGCCGTTTGGCTATATCTCACGTGTTCTAAATATAATTGTAAGCACCTGCCCCATCAAATGTTTTGAGTCTCCTGCGGCCGCCGTTATTCAATTTATCGTATTTCTGCTACAATTTTACACTTGACGGATGTTAGTTGAGGGTCTGGAAAGTTATTGGGGAAATATTGGTATTTACTAATAGTGACGAATAAATTCGTATACATAATCGAATTTGCGATTGTTAGGTTGGTTATTTAAGCTGTCTCGAATATTGGCACACCTCTACAAGCGGCAAAGTTTTCGACGTCGAAAGAGAATAGGACACTCACCTCTTCGTTTCTAGCCCCGACGACGGTGCCTCCACGTTAGAAGAGCGCGTCGTCACCTTGTCTCTGTTGAGAAGAACCCAGCGGAGTAGACTTTCGGTGGGCGCCAGTTTACCGGTTATCCAGTTTACCCGCACTGCCTCCGTGTATCCGGTGTTCAGATTCAGCATGGATTCCCACGGAATCGGAGTGAGCAGGTACCTCTTTAAAGCGGCGCCGTCGATGTACTCGAACTCTTCCCTTTCACCTCGCACGGAGTAGTGGCCGATCTCGCCGAGCACGTCATACCTGGGACAGTCGCCACTCAGCGACGAAACAGCATCTCGCACGTTTAAGGCCGCAACGTTCTCGCCGGCGGGAACAACACACCACTCGTGCCAATGCGCGTCCACCGCTGAACTTTCGCAACCACCACCCATTTCTACGCCAACTTCCCTGGCCTGTGTCTCGTGAACCACTGACCGCTGTGCCCATGTAACTTCCAAGATGTATGAAAACTGGTAGCGAAGCTTCCTAGAAGCCCACGAGTCAAGAAAATTGGCCTCGTTGTAACCGCCGCCATCTACGTATCGTGGGGACAACTAACAGCAAGCAAAAAATGAAAAAGAAAGAAAGTTACGTCACAACCGGCATTAACAGTGACGTCAAGATCTTGCGCTGCTTGGCGCGAATGTTTGAATTCCTGTTGCGTCAGGTATGACGGCCGCTACGACCGCAGTTATTTTTCTTTTTTGGCTGAGTCGAGCTTGCGACTTACCCCAGCTGAAACGCCAGTCTGTCCTTTCATTATTAGGAGTGGCGTATGTCCTAATGTGAACGTAATTAGGCTGTTATTGACGGCAATTGCTCCAATAGCTTCCTAGGAAGCTGAGCGAATAGGATAGAAATAAATGACATCGTCAAAGAGCTTTCAAAAAAAAAAATTCACATTTATTTGTCTTGAATAATCCAGCAAATATACTGACCAAACAAAACATGTTTCAGTGATCAAAAGTACTGTGGCCAGCTCACAGTCGTAATGCATAGCAACCTATGAGAAACGTTAACACAGAATAATTTGCAATTCCGTACCACACCATGTATTCATATACAACAGTTATCAGACAAGACAACATTGCCCCACATTGTCATTTAGAAAACATTACAATTACTACTCTTGCCGCCCGTCGGACACTCATACCCTGTGGTACGGAGAGTAAACGAACCTAGCGCGACGTTTCTTCGCGGGGTGTTCCGCATTTATTGCGACGACGAGACAAGCGCGTCGGATGCTGCAGCGTGAACGTTCCATGATAACGAAAAACCTGCACTCACACCTTTCACCAACGAATGCAGTGCGCTCGGTCAGGCAAAATTTGAAGTGAAGCGCACACCGCAGTTTGAAGAAACACGCGAGAAAATAATAATAATAATAATTGTAATAATAATAAAAAACTCCGACAAAACCGCCGTGTTCAAGCGAGAAACGCCATTCCTCACAACGTAACAGCTGGCATGCATAGCCTCGCCAAGTCTTGCGCCAGAATCACTGGTGGGTAAGGATCGCCAAGAAAGAACTAATAGATTGTGAAATATAAAAGAATGACATTTGTTTTTTAGTGAAAAAAAAATATCTGAAGCGACTTAGCGTGGAAGCTTGGGCATTTTGGTGATTCATTGGAAAAGGACAGAGCACAAAAATTACAACAAAAGAAAGCGATACGCACACAACGCTATCTTGCAGCAGTTTATTCATAAAGCAACGAAGGAATAAATATATAGGGTGTTACCATGTGCAATATGGCAATGGTCGGCAAAAAACCTGGAATATCATTTGAAATGCTGGTAATGATAGCCATGTACATTCAGAGCGCACGAAATGCTTGACATTCAAACCCTGTACACATACGCCATTTCCAGAGATGAAAGTACAATCGAAGGAGAACTGATGCGCGAGCTATCAAACTTCCTAATGAAATCTGTCTCAATGATTTTACGTGCCAGCTGTGTACTATGTTTAGCCAGCAGTTCGGGCTTTTTTCAAAGTAGGGATTACACGCGTGGTTGCGGCAATGAATACCCAGATGGTCCTGTACCGTGTTGCGCACATTGTTATGGTGCTCCCTGAGACGATCATTTAAGCAACTTCCTGTCTGTCCCACGCAGTTTTTTTTTTCAAAAGACAGAGGAATAGCATGCACCACGCCAGTGATGCAGGGCTCTAAACCCTTCCTGTGTTTCGCAGTACAATGGCCACGCCTGGCTTGTGAAGCAAACTTGCAAAGCTTTGCTAGTTTTTCTGGAGCGGGAAAAACCATCGGAACACCAGCACGTTGTCCTACCCTCTTCAGTTTTTTGAAGGAACACACACACACACACACATATATATATATATATAGTGTGCTATCATGTACAGTATTGAATGATGGGCAAGAACTGAAGAGGGTAGGGCAACCCGCTGCTGTTGCGGTGGATTTCCCGCTCCAGAAAAACTAGCAAAGCTTTGCAAGTTTGCTTCACAAGCCAGGCGTGCCCATTGTACTGTGAAACACAGGAGGGGTTTAGTGCCCTGCATCCCTGGCATGGTGTATGTTATTCCTCTCTCTTCTGGAAAAAAGTGCGTGGGACAGACAGGAAGGTGCTTAAGTGATCGTCTCAGAGAGCACCATAAAAATTCATATAACATGGTACAGGGCCATCCGGGCCTTTATTGCCGCGACCACGGGTGTGAGCTTTACTTTGAAATAAGAGAAGTGCTGGCTAAACCTAGTACACAGCTGACACGTGAAATCATGAGGCAGATTTTATTAGGAAGTTTGATAGCTCGCGCGTCAGTTCTCCTTTGATTGCCCTTTCATCTTGGGAAATGGCGTATGTGGACAGGGTTTGAATGACAAGCATCTCGTGTGCTCTGTATGTACGTGGCTATCCTTATCAGCCTTGCGAATGATATTCCAGGTATTTTGCTGATCATTTACATGTTGCGCATGGTAACACCTTATATATTTATTCTTTCGTTGCTTCAGGAATAAACTGTTTTAAGTCAGCGCTTGTGCGTGTCGCTCTCTCGTGTCGTTGCCTTCTTTTTTCTCTCTGTGCTTTTCCAAAAATATCTGAAACGGAAAATTTACCCTCATGCCAGCAATCTGAATAAAAATTCTCGACCATTTTCTTTTTCACATGGGTTTCCTAGTTTCAGGGCCGTTATCGATATGCAGATCAGACCCAATGCCCTCGACAACTCTGTCATCGCTGCACAAGGGACAGTTAGCCGCTATTAGATCTTGCTGTTGAGTGCGAGAGTTCGCCGACGTTGAAGAGGATTTTGAAAACTGAAGGATTATTTACATTATTTACAGTCATAACACAAAGTAATGAACAATCATAAAGTCATCGACGGCCGGCAGCAAATCGGACGCTGCGGCCCGTGGCAAGAAGAACAAAAAGAACTCTTCCCCCTGTCTCTCGCTTTTAACCCCTTCGGTGACTCGGGCTCATGTCATTTTCGGTCAGCCGTCGAGCCAGCTCAGGTGTCGTCGTTTTCCTCCAATGGTAGGCGCCCGTGCAAGTGCCGTCACATTCGGTCAGTGGGGACGCTCAAAGGGCTCCATTGTCTGAGGGTTGACTTGCCCCTGGCGTCGCCTCCTTGCCTGGAAGCGCTCAGCTGGAGGAGACGGGTGGTTCTCGAACGACCTACCAGAGCCGCAAAACAGCTTTGCTCTGGACCAAAATCAACTACCTGGAACCGTGCCAGCCTCCCGTTGCACTTTCGGGAAGAGTCAAGCAGGGGGGGGGGGGGGGGGAGACAATAGCTCGACGTGTGGAGCATGAGGTGGGGGTCACCAACCTGTCGGACGGGTCCGGTAACGTGGTAGACGCGCCCCGGCAAACCATAATTGGAATGCGACGGTGATTGGATGTGGTAAGGGAACTTTAGTGATGCCAGGAAAAGGGTCCGTATCCAACAGCTGCTCCTCACCCCGGAAGTTCGGAACGGCCGGTGAACTCAATTTGCTGGTCAGGAGGAACTCTGATAGAACATGTAGGGCACTGGTGACGAGCCTCATGTGACGAATTTCTGGATCCCGGGCCCTGGAGAACGTACGCCAAACAAACAAAACAACATAGCGCTGCGCCACGTGCAAGTGCAGGCTCTTCACCCCTGACTCGCCAGGCTCTTACTATGTCAAAATCAACACTGGGTGCTTTTTTTTCTGTTCCCAATTCTAATAAAACAGTTCCAACCACCTTTCTAAACAGCTCTCCATACCTCCCCCAATGCCGACAAGGCCAGAGTGATATGGTCGATGCAAAAGAAACGGGAGAAACTTCAACAAATAATGAAAACAACTTTTATAACTATACACAAGCAAAGTTTTGAAACTACACGTATGACTTCCAGCCCATAATAACACTTCCTCCCTCGTTAGTCAAATGAAGGAAGGTAATAAGTCGGTTTACCGAAACAGCCGGCTCAAACCATCCGCGTTCCCATTTACCTTCCCCCTTTTGTAACGCACGGTGAAGTTATAGTCCTGCAGAATTAGACTCCAGGATTATAGACTATAGACTCCAGGACTATAGATGTAGAGGACTTATATTATTCTGTGCCGCGAGATGGCTTGATGTGCGCTGTGCGCAATAGGATAGAAGATTTTGGAGAAGTTAACTTTCAGAATTCTGTAGGTGTCAAGAGCGAAAATTTTTTAACGCATTTAGATTTTTATCTTCATTCATCTGCTCTTAAAATGATGACCAATCCTACATCCAACGCACTGGCATCTGTATAGGATTAGCCATAGCCCCCATTTTATGTGACATTTTCTTATCCTCGGTTGACAATGTAATTTCTGCTAAGTTGGAGGACACGCCGGTAACGCGAGTGTTTAGATATGTTGACGACTACTTAATTGTTATGAAGAAAGATACCTGCATGCATTTTGATGACGCGGTAGAAGGAATTTTGGAATTGTTCATCAACTCATCGGGAGGACTTATATTAAGTTCACGTATGAATTGCCAATTAATAACCGTATTCAGTTTCTAGACATTAAATTGTCGTTTTCTTTGGACGAGCATGTATGCTGGGGATAACATCCCAGATCCAAGAAAACCTTGTTGCGCTACGACAGCGCACACTCTAAATTGATTGAGAGAAGCATAGCAACCACGTGCATTAAGGCAGCACTTAGTAAGTCGTGTGAGCATGAGTGCCATCAAAGTTTTTAAAATCAGACAGCGCGATTACAGAACGCAGGCTTTTCAAGTTCTGTGATCACTTCAGTATGCGAAGCCATCGTGCAGAAAGAGAAAAGAAGTTCCGAAACTTCCCAAAAAGAAAGAAATAAAGACAAGAGACAAGCGCACGTGGTGCCATACTTGCACAAGTTGTCATACAATTTGAAGGAAGTTTCCAGTAGACATAAAATTAATTTGCTTTTCAGTGCTCCGTGTAAGCTGTCCTTGATATGTAATCGTATGAAAAAGCGCGAAAGGCCCTTGTGCACCACAAATCATAAATCCCGTTTCACTGAGTGCAGGAGCAACGTTATGTATCAGATACCGCTCAGCTGTGCAAAAACTTATATAGGTCAAATGGGACAGTGTTTCAATGAAAGAGGTCGTCAGCACAGCAGCAACCTGAAGAATGGCTATGGGAGTCATTTAGCAGGACATTGCAACAAGTGTCACTGCACTCCCATATTTGAAAAAGAAAACAAAATTCATAGGGAAAGGAAAAGGGAATGGTAGAGGCTTATCACACTAGAAAAGAAGGGGATAAATGTGTAAGCACTCCCTCTCTTGCCTTGTCGGGAAAAGAAATAGCATTTTTGGATGAACGAAGTAGGTAAAGGCAAGGCGCAGAAGACCAGGACTTAGGAAGAAGAACACAAACGACAAGACGGGCGCCACTCACAACTAAGTTTATTTACGCAACAAGCCTGCCTTATGTAGGTCATTCACGCCGAGTCACGCACAACCTTTAGAAGGAAAAATAAGACAGCAATCTATCGACCATTCAGGAATGTTATCTGCGCAGCTATCGACAGAGCAAACAAGAACCACACGTGGATCAGCACAGGATCCAACTGATCTAGTAAGGAAGAAGAACACAAACGACAAGACGGGCGCCACTCACAACTAAGTTTATTTTCGCAACAAGCCTGCCTTATGTAGGTCATTCACGCCGAGTCACGCACAACCTTTAGAAGGAAAAATAAGACAGCAATCTATCGACCATTCAGGAATGTTATCTGCGCAGCTATCGACAGAGCAAACAAGAACCACACGTGGATCAGCACAGGATCCAACTGCTGATCCACGTGTGGTTCTTGTTTGCTCTGTCGATAGCTGCGCAGATAACATTCCTGAATGGTCGATAGATTGCTGTCTTATTTTTCCTTCTAAAGGTTGTGCGTGACTCGGCGTGAATGACCTACATAAGGCAGGCTTGTTGCGAAAATAAACTTGGTTGTGAGTGGCGCCCGTCTTGTCGTTTGTGTTCTTCTTCCTAAGTCCTGGTCTTCTGCGCCTTGCCTTTACCTCCTTCAAGCATGAACCAACTAGCCCAAGCAAGAGTTTTACTTTGATGAACGATTATGATGTTGGTGATTGGCAGATGTTCTTGCGACTGTGTGCGCATGCCTATGCTGAATAAGGTATAAATGGCTGGTGAATTTCAAATAAGCTTCCAGTTGGTAGTCAGCGCTTGTCTTTGTTTCCTTGTGTCCTTGTTTTATTCGCGATGTTTAACCTCAGTTCCATCTGAGCAAGCGTCCGTTATAAGGGGACATGTGTCTGAGTGTGATGTGTGGTGCGCGTCATAGGGCGGTGATCGCGACGGTCAAGAGCAGAGAAGGAGATTCTAGATGATGGGGAGGAAAGGTTGGGGTAAAGTGCAGCGCAGTAACTGTCTCTCAGCAGAGGACACCTCAACCGCTACGACACTGAGTGCACGCGCGCCGAGGTGGAAGAAGGAAAACAACGACGACGAAGAGCGTCCGGCACGAGAACGCGCGGCGCATGAAAGACAACTAAAAGAAGAAAAGCCTCACCAATCAAGAAAGACCACGGAGCGTCGGGCAGCCAATCCGAAAATGCCAAATCGGCCAGACCAAAAGAAAAAGCGTGGTGCGCCGGCAGAACGGGGGGACACGGAAGAGGACACGCAGGGAGACGCCAGGAGAGTCCCAGGAAGCGACGGCAGGAGGAGGTCAACCACCGGAGCGGGCGTTGAAGACGGGCCGTCGGGTTCCGGACCCGAGCCCACCAGGACTTCACCCACCCGGGGCCTCCTGCCAACCTGTTCCTGTGCGTCGCCCGTCTACCCGAGCGTGCCGTCAGCTGCTCAACGCCGGTGAGCTTCTACGCCAGTGGGCAGGACGAGAACAGTCGGGCTACGGGCCCGAGTTCTACGCCAGCTGCCCGGCCAGATCGCCACCCCGTCTGCCGTGCCGCCTGCTGCCCGAGGCCGGCGTTCGAGCTTCCGTGCCCGTGGGCGAGACAGGAGCAGTCGGGCTACGGGCCCGAGTTCTACGCCAGCTGCCCGGCCAGAACGCCGCCGCCGTTCACTCCTGCCACCAAGCCGCCCACTTTTCCTCGCCTAGCCAGAGCTGGCGCGCTCCGGTCGACCGGTCGGTCAGCCTACACCGCGACCTATGGTGAGACCGGCATCACTCCTTTCGCCTGCTCGTCGCCGCATCGCCGCGTCGAGACTGTGATGCGTCCCCGCCCTCGTGGAAAGCCCGGACTCGTGCACTCGTTAACCACATGCAAGCCCTATATGTGTTCGTTGCCGCAATGTCCTCGTGAGTGTTTATTTTAGGCGTGTTTTCTATTTTCTTCTATTTATCTTAAGCCTTTTTAGTTTGATTCAAAGTATTTGTGTGTGTGTGTTCAAACCAACGGCTTTGTCCTCAATTGGGTTCTCGGAGGCTCCGCCTAAGAGAACCAACCGAACCATTGAGTACACGAACCTTTGCCCCCATAAGTGGGTCGTCACACTGAGCCAGGTCAGAGGACAGGGGTCGGTCTCAAAAGTGAATTTCGCTACGTATAGATAACAAGATAATTTCTGGACCACCCAAACTAAGCAGGTGCATTCTTTTGTGGAAGCTGTGGGAGATACGGGGTTCTTCTCCGTACTCTTGGGACAAAGGAACGACAACACAGTAGTGCAAACAGTCACAAGGGCATTTATTGCACCTTTCATAGATCAATGCCTGCTAGCCGAGTTGATATCCCCAAAACATGCCGATGGGCGCGCGACAAATCTAGAAGTCCGACTTACCGCGACCGCATTGCGAGCGAATACGTTCGCCCCATGCTGGATCCCAACGCCTGGTCGTTCGCGTGTACAGTCACGCCAACGGTGTCCAAGGCGGCCACGCGAGACGGTCTCGCAGAAGCATGGTCGGCGCGGCACGTCCGTCGCGCTCGCTTCCCGAACCCAAAGAGGACGCGCCTTGCCCTTCGGCGCCCAAGTAACCTCGCCTGTCGGCGGCGTTAGCAGCTGCGCAACACTAGCGCCATCTCTCGCACTGCGCTTCAACCACTCCGACCGCCGCGGCCCACGCGGCGACGCCGCACGGAGACGGGGGCTATGCGGGAAAACAAGATATCAGGGGAGGCGCGACGGTCGCGCATCCCCACATCCCCCCAACCTTAAATCACTTCTTATTGCGGCGAAACATGTGACACGGTCTAACATTAACCCGTGCTTCGCGAACAAGATAGTACATGCAACAGTGGCCGCGCTGAGGAAATGTCCACACGCTGTCCATAACATGCGAGCCGAGTGTCCTTGGGGTACACCGCTGGCGTCCGCCGGTCACAGCAGCAGCTTTGCGACTCGACGGCACGATCCCAGGCCAGGACTCCGGAGACGACGACGCAGTAGTCTGTACGAGCAAGCGTCGCTCGCGCCGACGCGCCCTGCTGGCAAGAGCCGCCGTAGCTGTCGGTGACCGCTGGCTCCTTTGTCCGCCGCCGAGGGTTGTGAGCTGGATACAGGAGGCCGCCGAAGTCGCCGCGCCGAACTGGCCACAGCATCACCATCGCCCGGGGTGGCTCGATCGTAGTCCGGAGCAGCAGCGCAGACGATGTGCAGGTGACAGCAAGCCAGGGGTGACTCCATTCACGCTGCGTACACTTAACACACTCGGCAAACACTAAAGTAGTGCAAGGGAGAGGAATTCTGCATGCGCATCGCCCACGTGGTACGATGTTCAACTCGGCTAGCAAAAGATCTGGCAGCTACTCAGATGCTAAGTTCACGTGAACGAAGCTCGCTTCCTTGAGCCGAACGAGTAATTTCAATTCGTGCGAGGCTAAATAGAATGAGGGAAGCAAATTGCAACGCCTCAACGCCACGGTCCACCAGGTTGTGTCCCTCCACGCGCGACAGGCAGCTTCGTAAAGCCTTAGGCCTAAAGCGTCGCTACTCTGACAACAACCGGCATCCAAAAACAACACCCAAAAATGAGCGCAAAACAGGCAGCCGCGAGGAGACGTCAGCTCTGTGAGGTGGTCCTACTCCGCTCGGTGCACACAGCATCCGAGTTGACGGCGCCCACCGTCCCAGACGGTGTCGGAGCGCCCGGTGCCAGGCCGCAATACCAGTCAGCCCGTCGTGGCACCCGTGGCCCGCGGCCACCCGGCTCCCAGAGCCGCGACTTCATCCGAGTCAAAGAGATAGAAGAAGCTATTTACATAAGAAATTCGGACCACCCACGAGGCTTCCGTACTCACTCGCTTCAGGCTTGCCACTGCTCCGCGGGCGCTCAGCCTCGCTCTCCCAGGATGCAGACCACGTGGCTCTCGTACTGACGAATGTCATTAAAAAACACTTGCGAAAAGGCTTAGCATGTTGATAAGTTCAAACACACTACAGCCACCGTCGCCTCGCTCAAGAAAGCACGCCGCCGACGCTAGCGATCAAAATCCACGCTAGGCCTACGCTTCGGTTCAAACAAAGGTCTCGAACGAAGCAAAACTGCGAACTCTATCGTCCGATGCCCCAAGAGGCCCCACGTTGGGCGCCAGATGTGGGAGATACGGGGTTCTCCTCCATACTCTTGGGACAAAGGAACGACAACACAGTAGTGCAAACAGTCACAAGGGCATTTATTGCACCTTTCATAGATCAATGCCTGCTAGCCGAGTTGATATCCCCAAAACATGCCGATGGGCGCGCGACAAATCTAGAAGTCCGACTTACCGCGACCGCTTTGCGAGCGAATATGTTCGCCCCATGCTGGATCCCAACGCCTGGTCGTTCGCGTGTACAGTCACGCCAACGGTGTCCAAGGCGGCCACGCGAGACGGTCTCGCAGAAGCATGGTCGGCGCGGCACGTCCGTCGCGCTCGCTTCCCGAACCCAAAGAGGACGCGCCTTGCCCCTCGGCGCCCGAGTAACCTCGCCTGTCGGCGGCGTTAGCAGCTGCGCAACACTAGCGCCATCTCTCGCACTGCGCTTCAACCACTCCGACCGCCGCGGCCCACGCAGCGACGCCGCACGGAGACGGGGGCTATGCGGGAAAACAAGATATCAGGGGAGGCGCGACGGTCGCGCATCCCCACATCCCCCCAACCTTAAATCACTTCTTATTGCGGCGAAACATGTGACACGGTCTAACATTAACCCGTGCTTCGCGAACAAGATAGTACATGCAACAGTGGCCGCGCTGAGGAAATGTCCACACGCTGTCCATAACATGCGAGCCGAGTGTCCTTGGGGTACACCGCTGGCGTCCGCCGGTCACAGCAGCAGCTTTGCGACTCGACGGCACGATCCCAGGCCAGGACTCCGGAGACGACGACGCAGTAGTCTGTACGAGCAAGCGTCGCTCGCGCCGACGCGCCCTGCTGGCAAGAGCCGCCGTAGCTGTCGGTGACCGCTGGCTCCTTTGTCCGCCGCCGAGGGTTGTGAGCTGGATACAGGAGGCCGCCGAAGTCGCCGCGCCGAAGTCGCCGCGCCGAACTGGCCACAGCATCACCATCGCCCGGGGTGGCTCGATCGTAGTCCGGAGCAGCAGCGCAGACGATGTGCAGGTGACAGCAAGCCAGGGGTGACTCCATTCACGCTGCGTACACTTAACACACTCGGCAAACACTAAAGTAGTGCAAGGGAGAGGAATTCTGCATGCGCATCGCCCACGTGGTACGATGTTCAACTCGGCTAGCAAAAGATCTGGCAGCTACTCAGATGCTAAGTTCACGTGAACGAAGCTCGCTTCCTTGAGCCGAACGAGTAATTTCAATTCGTGCGAGGCTAAATAGAATGAGGGAAGCAAATTGCAACGCCTCAACGCCACGGTCCACCAGGTTGTGTCCCTCCACGCGCGACAGGCAGCTTCGTAAAGCCTTAGGCCTAAAGCGTCGCTACTCTGACAACAACCGGCATCCAAAAACAACACCCAAAAATGAGCGCAAAACAGGCAGCCGCGAGGAGACGTCAGCTCTGTGAGGTGGTCCTACTCCGCTCGGTGCACACAGCATCCGAGTTGACGGCGCCCACCGTCCCAGACGGTGTCGGAGCGCCCGGTGCCAGGCCGCAATACCAGTCAGCCCGTCGTGGCACCCGTGGCCCGCGGCCACCCGGCTCCCAGAGCCGCGACTTCATCCGAGTCAAAGAGATAGAAGAAGCTATTTACATAAGAAATTCGGACCACCCACGAGGCTTCCGTACTCACTCGCTTCAGGCTTGCCACTGCTCCGCGGGCGCTCAGCCTCGCTCTCCCAGGATGCAGACCACGTGGCTCTCGTACTGACGAATGTCATTAAAAAACACTTGCGAAAAGGCTTAGCATGTTGATAAGTTCAAACACACTACAGCCACCGTCGCCTCGCTCAAGAAAGCACGCCGCCGACGCTAGCGATCAAAATCCACGCTAGGCCTACGCTTCGGTTCAAACAAAGGTCTCGAACGAAGCAAAACTGCGAACTCTATCGTCCGATGCCCCAAGAGGCCCCACGTTGGGCGCCAGATGTGGGAGATACGGGGTTCTCCTCCATACTCTTGGGACAAAGGAACGACAACACAGTAGTGCAAACAGTCACAAGGGCATTTATTGCACCTTTCATAGATCAATGCCTGCTAGCCGAGTTGATATCCCCAAAACATGCCGATGGGCGCGCGACAAATCTAGAAGTCCGACTTACCGCGACCGCATTGCGAGCGAATATGTTCGCCCCATGCTGGATCCCAACGCCTGGTCGTTCGCGTGTACAGTCACGCCAACGGTGTCCAAGGCGGCCACGCGAGACGGTCTCGCAGAAGCATGGTCGGCGCGGCACGTCCGTCGCGCTCGCTTCCCGAACCCAAAGAGGACGCGCCTTGCCCCTCGGCGCCCGAGTAACCTCGCCTGTCGGCGGCGTTAGCAGCTGCGCAACACTAGCGCCATCTCTCGCACTGCGCTTCAACCACTCCGACCGCCGCGGCCCACGCAGCGACGCCGCACGGAGACGGGGGCTATGCGGGAAAACAAGATATCAGGGGAGGCGCGACGGTCGCGCATCCCCACATCCCCCCAACCTTAAATCACTTCTTATTGCGGCGAAACATGTGACACGGTCTAACATTAACCCGTGCTTCGCGAACAAGATAGTACATGCAACAGTGGCCGCGCTGAGGAAATGTCCACACGCTGTCCATAACATGCGAGCCGAGTGTCCTTGGGGTACACCGCTGGCGTCCGCCGGTCACAGCAGCAGCTTTGCGACTCGACGGCACGATCCCAGGCCAGGACTCCGGAGACGACGACGCAGTAGTCTGTACGAGCAAGCGTCGCTCGCGCCGACGCGCCCTGCTGGCAAGAGCCGCCGTAGCTGTCGGTGACCGCTGGCTCCTTTGTCCGCCGCCGAGGGTTGTGAGCTGGATACAGGAGGCCGCCGAAGTCGCCGCGCCGAAGTCGCCGCGCCGAAGTCGCCGCGCCGAACTGGCCACAGCATCACCATCGCCCGGGGTGGCTCGATCGTAGTCCGGAGCAGCAGCGCAGACGATGTGCAGGTGACAGCAAGCCAGGGGTGACTCCATTCACGCTGCGTACACTTAACACACTCGGCAAACACTAAAGTAGTGCAAGGGAGAGGAATTCTGCATGCGCATCGCCCACGTGGTACGATGTTCAACTCGGCTAGCAAAAGATCTGGCAGCTACTCAGATGCTAAGTTCACGTGAACGAAGCTCGCTTCCTTGAGCCGAACGAGTAATTTCAATTCGCGCGAGGCTAAATAGAATGAGGGAAGCAAATTGCAACGCCTCAACGCCACGGTCCACCAGGTTGTGTCCCTCCACGCGCGACAGGCAGCTTCGTAAAGCCTTAGGCCTAAAGCGTCGCTACTCTGACAACAACCGGCATCCAAAAACAACACCCAAAAATGAGCGCAAAACAGGCAGCCGCGAGGAGACGTCAGCTCTGTGAGGTGGTCCTACTCCGCTCGGTGCACACAGCATCCGAGTTGACGGCGCCCACCGTCCCAGACGGTGTCGGAGCGCCCGGTGCCAGGCCGCAATACCAGTCAGCCCGTCGTGGCACCCGTGGCCCGCGGCCACCCGGCTCCCAGAGCCGCGACTTCATCCGAGTCAAAGAGATAGAAGAAGCTATTTACATAAGAAATTCGGACCACCCACGAGGCTTCCGTACTCACTCGCTTCAGGCTTGCCACTGCTCCGCGGGCGCTCAGCCTCGCTCTCCCAGGATGCAGACCACGTGGCTCTCGTACTGACGAATGTCATTAAAAAAAACACTTGCGAAAAGGCTTGGCATGTTGATAAGTTCAAACACACTACAGCCACCGTCGCCTCGCTCAAGAAAGCACGCCGCCGACGCTAGCGATCAAAATCCACGCTAGGCCTACGCTTCGGTTCAAACAAAGGTCTCGAACGAAGCAAAACTGCTAACTCTATCGTCCGATGCCCCAAGAGGCCCCACGTTGGGCGCCAGATGTGGGAGATACGGGGTTCTCCTCCATACTCTTGGGACAAAGGAACGACAACACAGTAGTGCAAACAGTCACAAGGGCATTTATTGCACCTTTCATAGATCAATGCCTGCTAGCCGAGTTGATATCCCCAAAACATGCCGATGGGCGCGCGACAAATCTAGAAGTCCGACTTACCGCGACCGCATTGCGAGCGAATATGTTCGCCCCATGCTGGATCCCAACGCCTGGTCGTTCGCGTGTACAGTCACGCCAACGGTGTCCAAGGCGGCCACGCGAGACGGTCTCGCAGAAGCATGGTCGGCGCGGCACGTCCGTCGCGCTCGCTTCCCGAACCCAAAGAGGACGCGCCTTGCCCCTCGGCGCCCGAGTAACCTCGCCTGTCGGCGGCGTTAGCAGCTGCGCAACACTAGCGCCATCTCTCGCACTGCGCTTCAACCACTCCGACCGCCGCGGCCCACGCGGCGACGCCGCACAGAGACGGGGGCTATGCGGGAAAACAAGATATCAGGGGAGGCGCGACGGTCGCGCATCCCCACAAAGCGCTGTACGCTTCTTCTATGCACGTTAATTTGCGGCTAGTATACAGTACCGGATGCTCATCCGCGTGTTCGTCCACCTCGCTGAGGACGACTCCCAACACTCTGCCGCTAGCGTAGCGCTGCATGATAAGTTCCTTAGAATAATCGGGGGTCCGAAGCAGTGGTCTTTAGCTCAGAACATCTTTCAGGTCCTGAAATGCGTTTTTTTGCCTCATTCTATCGAACTTTTTCGGGCTCTCCCTTTCGGAGGGTCTCTGTTGGGGGCTTGCTATGTGTGAGAAATTTGGAATGTACCGCTGGTAATATCCGACGAGCCCCAGAAAGGCTCTGACATCCGTCTCAGTTCGCGGTTCAGGAAAGTTATTGATAGGCCCTATCTTTAGTTCGGAGGGCCACCGTGTTCCTTGTCCTACGACATGCCCTAGGTAGGTAACTTGTGAACACCCGAAGTTGCACTTTTCGGCCTTTACCGTGAGACCCGCGTCTCGTAGACGTGCCAGCACGTTCCTTAAGTGCTCAATGTGATCGTTCCAGCGGTTCGAAAAGATGGCCACATCATCTAAGTAGGGTATCGCGTAATCTTGTAGGTCTTTCAAAACAATATTCATCAGCTTAAGGAAAGCTAAACGGTGCGTTCTTAAGCCCGAAACTTAACATTAGTGGTCGAAATGTGCCAAGCGGGGAAATGAACGCTGCGTAGCGACTTGAGCTTTCTGACATGGGCACCTGCCAGTACCCCTAAGGCGTTTGCTGAAATATACTGGGCTTCGCTTCCCCGTTCAGCTCGTTCTTCTATGTTAGGTATAGGGTAAAGTTGGTCTCTTGTAATCGCGTTCGATTTCCTATACTCCACCCATCGACGCGGCTCTTTCTCGCTCGCCTTTACGAGAAACGTCGGGGAAGTGTAATCACTGTCTGCTGGCTCAATGATTCCTAACTCAAGCATTCGTTTGATCTCTGCTTCCATTATTTCTCGCAGACGAGGTGAGACCCGGTGCGATTTGGATTGGACGGGCTCGTCTGATGGTAACTCAATCTCATAATTAATGAGCGTCATTCTCCCCGGCCGGCTACTGAAGCACTGGCGAAATTCCTCGTAGAGTTTCCGGAGGTCGCTTACTTGATCGGCCTCGAGAGCCAGTCGGTTTACAAACATATTCAGGTTGTTCTTTAGGGAGCTTTCCGCATCGGTCATTGTCGCTGAAACTGGAAGTTCGACCGCTACTTCTTCAGACGCGTTTACCACCATGTTTGCAACAACTTGCACAACAAGGTTTCATTAAATTGCAGTGGTAAATTATTCCTTTATTCCTGTTTCCTGGAACTCTAGGGTGTAGTTAGTCTCCGATATCTTCTGGGTAATATTTACGGGTCCATCCCACTGTACCTCAAGTTTTTTTTTTTCGTGATGGCCTTAGGATCATGACCCTGTCGCCTGCCTTAAATGTTCGCCTACGCGCATTTATGTCATAGTACGCCTTCGCGGTTTCCTGGGCCTCTTTTAGGTTTTTTTCAAGCAGTTCTAGCGAGACACTTAAGCGATCCAGCAATGTTAAAACGTAACTCCCCACCGTCTGACTTTCACCTGTTCTTTCCATATTCTGAGGGGGGAACGGATCGACCGACCTTACACGAGCTCGGAAGGAGTGAACTCCGTTGCCCTATGTGGGACCATTCTGAACGCGAACAGGGTTGCGGGTAAACAGTCCTCCCAGTCTGCTTTGTGTTCATGGCACAATGCACGTAACACTCTCTTAAGTACCGAGTGCATCTTCTCAACGCTGTTTGATTGTGCATGGTACACGGAGCTGTGTCTCAGCCGTACACCACACCTTTCTAGGAACGTCGTGGTTAAAGCAATTGTAAATACCTCCCCCTGGTGAGCCCGAATCTCTGCAGGAGATACGATTCGCCCAAACGCAGACAACAGAGCGTCAACTATCTCGGTGTAGCTCAGTTACCTCAAAGGTACCGCTTCAGGAAACTTTGTCGCGGGACCGAGCGTGGTCGAAAGCTACTTGCACCCTGATCAGCTCAGCAGCAAAGTTCCGACTGTGTCGATCACCAGCCGACGGAATGGCTCTGTGATTGAGCGAACCAACTTTAAAGGTGCCTTGCGTTTATCACCCGGCTTCCCAACGCGCTGACACGCCCGTCACAGGACCGTACCTAATTTTCCACATCCTTAAACCATCCTGGCCAGTAATATTCTAACAGAGCCTCTCCTTCGTTTTGTTGATTCCTAGATGGCCCGACCCGCCATTTCCGTGACACAGTCAGGAGATCCGCCCGATACCTCTCCGGAACGATTAACTCATCAGGGATATGGCCCTTACGATCTCGGTAGTGTCTATACAGCATTCCTCCCTTTCCATGGATGGTGAGAGAGAGAGAAAATGATAAATGAAAGGTAGGGAGGTTAACCAGGACTGAGCCCGGTTGGCTACCCTACACAGTAGAAAGGGAAAGGGGAGGGAAATATTAAAAGAAGAGAAAGTCCACTGGGGATATCAGTCGGTCACTCAGTCCGGATCACAGACGCTGACTCAATCCGGTATCTTTCAAATATCGCAGCAGTGCTTTTGTGGCCTTTTGTAGCTGCGATATGCGAGGCCATGGTCCCAAGATCTTGTTCAAGGTGAATGGTAATGTTGCGTGTAGCTATGTCCTTTTTCGCGCTGTAGTGTAAACGTGTCAGAGCCTGGTCCCTCTGTTGTCCACACTGGGCAACTCCCTGTCCACCTGGCGAAGCCTGTCAATGCCTTCAGAGGCAGGTGAAATTACAGAGCCGCTCTCCCTTTCTGTTACTTGTACTGACAACCTTCCTTCGCTACGCGAGTTTTCTACGGGGATCATTTTAATTGGCACCTCTGCTGTAACACTGTTTTCTTTTTCCTCCTTTGTCCGAGGGTCTACTCTTGAATGCGCTTCCTCGTGTTCTGCCACCGCTGGGCTGGGGTCCTCGGTCAGCTGAGCGGCGATTTGGCGTGCTCGCGAGTGCGTTAATGCCTGCACTCTTTCTTCTCCGAACTCCTGACCACGCTACCGTAACAAAGGCTCCGAATGCTTTGAAAAGAGATACGGGTATTCCATTGGTAGCGCCTTCAAAACACCTGCCTCTGTCTCTAGTTCTCTGAAAGGACCGGAAATTGTCACTCGTGCTATTGGCAGACAAACGTTGTGTTCCTCTAGCACTGACTTGATCCAAGTTAACCTCCCTGTATAGTCCTCGGCGTTTACAAAAGAAGGGTGAACTAGGTCCATGGTTGCTCCATTGTCCCTTAATACCTTACACGTTTTTCTGCAAATCCGTAGCTCCTGGAGGTAGGACCGGAGAAGCTCCAAGCTTTCTTCGCTTCCGCCCACGTAGGAAAGCACTACCGGCTTTTTTTGCAATTCAAGGCGTAGTGACCTAGGCCTTGGCACTGATAACATCGGACCGGTCGCCTCTTCGCAAACTCTCGCGTATCAACTTTCTTTGTCCCCTTTTCCGGAGGGCTGCTAGCTCCTTTATCGTTGTTCCCTTCCTGAGTTTTTTTCATCGATTCAGCCCTCTCAGTAGCTTTTACCTGTGTCTGTTTTTTGTGATGGATATACCTTCTCGGATTATCCTTTCCATTTGAACGCTCATCGTCAGCAGTCAGTTTTCGTCGCATCATGTACTCATCGGCTAGCCGAGCCGCCTTATCTACAATGTCTACGGCATATCTATCCTGCGCGCAAAACCTCGCTGACTCTGGAATGCTGTGGTAGAATTGTTCGAGACAAATACACTCTATAATTTCGTCTCTACTTTCTTAGACTTTGGCACCCTTAAGCCACTCAACAAGGTTTGTTTTCAACCCGTACGCAAACTCTGAGTAGCCCTCGTCGCTCTTCTTGCTCGCTTCTCTGAATCGCTACCTAAATGCTTCCGGGGAAATTCGGTACCTCCTGAACAGCGCTGCCTTTACTTTCCCGTAGTTTTCCGCATCATTCGCCGTTAATCTTGTGACTACGTTCGCTGCCTCACAAGGCAACAAAGTCGCCAACCGCTGTGACCAGGTGCCCAGAGCGAAATTACACCTTTCACAAGTTCTCTCGAAATGAACCAGGAATAAGGCAATGTCCTCTCCAGCCTTGTGTGGTTTCATCCACTGGTCCATCCGACATGGCTCGACCTCGCTTGATCTGCTACAGTTGTCCTCTTCACTGCCCGCCGCAGGACGCAATTTCTGAAGTTACACCTGTAGCTCTGCCATCTCTTTCTCGTGCTTTTCCCGTTCTCGCTTACGCTCACGCTCACTCTCACGTTCTTGGCGCTCACGCTCCCGTGTTTCTTGTATCACCTTCCAAGCAATCTTAATTCTCTCATCATCATTGCCACTATCTTGAATTGCCTTTTGGATAGCTGGCTCTTTCATCTTTTCGACCGCCTCCACTCCAAACTCGCCGCACAATAACAACAAATCTGACCTTGTCAACCGTCTAAGATCCATGGCAGCTTCCCCGACTGGTGGTTAGAACTGTTTTCCTTAAATAATCTGTGCAAAAACAAAATATACAACAAATTCACGATTTCTAGAACCATCAAAATAAACACGAATTATTTGAAGTCTGGCGAATCAAAAAAAAAAAAAAACACGCGCTCACTCACGTAAGAAGCACCACGCCATCCGGTTCATTGGTCCGCTGTTCCCGGTTCCACAGGACTCCCTGGGTCGAAGGCTCTTTTTTCTTCGCTGTTTCCAGTTCCTCAGGACTTTTTGACGAAGGTTCATCCTTACCGCTGCCACCAGTTATTAGATCTTGCCGTTGAGTGCGAGAGTTGGCCGACGTTGAGGAGGATTTTCAGAACTCAAGGTTTACTTACATTATTTACAGCAATAACATAAAGAACAGTCATAAAGTCATCGACGGCCGGCAGTAAATCGGACGCTGGGGCCCTGGGCAAGAAGAACGAAAAGAACTATTCCCCCCTGTCTCTCGCTTTTAACCCCTTCGGTCTCTCGGGCTCATGTCATTTTCGGCCAGTCGTCGAGCCAGCTCAGGTGTCCTCATTTTCCTTCAATGGTAGGCGCCCGCGCAAGTGCCGTCACATTCGGCCAGTGGGGACGCTCAAAGCGCTCCATTGTCTGAGGGTTGACTTGCCTCCGGCGTCGCCTCCTCGCCTGGAAGCGCTCAGCTGGAGGAAACGGGTTGTTCTCGAACTACCTGCCAGCGCCGCAAAACAGCTTTGCTCGGGACCAAAATCAACTACCTGGAACTGTGCCAGACTTCTGTAGCACTTTCGCGAATAGTCCAGCAGGGGGGGGGGGGCGGAACACAATAGCTCGACGTGGGGCGAATGAGGTGGGGGTCGCCAACCTGTCTGACAGGTCAGGTAACGTTGTAGACGCGCCCCGGCACACCATAATTGGAATGCGACGGCGATTGGATGTGGTAGGGGAACTTGTGTGTTGCCAAGAAAAAGGTCCCTATCCTACACTGCTTAAACCCAGCACAATAATCACACACAGTAACGCTATGCATTGCCTCCTTCCCTTGACAGGTGCCTCCTCTAAGCCATGAATTGCACGGAACAATCACACGTGATGGAGAAGGGGATTCATTGCTTCTCCTAGAGACTCGGATTCCGCCACGGTATGCGTAGGGTAGCCGAAGAGTTCGCTAACAAAGGCCAAAGAGCGATGGCGCATCACCGGATCGGCAGCAAACGCGCAAAAAGGCTCTAGATGTTGTTCTTTAGCTTAAAGTGTTTTGAGCTCTTGTACACCGGCATTCGCCTTCCAAAGTGGATGTGCCTTGTAATGAAGCTCTCCTTTTGTCAACACTAAGACGTTAAGGATCGTCACATCACGCTGTTCAATCAATAGTTCTTGTTTGATGGAAGTGCTGCGTAGACCACGCTGAACGACCGAGATATAGTAAACCTTCGATTCATCAAACGGCTGGCCGTGGTACCACCGGGAGACGATGCCATGAGGGATTCAGACGTAGGCGACGTTCGCGAGGAAACCGCGGAAGAGAGCATTCGCCGAAGGCAAGCTGGCTACTGGACACCTCATTGAGAAGCCCGCAAAGTCTCAGGCAAAGCTAATTAGGACGTCGAAGACTGGTTGACGCACGAACAGTAGGTGAGCCGCCACAATGAATGGAGCGCGTCTGTGCAGCTCTCTAACGTTGTCTTTTTCCTCGCCGGAATCGCTCTTATGTGGTTCGACAATGAAGAGGGCTCGCTCACAACTTGGGACAGCTTCGTCGAAGAGACAAAAAATGGTTTAGCGATTCGCTTTCAATAAATAAAAGGGCTGAGCAGACACTTTCACGACGAGCGCAATTAGGCGTGAACTACCTACATTGACGAAATCCTAAAACTTTGCGGAATTGTGAACGCAAGTGTGTCAGACCAGGACAAGGTTGAACACCTACTCATACGAATTGCTGAAGATGTATACAATTTTTTTTCTTTCAGGAAGACCTCACTACCCTTCCCGACCTACATCGTCACTGTCGTAGGCTTGAAGCTCTTAAAACACGCCTCATTCTTATTATACTTGGTGGGCTGGACAACGTGACCAACGTAGAAGTATGGACGTATTTGTCTCTGACGACCTTACTGCTAAAGTAGCACGAGTTATCAGAGATGAGCTGGCTTATTTGCAAGGACAAGATGCCAGCCGCATGTGCCACGAATGCTCTCATCAAGAAGGCTAGTATGACGCACCGGCAGCTCGGCCACGGCCTGCCTCAAGCGACCATTCCGTTCATGACAACACCCCTGCCCAGAGAATCACGGTCCAGCCGCAGCGTGCGAGTTTTGAACGTCGACATGACAGACAGCCACGACGTGCGTCTCCCGTCCACAGCACGCCTTGGATATCTCTGCCCAACTTCAATGAAAATCGCAGGCTATATACCTGCTTGCTGCAGCTGCGGGGCTCAGGGACACATTACGAGCTATTGCTGCCATCGCCCACAGCGTGCTCCGTGAGATTGCACATATTCGACCATAATCGTACGGCCACCACTTCACGATAGTGACAGACCATCATTACATTACATGTCCTGCCCATGCTCATTTGTTTTTTCTTGATTTCAACTAAGGTGTCATTAACACGCGTTTGTTCCCTCACCCAATCTGTTCTTTTCTTATCCCTTAACGTCACACCCATCATTCTTCTTTCCATAGCTCGTTGCGTCGTCCTCAATTTAAGTAGAACCCTTTTCGTAAGCCTCCAGGTTTCTGCCTCGTACATGAGTACTGGTAAGACACAGCTGTTATACACTTTTCTCTTGAGGGATAATGGTAACCTGCTGTTCATGATCTGAGAATGCCTGCCAAACGCACCCCAGCCCATTCTTATTCTTCCGATTATTTCCGTCTCATGATCCGGATCCGCCGTCACTACCTGCCCTAAGTAGATGTATTCCCTTACGACTTCCAGTGCCTCACTGCCTAATGTAAATTGCTGTTCTCTTCCGAGACTGTTAAACATTACTTTAGTTTTCTGCAGATTAATTTTTAGACCCACTCTTCTGCTTCGCCTCTCCAGGTCAGTGAGCATGCATTGCAATTGTTCCCCTGAGTTACTAAGCAAGGCAATATCATCAGCAAATCGCAAGTTACTAAGGTATTCTCCATTAACTTTTATCCCCAATTCTTCCCAATCCAGGTCTCTGAATACCTCCTGTAAACACGCTGTGAATAGCATTGGAGAGATCGTATCTCCCTGCCTGACGCCTTTCTTTATTGGGATTTTGTCGCTTTCTTTATGGAGGACTACAGTGGCTGTGGAGTCGCTATAGATATCTTTTAGTATTTTTACATACGGCTCGTCTACACCCTGATTCTGTAATGCCTCCACGACTGCTGAGGTTTCGAATGAATCAAACGCTTCCTTGTAATCAATGAAAGCTATATATAATTAGTTATATTCCGCACATTTCTCTATCACCTGTTTGATAGCGTGAATATGGTCTATTGTTGAGTAGCCTTTACGAAATCCTGCCTGGTCCTTTGGTTGACAGAAGTCTAAGGTGTTCCTCATTCTATTTGCGATTACCTTAGTAAATACTTTGCAGGCAACGGACAATAAGGTGATTGGTCTATAATTTTTCAACTCTTTGGCGTCCCCTTTCTTATGGATTAAGATTATGTTGGCGTTCTTTTCAGATTCCGGTGTTATTGGCCAGTTGGCCAAGAGCACCGGAATGTTGGCCAGTTTTTCTAGAAAACTCTGCCCACCATCCTTCAACAAATTTGTTGTTCCCTGATCCTCGCCAGCTGCCTTCGCCCTTTGCATAGCTCCCAAGGCTTTCTCTACTTCTGTCGTTACTTGTGGGATTTCACATTCCTCTAGACTATTCTCTCTTCCGTTATCATCATGGGTGCCACTTGTACTATATAAATCTCTATAGAACTCCTCAGCCACTTGATCTATCTCCACCATATTAGTAATGATATTGCCGGCTTTGTCTCTGAACGCATACATATGATTTTTGCCAATTCCTAGTTTCTTCTTCACTGCTTTTAGGCTTCCTCCGTTCCTTAGAGCATGTTCAATTCTATTCATAATATACTTCCTTATGTCAGCTGTCTTACGCTTGTTGGTTCACTTCGAAAGTTCTGCCAGTTCTAATCTTGCTGTAGGGTTAGAGGCTTTCATATATTGGCGTTTTTTGATCAGCTCTTTCGTCTCCTGCGATAGCTTACTGGTATCCTGTCTAACGGAGTTACCACAGACTTCTATTGCTTACTCCCTAATGATGCCCACAAGATTGAAGTTCATTACTTCAACACTAAGGTCCTCTTCCTGAGTTAAAACCGAATACCTGTTCTTTAGCTTGATCTGGAAATCCTCTATTTTCCTTCTTACCGGTAACTCATTGACCGGCTTCTTATGTACCAGTTTCTTCCGTTCCCTCCTCAGGTCTAGGCTAATTCGAGTTCTTACCATACTATGGTCACTGCAGCGCACCTTGCTGAGCACGTCCACATCTTGTATGATGCCAGGGTTAGCGCAGAGTACGAAGTCTATTTTATTTCTAGTCTCGTCATTCCGGCTCCTCCACGTCCACTTTCGTCTATCCCGCTTGCGGAAGAAGGTATTTATTATACGCGTATTATTCTGTTCTGCAAAGTATACTAATAACTCTCCCCTGCTATTCCTAGTGCCTATGCCATATTCCCCCACTGACTTGTCTCCAGCCTGCTTCTTGCCTACCCTGGCATTGAAGTCGGCCATCAGTATGGTGTATTTTGTTCTGACTTTACCCATCGCCGATTCCACGTCTTCGTGGAAGCTTTCGACTTCCTGGTCATCATGACTGCATGTAGGGGCGTAGACCTGTACGACCTTCAATTTGTACCTCTTATTAAGATTCACAACACGACCTGCCACCCTCTCGTTATAGCTATAGAATTCCTGTATGTTACCAGCTATATCCTTATTAATCAGGAATCCGACTCCTAGTTCTCGTCTCTCCGCTTAGCCCCGGTAGCACAGGACGTGCCCGCTTTTTAGCACTGTATGTGCTTCTTTTGGCCTCCTAACTTCACTGAGCGCTATTATATCCCATTTACTACCCTCTAATTCCTCTAATAGCACTGCTAGAGTCGCCTCACTAGATAACGTTCTAGCGTTAAACGTTGCCAGGTTCATATTCCAATGGCGGCCTGTCCGGAGCCAGGGATTCTTAGCACCCTCCGCTGAGTCGCAGGTCTGACCGCCGCCGTGGTCAGTCGCTTCAACGTTCTTCATCAGGTGAAGAAGCGTTAGGAGAAAAAAAAGTACCCCTCATATGGTGTGGCACACTGGAGAAGCCAGCGCGCACTTCGCTACCATTCAGCGCATGCAGTCGTCATTCAGAGAAGGCTACGGGGTTTAGCCATTCGAATGTCTTGCTTGGATTTTTGCTGCCCATGACTCTTTTTTTCATTCCTTGAAAAAAGAATCAAGTCCCCAGCCAAATGGGGGACGGCCGTTCGAAAGCATCTGCGCTCAGGGCTTGAAACATGATGTTTGTTTTTTGTTGCTTGAAAATGTTGTTGTAGCCAATTGCAGGATACATGAAATCCCAGTGCAGAAAAAGGAACATAAGGGGAACGGCTGGTTCAAAGTGTTTAAGAGATCGTGAAGATAGTTCTAAAACGTGTCAAAGGAAGGGTGTCGGTGGTAACATGTGCAGAAACTAAATTCCTTGTATTCAATGCTTATTCGGGCAGGCGTAGCTTATAAATTAGCAGGAAGAACCATTTCAGCACAACGTATTGTATCTCATGGGGCAGCGAGCAAACAACTAGGAGAAAAATTGTCACGGTGATGACCCAAGAATTTATAGTTGCTGCAACATTCACATTTTTATTGTCGGTAATTTGTTTAGAAAGTCATGTTTCAGTTAGAACGATATCAGCCAAACAGGAGTCGATTAGAGAAGATAAATATTCATGATTGTTGCACACGCTGCGTACATTAGAACAAAACACGCAAATACGCCGCCGCTTCTGGCGCATTACTATGCTACGGTGAAAGTGTGGGCTCAGTTCGTGCAGGTGCGAGGAAACTGGTTTTGTTTTCAATGGAAATTTCGAGTGGTTCAGTATCGCAAACTTAATTTGTTGCGGAACAATACATTCAGCTTTTATTATTCATGTATAGGTTGTTGAGACGGAGAGTGTATTTTTGGCCCTCTCGTTTTGCAAAGTTCTATAAGCTTTTTTCGAGACTGATGCGTAGCTCTACAAATAGTCTTCAGAAAGTCAGATTTCTTTCTCACGAAATTTGTCGCGCTGGGAAAGTATGCTTTATATTATTTTGAGGAAGAAAAATTCACTTTTATCCGTCGCAGTTTGATAGCAATGTAAACGCCTGATTTGTTTGTGTGCAGATGCTCTCATCCGGGAAATTGAACCTTAGAATTCAACACAAGGGCCTCGCGTGCACAGAGCTTAAACTGCGACCTGTTTCCGGCGGTACCTTTAGAAAAACCGTAAAAAACTTAGATTTCGCGTCGGAGTTAATCTTGCAGTTCAAAAAGTCTGGGCCCTTTAACAACAGTCTCGTTTTAAAGGCCTCACTCACAGCGCCAAGCAGATGCGTTTTATGCTTGGAAAAACCAAATAATTGAACAACAAGATGTAGTGCCGTGAGCACGGTTAGGTCAGACGCTCACTTTTAAAGCTGCCTGGTTATCTCTAACAACACGCAGCAACTGAATCATTATTGCATTACCCGCATCAACTTTCGCTGACGCAGCGGCAGTCGCACTTAGAATGTCGTTATTTTTCACAGACACAATATTGTTCACAGCAACGGGAGTTCCTTTGACATCCCCAGTAAGCGCCTGTAACGTTACAACATGCGCACAATTCCCAAACGACCTCTAGAAGCACGACTGGACTTGAGAAGAGTAACAGGCACACATTGTTGGAAGGCTTAACATGTCATGAAGAATATTTATTTACCCGCGGAGTGAATCAGATTAGATTTTGAGCAGACCGCATTGCTGCTGCTCTTCCGTGCCACCAAATCAGAGCGGGAACAACACGCAGTTTAAATCATTGGCATAAAGTGATGCTGCAGTGAATGAGGCTTGCCTTCTGCGGTGCAGCGAAATCCCGAATCTCACTCCGAGCAGCGAGAAATCGTTCACAGCAAACTGCGCCGAAACCCAGGTGAAAAATGACGTTGTGATGAAATCTTGTTCATTAGTAAACTTGGAGTTTTGTTGCGGACGATTGAGCCAAGATGTGTACAATAAAGCAGGAAGGGCTTAAGGAGGCCACATAGCTTCCGCGCTTCCGTCCTCACCCAAGTTGTAACAGAGTGGCTCTGACGAATATCTTAGAGGGGCTTTCGAAAGCTATATGTACACTGGAAAGAAGAAGCATAGTTTTGGTCTTTAGTTTTTGTCACAGTCAACTGTTATTTTGATCACTTCGCGTGTTGCTTGGCGACATGAGTTGGTGAAATTGGCGCCACATGTAGGTCCATTAGCTTGGTTAATATTGACCAAGAACGGAACGCTAAATTATCCTTTTCTACTTCACACATTTTCATTACCCGCACGGAACACTAGAGGTGCAACAAGCAGTCCCCTAAAACTGCCTATTTGCAAAATTGCATTCTTCCAGAGAATCCCTGGGTACAATCGTACAAGCGTCTGGACTACTTTTACTTATGATATCGAAATCACAAAAAAAAAAATAAACTTTTCAACTTCATACAAAACTTTTCGCCGAATGCGCATTGCACAAGCTAAAATGTCTTTTCCCATCTAGGTTCCTGACTTTGCCTATTTTACTTCCAATTTTTAATTTCACTTTATACGCATGCTGCTAGAAGTGCAGTTGTCATACATGAACGCTGTACTCTTCGGGGTGATGGAAGAAACCCACAATACTTCGGGAATGACATGTAATACCATTGACTTAATAGTCAAGGAACGAAGAGATCGGAAAATTCAATATTAGTGTGTGTGAGAGAGGCAATTTACATCATGTTAAAAGAAAGCGAAATGTCATACGCCACTCGTGCACATATGCTAAAAATCATTGAGGATGAAGCTTACAGTTTTCTTTTCGCTATCAGCGTTGTCATTAGAATAAGTAAACAAGAATGTTTCCTTGTTTCAGAATACCATAATGGGCGGTAAATGTCCGCAAAAGCTGTTAAAAATGGAAAGTTTGTTCAACCGTGAATTCATGCTCTATTTTCGTAGATGAAGCTGAAACCGAACATAAACTGTAACAGTATTGGGTGGAAGTCATAAATTTTATACAGTTGTCCGCGTTTCTGCCTCTGGCTTGAGCACTTTTGCCTTGCATGTACCACATATTAGCAGTTGAAACCGATAAAGGCGTGTACCAACTTCTTCCAAGCGTAGCCAATTCCTGCGTCTCTGATAGCAAAGCATGCTGCACTAGACCTTGTTACGGTTGAACTGCACGGCTCGCGTTATGTATTGAAGAACGTTAATGTGCGGAACGAAACACAGGGAACATGTAGTCCACTTGTTCGTGCTAGCTACAGTTAGGCAGAGTGAGCCAAATGTTTTTGATTCATGCAGATTGTGTTGAATGTGCAGCGGTGGCGTAGAGGTAGACCATCCGCCTCACTTGCAAGAGAACCTTGGTTCGAATCCCGGTGCCGCGCAATCTTACACCGGATTTAAAAAAAAAATCTGTGTGTTGATAAAATTGCATAAAAAGGCCTGGAGTGCGGCCTGATCGCGGTGACCAGAACCGGTAACGCACTCCCTCACCAGAGCAGGATTGGCCACCCTGGTACAGTACTTGGCCACAACCTCCTATATGAATACAACAATCAAACCCCGGCCCTCAGTCACCAGCAGCTGCGAAGCAACTGACCACGGCGGCGGTCAGACCTGTGACGCAATAGAGGGTGCTAAGAATCCCTGGATCCGGACAGGACACCATTGGAATCTGAACCTGGCAACGTTTAACGCTAGAACGTTATCTGGTCCGTTATCTAGAACGTTATCCGGACAGGGGGCAGTAAATGGGATATGACAGGGCTGATTGAAGTTAGGCGGATAAATGAAGCATATTAAGTGCGAAAAAGGGGGCACGTCCTGTGCTACCGGGGCTTAGCGGAGAGAGGAGACCTGGGAGTCGGATTCCTGATTAATAAGAATATAGCTGGTAACATGCAGCAACTCCATAGCATTAACGAGGGTGGCAGATCTTGCTGTGAAACTCAATAACAGGTACAAATTGAAGGGCGTACAGGTCTAGCTACGACTTTACATGCAGTCATGATGACCAGGAAGTCGAAAGCTGCCATTGAGGAAGTGGAATCGGCAATGGGTAAACTCAAAACAAAGTACACTATACTGATGGGCGACTTTATAGCCAAAGTAGGCAAGAAGCAGGCTGGAGACAACTCAGCGGGGGAATATGGCATAGGCACTAGGAATAGCAGGGGAGAGTTATTAGTAGATCCTGCAGAACAGAATAATATGCGGATAATGAATACCTCTTCCCGCAAGCGGGATAGCCGAAAGTGGACGTGGAGGAGCCCGAATAACGAGACTAGAAATGAAATAGACCTTACACTCTGCGCTTAACCCTGGCATCATACAAGATGTGGACGTGCTCGGCAAGGTGCGCTGTGGTGACCATGGGATGGTAAGAACTCGAATTAGCCGAGACCTGAGGAGAGAACGGAAGGAACTCGTACATGAGAAGCCGATCACTGAGTTAGCGGTAAGAGGGAAAGTAGTGTAATTCCGGATTAAGCTACAGAACAGCTATTCAGCTTTAACTCAGGAAGAGGACCTTAGTGTTGAAACAATGAACGGCAATCTTACAGGCATCATTAAGGAGTGTGCAATAGAAGTCGGTGGTAACTCCGTTAGATAAGATACCAGTAAGCTATAGCAAGAGACGAAAGATCTGATCAAGAAAAGTCACTGTATGAAAGCCTCTAACATTACAGCTAGAATAGAACTGGCAGAACTTTTGAAGTTAATGAACAAGCGCACGACAGCTGAAATAAGGAAGTATAATATGGACAGAATGGGACGTGCTCTCAGGAACGGAGGAAGCCTAAAAGCAGTGAAGAAGAAACTAGAAATTGGCAAGAATAAGATGTATGCGTTAAGAGACAAAGCCGGCAATATCATCACTGACATGGATGAGATAGTTCAAGTGGCCGAGGAGTTCTATAGAGATTTATACAGTACCAGTAGCACCCACGACGATAATGGAAGAGAAATTAGTCTAGAGGAATTTGAAATCCCACAAGTAACGCCGGAAGAAGTAAAGAAAGCCTTTGGAGCTATGCAAAGGGGGGAGGCAGCTGGGGAGGATCAGGTAACAGCAGATTTGTTGAAGGATGGTGGGCAGATTGTTCTAGAAAGACTGGCCACCCTGTATATGCAATGCCTCATGTCCTCGAGCGTACCGGAATCTTGGAAGAACACTAGCATAATCCTAATCCATAAGAAAGGGGACGCCAAGGACTTGAAAAATTACAGACCGATCAGCTTACTGTCCGTTGCCTACAAAGTATTTACTAAGGCAATCGCAAATAGAATCAGGGACACCTTAGAGTTCTGTCAACCAAAGGACCAGGCAGGATTCCATAAAGGCAGCGTAGAGGCGTCTGCGTCAGCAGGCGTTTGGTGGGTTGCGACACCACGTACCCGAGCACACGAGGATTGGCGGCTCCCGCGTGTAGCCGTGCGCGGCTTGGCCGTGTCTGGGGGACGGGGGATCATTGAGCTGATGCTGGGCGTTTGGACCTTAAGGCTCCCGGCGGAGGCAATGCACCTCTTCGCCTCTGCTTCACATAGACGGCACCTCCAGGCTGACCCACGTGGAGGAAATCGGCAGTCGCCTTTTCCTCTCCTCCTCTCCAATTCTTCGTCTTTCTCTCCCACTTATCCATCTTTCCTGTCTTCTGTTCATTTCTTTTACCTTCCTATTTCCTGGCGGCAAGGGTTAACCTCGTGTAATATATCCAGCGTTGGGTATATATACGTTAGGTTATAGTAGGAACGTACCACTGGTGCACGCAGAATAGAATTTTTCTAATCCTGTGACGTCCCCAGGTTGGGCTCCGAGGTGGACGGCGGGCATTCCTGCCGAATACAGTAATCCTATGTATGGCTTCAAATTTCCCTCCACTCCCTGATCGGTCTCTGAAGAGGGGGTGCACCGATGAAACCTTCAACTTTCTCTTAAAACCAAAAGAAATATTTCCCAAGTACCATGTAATACATAGTCAACACGAAACCTTGACAGTCCGTACAGTATCCCCATCTGTGGTCGCAAAATGTCTGACAGAAGCAATCGGCTCTGGTTACAAAGTAATTAAGATGGGAAGCGGCGACCTTCTTCTGGAAATGCCTGACAAGCTCCAATACAGCAAACTGACCAAACTTGTTGCGTTTGGTGACATTCCTGTTTCTGTGGGCCCCCACCGGTCAATGAACACTGCACGTGGTGTCATTTCTTATGACGACCTCCTTGAACTTAGTGAGAGCGAGCTGTTGGAAGGATGGCAAGAGCAAAACGTGGTAAAGGTGCAGCGAATTAAGGCGCGATGACAAGGAAATTCCAACAAAGCATCTAATAATAACATTTGGAACAAGGTTTCATTAGAGACGGGATGTTGTAAACTACGTGTACGACCGTATATTCCCAATCATCGCCGATGCTTCAAGTATCAGCGTTTTGGGCATGGGCCTCGGAGCTGCCGAGGGCATACTACTTGTGCAAAATGTGCATCTAAAGACCGCACATCAGACACCTGTTCTTCTACAACCCACTGCGGTAACTGTGACGGAGACCACCTCGCCTATTCGCGATCGTGCCCGTCATGGAAGAAAGAAAAACAAATAATCGAACTGAAGGTCAAACTAAACATTTCTTTTCCAGAAGCGCGCAAGCGTTTTCTGTCCACAACCAACCGAATCCGTCCTACAGTGATGCGACACGCCGGGGGGGCAGTGCCACATCCCCTGGCGGCCGCGCAAGTCACACGGAGTGTGATGGCGGTTACGCCATCGGCCCCCCTGGCGGGAGTAGCCACTGCTCTTCCGCCCCCTACCACGAAGGGCCAGCAGACCTCCGGGCCTGCCGGTCCCAGGGCCACTGCTCGTGCAGGCAGGCCCGAAAAACCTCCGAGAGCGCCCGCTGAGCAGGCGTCTTCCAGCGCCTCTGACGAGGTGATGTGTGTAAGAAAAACTTCTCCGGCGTCTCAGACGCCGAAGAAACGGCGTTGCTCCCTGGAGCGCGCCAACAAAAAAGAAATACCCCGCATCAAGGGACCTGGAAAGGTCTCGTGAGACAACTTAAATGATATGTCTTGACACGCACAATAAAACACTTCCAATATGGCCACACAGACAATGCATTGGAATGTGAGAGGTCTAATACACAATCTTGATAACATTAAGGAACTCCTTCGCAAGTTTATTCCAAGGGTGCTGTGTGTGCAAGAGAGACACCTCAATCCTTCAAATACTAACTTGGAAATCGTCGAACTTCATTACAGTGCCGAGTTAAGTGCCCACGTGATCACCTTTCAATGGGTGCCTAGCCATTGTGGTGTTTTTGGCAAAGAACTCGGCCTACTTTTCCTCTGATGAAGTACGGATTGCTTACTCGCGACCTGACACCAACTCCATGATCAAGGCACTCATGCAGGACCTTACAAAAGCTTACAGAGCCAACTATAAGAACATTCACAGACGTCTACATATGATTGACCCAGACGGTAAATTCTGTTTGCCCCCGAAGCTTACACGGAGCAAAACATCATTGCTACACAGGATTCGGCTCGGTGTTGCTTTCACCCGTCGCTACGCACACCTCATCGGCCAATCGAACAGCCCTGATTGTGAACACTGCCAGATGCCCGAAACACTGCAACACGTACTGTGCTACTGCCCAGTATATATGCTGGAGCGAAGGACGTTAGAGAGTTTCCTAGCCAGCGTTGGCAGACAACTACTGTCGGAGGAAGCTATCCTCGGCCCATGGCCTGACACTGCAATTTCAATGCGTGCAACAAAAGTATTGTTGAAGTTTCTGCAGGACACCAAGCTCGACGAGCGGCTCTAGCGAGACAAGCACATAAGCACTCACCACTTCTCTTATCATCATCATCATCCATCCCAATACTTTCACTCCCCTTCCCTCTTTCCCAGTGCAGAGTAGCAGATTAGAGCGCACTAGCTCAGGTCGACCTCTCTGTCTTTCCTATCAATAAATTCTATTCATTCAATTCTCACACAATATGCCATTTACCTCAAAGATCGCAGTGATGCTTACGCCTCGTCAGGCGGTGTTGCTATTATAGTTGATAAGGGCATCGCCTGCCAGCATTTACATCCGCAAACGCCCCTTGAGGCAGTGGCAATCAGAGCCGTGCTATTTGATAAGCTAGTCACAGTTAGCTCTCTCTACATTCCTCCGAGCCATCAACTTTTCAGAACAGAATTCGAGAGCTTTATCGCAGAACTCCCCGAACCGTACATTGTAGTAGGCAATTTAAATGCACACAACACCTTCTGGGGAGGTTCTCGTTGTGATAAGAGAAGGCGCTTATGAGAAAACTTCCTTTTATCTTCCAATGCATGCTTACTAAACAAGAAAGAACCCAGATTCTACAGCGTCGCGAACAAAACGTTTTCATCTATTAACTTAAGTATAACATCAAGTACACTAGTGCCACACCTGGAGTGAAACGTGATCAAAAATCCTTATGGGAGTGACTATTTCCCAAATGTCTTAAAATTAACAAAGAGCGATAAGTTTTCTCCACATCTGCCCCGTTGGAAGGTCGACTGTGCTGACGGGAAACGATATAGAGAGCTGACACATTTGACCTGGGATGACATCTGTACTCTCTCAATCGATGATAGAGTGTTATATTTGACGGCATTTCTAACTGATGCTGCATCAATATGTATCCCTGAAACGAATGGATCACCCTCTAAACGACGTATTCCTTGGTGGAATGAGCAGTGTAACGAAGCCCTCAAAAATCAAAATAAGGCTTGCAGTCGCCTTCGCGACTGCCCAACTACCGAGAACTTGATCAGCTTCAAGAAAATAAAATCAGAAGGTAGAAGAACGCACCGCCTTGCCAAAAGGGGAAGTTGGCAAAAATACATCTCTAGTATTAATTCATATACAGACGAAAGAAAAGTCTGGATCTGAGTAAACAAAATGAAATGCCGCGAAACTCATCAATTACAATTAGTAAACACACAAGCAGACACTCTTGAGGACCAAGCTGATTGTCCAGGTGCACATTTTGAGCACATTTCCAATAGATCTTATTACACAGATACATTCCTAAAATACCAGCGACTACCAGAACAGCTGCATTTGGGTCGGAAAAGCACATGAAATGACGTGTACAATCGTCCATTTGGAATGGCTGAGTTCCAGGCCTCACTGAACTGTTGCAACAAGTCCGCTCCAGGAAGTGACAGAATGTATGAGATGATCAGACACTTACACCCTGAAACCCAAAAAACACTACTGTCACTCTTCAATTCCATATTCTCTGCCGGCTACATTCTTTCTGTCTGGAAAGAAGCAATCGTTATCTCTAGTCTCAAAGAGGTAAAGGACCCTTCCTCACCCAAGAGTTATAGGCCTATAGCTCTGACTAGTTGTCTGTGCAATTTGAGAAGATGAGTAACCGTCACCTCATCCATTTTCTTGAAAGCAACAAGATACTCGATCCCTTTCAGTGCGGTTTTACGGAGGGTAGATCCACAACAGATCACCTTGTCCGCATCGAGACAAATATCCGTAATGCCTTTGTCCACAAACAGTTTTTCCTGTCAGTATTTTTAGATATGGAAAAGGCATACGACACAACCTGGCGCTTTGGAATCATCCGTGACCTGTCTGACATGGGAGTTCGAGGCAACTTGCTGAACGTGATTCAGAGTTTCCTCTCCAATCGCATGCTCCGTGTTAGAGTTGGTAACGTTCTGCCTTGTCCATTTACGCAAGAGGCTGGTGTTCCACAAGGTGGTGTGCTGAGCTGCACGGTTTTTATTGTCAAAATCAACTCGATCCAGACTGCCATACCACATACTATGTTTTATTCTGTATATGTGGATGACGTCCAGATAGGTTTCAAATCATGTAACCTAAGTATCTGCGAGTGACAAGTACAGCTTTGCATAAATAAATTATCTAAGTAGGCTGACCGAAACGGTTTCAAGCTGAACCCACAAAAAAGTACATGCGTCCTGTTTTGTTACAAGAGAGGCATACGTGCGGGCCCCGCAATACATCTAAATGGAGAATGGCTATCTGTGAGCCATGAAAACAAATTTCCAGGAATCCTTTTAGACAGTAAGCTGACTTCTGAAGCTGACACCTGAAGCATCTGAAATCAAAGTGCCTTAAGACTATGGATCTGCTGAAGCTCTTGTCACGCAGATCTTGGGGAAGCGACAGGCGGTGCCTTTTAAAACTTTATAAAAGTCTAATATTAACACGGCTTCACTACGGAGCAATAGTCTATAATTCTGCTGCACCTAGCGCTTTGAAAATCGTAGATCCTATTCACCACTTAGGCATCCGCCTTGCTACAGGCGCCTTTAGGACTAGCGCTGTGCAAAGCCTCTACGTCGAATCAAACGAATGGTCATTGCACTACCGAAGGGCACATTTAACTTTGTCCTACGCCCTGAAATTTAACTCAGATGTTAAACATCCTTGTCATTCTACTATATGCGAGTTGTCCACTGCTAGGCTGCTTCGTAACCGCCCAGCCACTAGGCCTCCTCTATCTCTCCGGTCGGAAGCACTCTCAGAAAAAACAGGGGTCCCTCTTTTACACAAGGTCCTAATGGCTCCTACACGGCTTCCACCGCCTTGGGAGTGGAAGACTATCCAGTGTGACATCTCTTTTTTAGAAATATCGAAACAAGCCCCGGAGGCGCACATATATTCGTATTTACTGGAACTTAAGGAAAAGTACTCCTGTGATGAATTTTATACAGATGATTCGAAGTCTCCTGCTGGTGTTGCTTACGCAGCTCTAGGACCCTCATTTTTTACGTCTGGAGCACTAAACCCACACACCAGTATCTTTACCGTGGAAGGATACGCTATACTTAAGGCTATCCAACAACTACGGCTCACAAATATCGCTAAGGCTATTGTCTTCACAGACTCATTAACTTTAGTGAGAGCTCTAATTAGCCTACGAAAACCCAAGAACTCCGTTTTGAATGAACTATATACCTTGTCGTGCTCTGCAAATGTATGCAACCAAGCGATCGTCTTATGCTGGGTACCTGGACACAGTGGTATAGAAGGCAATCTGACTGCTGGCGAAATGGCTACGTCAGTGAGTTTTAGCGACAAAGATGGAAATACACCCATCCGTGCCACAGACCTAAAGCCTTTTCTGCACCGTAAATTGAGGAATCATTGGCAAGGCGATTGGTATACACAAGCAATGAATAAGATTCACATTGTACAACCAAAACTGGGGAACTGGATAAGTGGAAAAACAGCACGGCACAAGGAAGTACTTCGTTGCCGATTAAAGATAGGCCACACATACGATACTCAATCTTACCTCTTGACTGGGGGTGATCCTCCAACTTGCATTAAGTGCGGCAATAGTCTCAGTAACCCATGTTCTTATTCAGTGCCCTGCCATAGAAACAGAGAGGAAAAAGTATTTCCCTGCTGCATATTGGGAGAACATACCCCTTCACTCTGCATTTTTTCTTAGCGATGAACCGCTTTTTAATCTGCAAACAGTCTTAGATTTTTAGCCGAAACCGACAGCCTGAAAATCATTTGGCCAGGCAACTTTTAGCACACGACTAACGGCCCTTCCATTCAAGGGCTCTCTTGAAACTCTGGTGTCAGTGTTATGTTTTATTGCATAATGGTTTAACGAAAGCCCATTGTCATAGCCCACATCACTGCATAGTCGCTGTGATTATTTTAGCACATATATGTCCTACGACACTTACAGCTATAGGTTTTAGGCCCTTTTACAGCCACGTCACATCTACCATGAGGAATTCATTGTGCACGCCATCCACAATACATCGTCAACATTACCACTTGTCATGGCTCTCTTTGGCCAAACCTGGCCCTTGCGCCATAAAACACCAGACATCATCATTCCGTAAAGGCTACTCAACAGTAGACCATATTCACACTATCAATCAGGTGATAGAGAAATGGGCGGAATATAACCAACCCTTATAGATAGCTTTCATTGATTACAAGAAAGTGTTTGATTCAGCCGAAATCTCAGCAGTCATGGAGGCATTACGGAATCAGGGTGTAGACGAGCCGTAAGTAAAAATGCTAAAGATACTATAGCAGCTCCACAGCCACCGTAGTCCTACACAAAGAAAGCGACAAAATCCTAATAAAGAAAGGTGTCAGGCAGGGAGATACGATCTCTCCAATGCTATTCACAGCGTGTTTACAGGAGGTATTCAGAGACCTGGATTGGGAAGAATTGGGGATAAGAGTTAATGGAGAATACCTTAGTAACTTGCTATTCGCTGATGATATTTCCTTGCTTAGTAACTCAGGGGACCGATTGAAATGCATGCTGACTGATCAGGAGAGGCAAAGCAGAAGGGTGGGTCTAAAAATTAATCTGCAGAAAACTAAAGTAATGTTTAACAGTCTCGGAAGAGAACAGGAATTTACTATAGGTAGTGAGGCACTGGAAGTGGTAAGGGAATACATCTACTTAGGGCAGGTAGTGACTGCGGATCCGGATCATGAGACCGAAATAATCAGAAGAATAAGAATGGGCTGGGGTGCGTTTGGCAGGCATTCTCAGATCATGAACAGCAGGTTGTCATTATCCCTCAAGAGAAAAGTATATAACAGCTTTGCTTAGCAGTACTCACGTACGGGGCAGAAACCTGGAGGCTTACGAAAAGGGTTTTACTTAAACTGAGGACGATGCAACGAGCTATGGAAAGAAGAATGATTGGTGTAACGTTATCATCATCATCATCAGCCTGATTACGCCCACTGCAGGGCAAAGGCCTCTCCCATACTTCTCCAACTACCCCGGTCATGTACTAATTGTGGCCATGTTGACCCTCCAAACTTCCTAATCTCATCTGCCCACCTAACTTTCTGTCGCCCCCTGCTACGCTTCCCTTCCCTCGGAATCCAGTCCGTAACCCTTAATGACCATCGGTTATCTTCCCTCCTCATTACATGTCCTGCCCATGCCCATTTCTTTTTCTTGATTTCAACTAAGATGTCATTAACGCGCGTTTGTTCCCTCACCCAATCTGCTCTTTTCTTATCCCTTAACGTTACACCTATCATTTTTCTTTCCATAGCTCGTTGCGTCGTCCTCAATTTAAGTAGAACCCTTTTCGTAAGCCTCCAGGTTTCTTCCCCGTACGTGAGTACTGGTAAGACACAGCTGTTATACACTTTTCTCTTGAGGGATAATGGCAACCTGCTGTTCATGATCTGCGAATGCCTGCCAAACGCACCCCAGCCCATTCTTATTCTTCTGATTATTTCACTCTCATGATCTGGATCAGCAGTCACTTCTTGTCCTAAGTACATGTATTTTCTTACCACTTCCAGTGCCTCGCTACCTATCGTAAACTGCTGTTCCCTTCCGAGACTGTTAAACATTACTTTAGTTTTCTGCAAATTCATTTTTAGTCCCACCCTCCTGCTCTGCCTCTCCACATCAGTGAGCATGCATTGCAGTTGGTCCCCTGAGTTACTAAGCAAGGCAATATCATCAGCGAAGCGCAAGTTACTAAGGTATTCTCCATTTACTCTTATCCCCAATTCTTCCCATCCAGGTCTCTGAATACCTCCTGTAAACACGCTGTGAATAGCATTGGAGAGATCGTATCTCCCTGCCTGACGCCTTTCTTTATTGGGATTTTGTTGCTTTCTTTATGGAGGAGTACAGTGGCTGTGGAGCCGCTATAGATATCTTTCAGTATTTTTACATACGGCTCGTCTACACCCTGATTCCGCAATGCCTCCATGACTGCTGAGGTTTCGACTGAATCAAACGCTTTCTCGTAATCAATGAAAGCTATATATAATGGTTGGTTATATTCCGCACATTTCTCTATCACCTGATTGATAGTGTGAATATGATCTATTGTTGAGTAGCCTTTACGGAATCCTGCCTGGTCCTTTGGTTGACGGAAGTCTAAGGTGTTCCGGATTCTATTTGCAATTACCTTAGTAAATACTTTGTAGGCAACGGACAGTAAGCTGATCGGTCTATAATTTTTCAAGTCTTTGGCGTCGCCTTTCTTATGGATTAGGATTATGTTAGCGTTCTTCCAAGATTCCGGTACGCTCGAGGTCTTGAGGCATTGCGTATAGAGGCTGGCCAGTTTTTAACGTTAAGGGATAAGAAAAGGGCAGATTGGGTGAGGGAACAAACGCGAGTTAAGTACGTCTTAGTTGAAATAAAGAAAAAGAAATGGGCATGGGCAGGACATGTAATGAGGAGGGAACATAACCGATGGTCATTAAAGGTTACGGACTGGATTGCAAGGGAAGGGAAGTGTAGCAGGGGTTGGCAGAAAGTTAGGTGGGCGGATGAGATTAAGAAGTTTGCAGGGTCGACATGGCCGCAATTAGTACACGACCGGGGTAGTTGAATGAAGTATGGGAGAGGCCTTTGCCCTGCAGTGGGCGTACCTAGGCTGATGATGATGATGTTGAGGTAGTGTTGAGTGTTGAGAATATAGCTAGCATACTGCGTTATGTATAAGTAGTACGTGCCCAGCGCTACTTATGCTATTACAGCACATCGACTTTCAGCGATGACGCCTGCTTGCTGAATGTATTCCATGTATTTTCTGATATAACGTAATTAGGCGATCGCAGACGGCTACCTCTATTTAAAAAAGTAAAACAGCACGAAATGAACAGGTCGTTACTTATAGCTTTCAACTTCCGCCGGACGTGGCTTAAGGTGGTAATTTCCAGCTGTGTTTTTCTGCCTGTCTATATTTCAACGGGGTCAACATTCTGAATAGGGGACAGATTACTTTGCTAACTGTACATCATGATCGACGGAAGAAGACATGGACATAAAAGATACGTTATCATATTGTCACGTGGTGGTGACGTTGAATAAAACAGTAGCAATACTGTGAACGACAAAACAAACTTTTATTGGGCGAACCTGTGCCCACAAAACAGGCTACACTTATAGCACAACGATAGCGGCGAACACGCTCGGCGATCGTCGAAAATCTGATCAGCGGGTCAAGCGCGTCGGCTTTTATAGAGCAGTCGTCGAATGTTCCAGACTAATCGTTTGGACCCGCGTGCCTTCCACAAAGTTCTACACCATTCGCGTTACGCGATGAAATCAGATAACACAAGGTTCGGCGACAACAGACAGCCGGGTAGAAGCATCGATAACTTTCCAGAAACGTCGGATACATGCAGGCGCGTCCGTCGCTGTGCGATTACAGTTGTTAAGCGGCGAAACGGGGTCGCCCGATAACGATAAGTACACGTGTCAATATTTATGCAAACGATTTTTAAAACACGCATAAACACGCAGGTGGGCCACGACACTGCTGTTATGCATCCGTACTCACGCAGAACACTTGTACAGGTGCTGCTGCTGCTTATCCTGGACAACCTACCGAGTCGACCCCGCTATCTGGATGGGCCCATGATGAACGTTTGGATGAACGATACCAGAGCCTTCAAAACAGAACCGTTTGCGAGTTGCTGCCCGCCTTTGGGTTGCCTGCATCACACTGCATCGCCAACGCTGGAGGCCACTGCCGTGTTCGTCGGGCAACAAGGGGCCACGTCACTTATCTGGCCGCTCGAAAAAGAGGGATTCCTGCGGACACCGTGGGCCACGACACTGCTGCGCATCCGTACTCACGCAGAACAGTTTTACAGGTTAGTTATTTATAAACTAAGTGTTACCGGTCAATAATGTTCGTTTCTTTGCGGTGTCGTGGCCACCTGGTGTAATTGATTATGTGAAGTATGTGCGCGTGGCTGTGTTGTACTTTTGGCGCCTTTTGGTTCTCGCGGGTGACGTGGAGGTAAACCCGGGCCCTATGACTAAAGCGCAAGAGGATGAGCTTGATGCCGTGGCAGCAACAGTTCAGCGTCTTGAAGCGAACAACATAAGCCTTTCTGAGTCTATAAATAAGGTCCTGCACATCCACGTCACCCTCGAGAACGACCTTAAACTGTTCAGAGGGTTACGGAATTGGAATCCAAACTTGAAACTCTACCTTCTAATCAGCCCGTTTCAAATGAAAATACTGACATCTCTAAAATTCAGGACAAGGTGGACGACCTGGAAAATCGCGCAAGGCGGTCAAACGTGTTGTTTTTTGGCATTAATGACAGTGATGCAGCTGAGCCTTGGGAAAATTCAGAGCGGCATGTGAAGGAATTTTGCTCTCAAAAGCTTAGAATTGCTGTTACCTCCGTTGCCAGAGCTCACCGCTTAAGACGTTTTTCGACAGACAAGAAGCGACCCATCATTGCAAAATTTTATAATGAAAAAGAAGTTGAATCTGTCCTTAGTCTTGGCTATAAACTAAAGAACACCAATTTAAGTATATCACGCGAATTCTCTGAGGCAGTTCGTCTGAAACGCCGTAGGCTGTGGCAGTTTTCTAAAACGATAAGGAAGGAGGGGAACCGCATTCGTCTGTCGTTCAATAAACTTCGTGTGAACAATGGTGTTTATCTCTGGGATACCACTGGCAATCGAGCTGTGCGTGTGTCCGAGTCTTCTACCGAATGACACTCAAAAGTCATCATGATGCTTCCGATCATGCACCACCATCATTGTCGGAACCGAAGTGTTTAGATGTGTTTCCTATACACTAACATCAGAAGCGTTACGGCGAAAAGTGTTGCCCTCTCCTCCCTTATCGACTCCACTGAAGCCTCGATATTAGCACTGACTGAAACGTGGCTTAATGATTATATTGCTGACGATAACATCCTCTCATGCGAATCAGGTTTCAATCTTTTTCGATGTGACAGAAAGCACAGGAGAGGAGGCGGCGTCCTTATTGCGGTAAAGGAAGAACTGATTACCGTACCAGTTGTTCTTCCCTCTTTTCTAGAATGTATATTCATCTCGATAATGTGCATTACTACAAATATTATTGCCGGTGTGTTGCACCGTCCACCCGGCCTGTACGATGGGTTTGCTGACGAATTTTTCCGCCTACTGACTGATGTTTGTACGCGTTTTCCAAATTCTGTCCTAATTATCTTTGGTGATTTTAATTTCCCCAGTATCAATTGGGACACTCTATCTGCCTCAGCAAATAATAAGGATGCGCACGCTTTTCTGCAGTCTTGTCTAGATTTTCACCTAACTCAGCTCATTACAAAGCCCACGCGATCCGCAGGTACCACTGCCAACATTCTCGACCTGATTCTAACCAATAATCCCAATGCCTTTTCTAAAATATTTCACCTTAGTGGTCTTTCTGACCACGGCATCATTACCGGGTGCATCAATCGCCGTATGCTTGACAGGAAAATTACCTCAAAGCTGATCAGGTGTTATAACAGGGCTAATTTTGACCAGATGAATCTGGAATTAACCACTTTTTCTGGGCGGTTCTTAGCTAAATGTACTTTCCGTTACATTGAACAGAACTGGACGCTGTTCAAAACAACCTTACTGAACCTCCCCCCCCCCACCCCCCGCCCCATTACAAGATTCATACCGGTTATCTCAATTAGGTGCAGTAAAAGAGCGGCTTGGTTCAATGAGCGGCTGCGAAGAGCCAATAAAAAGAAAAATCGTTTGTATAGGCAGGCCGTTGCTAACAACCTATTCACTACGTGGGAAACCTACAGGAAAAGCGACAAGGATTACTAAAGAATGCTGAAAGCCACCCGGCGCCAGTTTTACAGCGACGTCTTACCCACTATGCTTATATTCGCCAAAGATTTTGGAGCGTAATTAACCCACATTCACGTCCCGATTCAGCCTTAACAAATTCTAATGGTGATCAGCTGGACGATGACCATTCTTCTCAAGTCTTTAACAGCGCTTTTTCGTCTGTTTTCACTCTTGAAGTCATTACCCCTTCTCTAGCACTCAGTTCACTTCACGATTATTCCATTCCTTCTATAGTCATAAGTGATGATGGTATTGTTTCTTTATTAAATAACCTTAAACATACTACAAGCACGGACCCGCTTGGTTTTAACTACAAAATACTTCGAAATATATCTCAGAGTATTTTCCAAGTCCTATCTGCACTTTTTTCTCAGTATTTATCATCTGGCTGCATCCCTCATGACTGGCGAGTAGCTAAAGTAATGCCAATTTTCAAATCAGCCGCTCTGATCCCCTAAACTATAGACCCATTTCATTGACTTGCACCTTCTCAAAGCTCCTTGAACATGTCATACACACTCATATCATTAATTATCTTGAAGATCACAACATCATATTTAAATATCATCACGGTTTTGGCAAGGGATTTTCTTGCGACACTCAGCTTGCTGGATTTACTAATGACTTACTTACTTTAGTAGACGCCGGGATTCAAGTCGACGCTTTATTTCTCGATTTTTCTAAGGCATTTGGTCGGGTCCCCCACCATAGACTACTAAAGTTATCGCATCTCAATGTTCACCCTCAGGTTTTAGCATGGATTAAGGACTTCCTCTCATCTCGCTTTCAGTTCACCGCTGTTAATGGTTCTAACTCTTCAATGGCTCAAGTCACATCCGGTGTACCCCAGGGGAGCGTGCTTGGTCCCCTGCTCTTTCTAATATTTATTAATGATTTACCCAATTGTGTACCTTCCCAAATTAGACTGTTCGCGGACGACAGTGTTGTGTACCGAGCCATTAAATGTGAATCTGACCACCAATTTTTACAAACCGACCTCGATTCAATTAACACTTGGTGTTCATCGTGGCTAATGATCCTAAACCACTCTAAGACAAAGCTGGTCTCCTTTACAAGAAACTCTTGCCGCATCCCAACCGCATACACTATTAATCACGTAACAGTTGAGACAGCTTCTACTTACAAATATTTAGGAGTTCACCTTCAGTCCGACTTAACCTGGAACTATCACACTGATCTGATTCTATAGCTGCTAACCGTTCTCTTGGCCTCTTAAACGTAACCTTGGACACGCTCCGGCGCCTCTGCGTAAACTTGCTTATATCACCCTAATCCGACCTAAAATTGAGTACGCTTCAGCCATATGGGACCCGGATCAAACCTACATCATAGATAACATCGAATCCCTGCAGAATCATGCTGCTTATTTGATTTTTTTCAGATTACTCACGTTTCGCTAGCGTCACAGTGTTAAAGGCTCGTGCTGGTCTTGATAACCTTCCCCATCGTCGCAAACTTGCTCGCTTAACACTTTTTCACAAAATTTACCATCATCCGTAAATTATACGCCGTGACCATCCTTTCAAGATCTAATGCATCACTTGGCGCACTGCATCTTTTGCGAAATCATTCATGCCGAAAACAATTGTTGAGTGGAACCAGCTGCCTGCTTCAATCGCAACTGAAATGAATTCGTCTAAATTTCATGCACTAAAAAATGAATGCGATGAGTAGCTTTTCTTCTAGTTTTGTTCCAGTTCCAGTTTTGTTGCAGTTATATATATATATACATAGTTCTGTTTATTACGTTCCGTTTTTCCATCATGTCTCATTGAGTATTGCTGTTCTGCTTTTCTATTCTTGTTGCCTATTCCTTGAATACGCTTCTCTAGATGTTTGTAGAATTTTCGTCACCCTCCTATGTAATATCTTCGTTGTGAGGGCCTTTAGGGGTTTCTTGAAATAAAAAAAGAAAACCTCTACCTGACTGAAATTTCCAGAGCAAACGAAATAGTTAAGTTATGCAATACGATATTTCTTCCAAGTTTTATATTAAATAGTAGAGTGTACGACATAGCCAGATGAAGCCCTATACTCTTACTGATATTGTCTACCATTTGTAAAGTGTCACCTGAGTAGCCCTCTGTTCAGCCTACGCGCATACTGAAGAAATAGCTGAAACGCGCAATCGCTGCTGACACCCGTAGAACGGCCCACCTGGTGGCTCGCTCAACTTGAGTAGTGCAGCTGCTCACATATCCAATGCTCCTAAATTTTTGCAATCAAGTACGTCGTCAAAGTTTTATGACACTGTCTAAGAACCTCACGGGAAATAACATGTGTTGTTTTATCCAATTAAATAACAAATGTGTGCGCCCTTCAATGGAAACGTGTATTACTTCTCAGACATAAAGAACACTATTAAAAAAGAGTGCAGCAAAAAACAAATCACGTTATGCGTTCGAAACGTCTAGGGCAGTGCACACTAATAACATAAATGACGTTCGCATACAATGCTAGACACACACGTGCATATGGAGACATAACGCAAAAGGAAGTTGTACAACACACTAAATTCAACTTCTACATATACACGTGTACAGAGTTCCAACGCTTACACCAGGCCGCGATGGCACGAGCAGGTGCACTGATGAAGACCCACGTGCGAAAAAGTCACATTTTTTTTTCCAAAAATCGAAGCATTCAAAGCAATAGCAAACTCTTCGGCAACTACACAAAGTATGGCTCGTAGTTTGATAGGCGGTGTGTACTGCAGGAATTATTCGCCTACCAATTCAATTAACAAGGCTGGTGCCACGTATGCCTAGACAAATAAGAGAAGATCTCGGTCAGTGACCGCGAACAATTCCTGTGACAACGCTGGCGTTACGAAAAAGCCAGGCAGAGCGGAGCGCTCCCTTTACGCTGCCTCCCGCGTCAACACGTCTCTGCAACTGGAAGATTACGTGACCTCCAGCCCTGGGCTCGCTGGAAGACAGCGTGAAGACAACGTAACTTTGAACGCGATAACAGTAGCGACAGCCGGAACAGTCACGGGGTCTGAAATTTCTGCTTGGTTTTGGCAAATCCCTATGGCTAATTGTTGTGGCTGCGGACATGGCGTTTCTCTACCGGTAGATTCAGCCTTTGTAAGTGCAACAGCGCTTCCGCGCAGCATCTGTGGTTTTATTTGAAGAATTGCGGCACTTCGTCCACGCAACCAAAGATACGCACTGGTCATCTCTATTGACGTGATACGGAGGTTATAGCGTACGTATCATTTAAATTTCATACCCAAAGGCAGCAGTAAGAGCGGGCAATGTCGTCCGATCTAAAATTTACGTCTGGTTTTGGGGGTTTATGAAGGCGTCTATTTTCTCATTAGCGTGTGTTTCTTGGCTCATTTATTGCCTTCGCTGGCCCCTGTGAATGTCGACATTATGTTTTTGCTTGGAAAAATGAGTGCTAAATCAGAAGTTAGTGAGGTAAGTGCAAAATGTATCACAGGAGCCAGACGTGTTCAAATGTGTTCTATGTGCGATTCATATAGTCACGTTGGCAAATGTTCAGGGGTCGCAACATGGATGCTCAAGACAATTCCTAGCGAAGCAAAAGATGAGTAGATTGTGTGGACAGTAAAAAGACAGAATGCTTACGGTGGTATAAAGTGATCAATGTGGAGAAAGAATTTTCTTCTATTAGCAAAAAGCTAAGACAGCTGCTATCATTGACTGAGCAAATCGAAGTTCTCGTGGGCATGAAAACACACTTGAAGGTCTCGAAATTTCGTTGAATGAGCTCTCGGCCATGTTTGATGAATTTATTAGGGGGCAATATGGGCAGGAAGTTGAAACCGAGAATATTCAGGAGAAGTTCCTAAATTTAGGAGAGTCAAACCCCAAAAAAAGGTGAGCTGTATGAAGCAGGAGCTATGAAACAGTTGCATTTGGTAGCGGTAGCGGTGCTGGAATAAGCAACACCCGCTGGAATCGCCGAATTGCTGTGCATAGGCTGCTCTACTGATACTGGCCGAGATATCTGACGTCGGCCACCCCAGACTTTGCTACGGTGGCTGGTGCGAGTTTGAGCTGCACAGTTACATTTGATAGCGGCAGCAGTGCGACGCCCCTTGGATGGACAGCGCTTGACAAATCTCTCGTCTTGCAGGTTGGTTGCTTTCACCTGGCTGCCATTGCGGCTGCTGCTTAAAAAGCGTAAAGACTTCATCTTTTTTGTTGCCTTCACACCTGCTGTTGAATGTTCTGCACTACAGCCACGGACGGAAACAAATCTCGGGGACAGCAGCACCCGCTGGAATCACCGCATTGCTGTGCACAGGCTGCTCTACTGATAGTGGCCGAGATATCTGACGTCAGCCACTCCAGAATTCGCTGCGGTGGCCGGTGCGAGCTTGAGCTACACAGTTGCATTTGATATCGGCAGCAGTGCGTCGCCCCTTGGACAGCGCTTGACAAATCTCTCCTGTCTTGCAGGTTGGTTGCTTTACGTCGCTGCTCTAATTTGCTTAAGTACTGCTGCTGCTGCCAAATCGCAAATGTGTTTTTTCGTTGTCCTTTTCTTTGGTTTCTTAGATAGACATGGCTAATGATAGTGATAAATGCCCTGAATGTTCTGAACTGCTTCCGGAAAGGGGACAGTTCGTCACTTGTAAAAGCTGCGAATTAAGCTATCATTTCGGCAGGTGTTTTGCATGGCAGCAATAACTTATAAGAAGAAGAAAGCGGACGGCACTCTTTCTGAATGGGAATGCAAAACATGCTCGCAAGCTACTCTGCGCGTTGGCGTCAGTTCTGTCCGTAATCCAGCACCCAATGAGCAGGATATAGCAAGAGAGATGTCAGCAATTAACAAAAAATTGAATGCATTGCTGCCTCTGACAGAAAAAGTCGAATATCTTCTGGAACTGAAAAATGCAGTCATAGGTGTACAAACGTCAGTGCAACATATGTCAGATAAATGTGACGAAGTTCTGAAAAAAGCTGTCAGATCACGACAGTGAAATCACAGGAATTAAAAATCGCATGGAGGATGTAGAGAATTCTGCGGCACGAAGCGAAGCTGAATAATTGAAAGATTAAATAAATGATTTAGAACAATATGGAAGAAGGCTCAATCTAGAAATCCATGGAGTCGCATATGAAACGAAAGAGGATATTCAGTCTAAGGTGAACAATATCGCTGAGCACCTTAGTTTGGTCCCGCTGACTGATGTGGAAACTATTCACCGCTTGCCCACCAAACGCGATCGAACGCCACCGATCATAGTGAGATTTCTCTCGCGTAAAACAAAGGCGAAGTGGCAAAAAAAGGCTAAGCAATTAAGAGACACTAAAGCAGATCTGCGCTTCTATGACAACTTAACACCTCGCAATAAGCATTTGCTCTGGCTGGTACGTACCACCGCTAAGGAGAGGGGCTACGAATTCACGCGGCAGAGAGATGAAAAGATTATGGTTCGTAGAGTAAGCGGCAAAGCAGCATTGCATATCAGAAATGAATCTGACCTTGAAAAAATTAAGCACAGAGCCCCCTCATCACATAGATTTCTCACTGTAACAAATGGAAGCGCAGGCAGAAACTAGGTTTTCGAGCAATGCATAAGAATCGTCCCTATGTTTCTAATGCAAATGAATATAGACAAAGAACGCAACCCGCATACTTATGTATACCACAGTGTTGAACAATTAAAAAAGACTGTAGCATATCCTTTTCGTGAACAGAGCAATAAATTCTCGATATTCTGTGTGAATACAAGAAGTTTAATTAATAAAGCTGATGACCATAAAGTGTTTTCCCAGCAACTTAGACTACAAATTTGATGTTCTGTCGTTTACAGACGTTCACGGATTGCAACGACGCTGTATAACTAGATGGCTATTTCAACGTATCATTTTGCAGAAAAAATCGTAAAGGCGGAGGAATCTCACTTCCGTAATGGTATAGGATATACTTATCTTGAAGAGTTCTCTACGGTACACGTTGACTATGAAGTTTTGGTTGTTAAATCAAATGGTATAAGTGTAGATTTAATTTAAAGGCCTCCTTGCGGAAACAGAAGCAACTTTTTGTCGTATTTAGGGGATACACTCCAGTGCATTGCTAACACTAACACCTCGCTTGTTGTATTCGGTGATTGTAACATTGACATGAAATCAGGCAGTGTGGCGTCTAGAGACCTATATGATATTTCGTCAACTTATAATTGTGAGAATGTAATTAGGGCACCGACAAGCATAAATGAAAATTGTGAAACTAGTACTGACCTGTGTTTTACGGATTTTCTCTGCTCTGATGTTATTTCCGGTGTATTGGCTTCTGATCTCAGTGACCATCTTCCATTTTTTGCTACCCTACCTATTCATAAATATGAGTTAAATATTTCAACTCAGCATTCTTGTTACAGAAAATATAATGAGAAAACATTCAGCCATTTTTGCGAATTGGCCCTTCAGTTGGACTGGTCTGAAGTATACAAGGAAACAAACCCCAGCCTTTGTTATGATATATTCCAGAAAAAAAAAATTTAGCGATAAATTGAAATTGCTTTTGACTCGTCGTACTAAATACAAAAGGTTGAGAAAGCCCTGGATAAATGTGGGACTTGTGGTCTTCTCGCTACGCTCACGGCGCACACGCTCCGATTCCGCGCGCGCCGGACGACCACCGCGGGTTCGATCACTCCGAGCCGCCACGCGTGCAGGGCACTGCGCCCGCGTCTCCTCCGGTCCGCTCCGTGTGCCGACGGGCAGCTGCGCGCATACGCGCCCCGCCGGCCCCAGCTTAGGGGAAGGCGAGACCGCGCGCGCAGCAAGGGAGACACTAAGCAAATCTCTCTAGAAGTCACAAAGAACATTTATTAAGGTTGGACTCAATACAGACACACGTCTGAATCTGAAGCTAATTAATACACAAAACATGGCCGAATGGTCGCCACTGGCCGCTAATGGCGCACCGCGACAGAGCGAGAACAAAGAACCCCAGCAGTAAGGGGCTGCCTATCCTTCGGTCAGCGCCTACCATCGTGCGCCCCATGCACAGAAGAGAAAAGGGAAATAGAGAGAAACGACAGACGAACAGACGAGGGCACGATCGGAAGACGCTGCCTCAGGACATCGAGCTGACGTAAGAGTGCGCGCGCCCGCCAAGGCCGGGACCCCGCTGAGCTGAAGTAACCATCGGCCGGCGGCTGTTGTCTACACCCTACAGTTGGGGTGCAGTTATAGCACCCTAGAGGAAGGGTGTCCAGCAAAATAAATTTAGGGTGTAGGGGTGCAAGTCCATATTAACACCTATCTATGTGGGTGTTGGAAGGGTGTACACCCTTTTATTGCTAGTGTGTATGGAAGGCAGGTTCGGCAGTACACGCCTTGAATTACTGCTATGTACAGCGATCCACGCGTAACTCTCGCGTGTGCCAGGAGGTTCAAGTTCGGCTACCAAATGCACTGTCGAACAGCCGGCCTTGAAGCTTCGATGGGCACACACGCACGTATACGTGTGGATCACATTACATATTAGTAATTCACGGTGTATATTGCAAAACCTGTCTTCGCTGCACATATACAAACTAGGAAATGTCACTTTTGAGCATGTATATCAACACCAACGGTTATCACGATTTCCAGATCCACATAACATGCAACACAGACTGGTACAATATATGGCATTTTCAAGAAAAATGTAAATATATTTATTGCATGCTGCGATACAGAGTTCAATATATACATAAATCACATGAAATATAAACATGCACAATCACCAAACACATCGGTAAGTACATTTCCCACAAAGGTATCTAAAATATATGTATTGATCAAATCTGTTATTAGAGAAGAAACTATGTATAGCAGCAATGAAAGAGCCTGAGTTGACCTCGCAGTGTTTTGGGCCACATAAAGGAATAAATTTTCAGTAAAAGGCTCAATGAACGAAAACTCAAGTTTTGATGCCTTGAAAAAAGAAGGGACATTGCAAAGGTGAATTAGGGGAGTAATTGAAATGCAGAGCAAATGCACAAGACACCTGTTACTTTGTACACTAATGTAATCGCAAAGCATTATGAAGTTTGGAAAGTCGATGTAAGCCTAACTGGCCAACAGTTTTCGGACTGAAACAATACTTTCCAAGCATAGACATGCTTTAAGTGAGGTTTAAGCCAGCAGCATTATTGCTAATTTTCTCTTTCCAACAAGATTACTTGAGCACGAAAAATATGTAGAATTTTTTAGTGCCTACATAGTTTGTCCTCCTTTGTGAAACGAGAGTTCTCTGTGCTAAAAGTGCTGTGTAGCAGATTTTCTAACTACAATTCCAGTTTCTATAAATTTCTGTCTTGTAACCAGAAGGCACTGGTACATATACAATATGCAGTTTGAAAATAGGTTCTTTTTTTTACTATAAATCAAGACTGAGTATTCCACATTTACTATTGTGTGGGTGTAAGGTGCAGTAAAAGGCCTGATAAAAGCAAGCCACTGTTGATTAAACAATTTTGCTGAACACGAAAGGTGGACAGTGTTTTAAAATACATAGTAAATATCTAAATTATTTGCACTTAGATGCAGTAATACAAGATTAGGGCTTGCAGTAGCATGTGAGTATGCAAATTAGCAAATATGCATTAATAAATTAGCCATACTCTGGTTACTAAAAGAACACAGGCACAGGCAGTCATGTAAAAGTTCAAGTTAAGGGGGGACGCGGGGATCAGATCGCGAAAATCGCAAAAAAGATCGATTTTTGGCAACGACGCGTTTCGGTATCTGCAATGCCTAATCTACATTGTATCAAAATGGTTTGACTGAAAACGCGCTAAAAGTGCCCGAAAAAAATTTATTTATCACTGCGTAGGGCGAGAAAACAGCTTTCAATCGCGTAAAATCACCGCAGTTCGCGGAGCCCTAACTCGTCTTTCCTGCCACCGAACGCCGCCATCTTGGTATCGTTCGAAAGCTCGAAGTTTCGCCATTCCGTTTCTGAATTCTTCGGTCGTCGCCATCTTGTAATAAACACACAAACACAAAAGAAGCGCGGGTCTGCTAGAGGCGGTCACACGGGCCCTGCGATGAAAGCGGGCATCCGATTGGTTGCCGTACTGAAAGGCGTCTCGCCATTGGTTGCTGCTGCAGCAGCGGGCAAGCTGGCAACCACAGCGGACCGCAGTTGTCTGCTTTGAAAACCACGCCGGCATCGTTCTTCGTTTGACACTCGCAGAATTCGGATTTATGAAAGCTCCCAGGTCAGTGATCGATCGTCGCTCATTCGAAAAGAACTTTTAAATGAAGCATGCCTTCGGAAAACGGAAGCGCAAGCCTCCTACGGCGAGAAAAAGACGGCGGCCAGCGGGGGAAGCGGAGAACCCGACTGAACACGCGGATAACGTGCCGCGTTATCTTGCACCGTGCGATTCCAGCAGCGATGCCGACAATCGCCCTGCGACATCGACACTGATAACCAAGCCACCGGAAGACGTGCCAACGGAGGCTCTCGCACCTGTGCTTACGGCCGCGCGAGATCGGCAACCGAGATCGCGTTGTTGGAGGCGACGCGGGTCGAAGGTCTCCATCGCCGGCAGAGACGGTGTGCGTTTCCGATGCATCGTGCGACAGGGACACGAAGCCTGCGAGTAAGCTTCAACCGTCGACGAGCTACATACTGTATGGTGACTCAAGGCTCACCAGACGAATCGTCGCACTATTCAGACGCGCCTCGAGCCGCGTTTTGTGTCAGCGGTGACTGCAGAAGCGCAAGCATGCAGCGTTCGCGACTCCCTTCGCGCAGTGTCCGCGACGGAGCGGAAGCAGCAATGCCAAGAACAAATTTCGGCCCCTTGTGACTGAATTCATTATTATGCCTGTTTCCGCGATGAACTCTTTGATCGCTAAAACTCTGTGCCCAAGATGCCAACAGCGTTCTGTGGGTGTGCAGTGCGATACCAGGCTCGGTCTGGCAGTGAAAATGGTGGTCATGCACTACTCCAGACGGCGCAAGAAAAGGATAAAGAACGCCTGAAGAAGGCATCTAAAGCCCACCAAACAATGAGGCAAAGGTGTAAGAAGATGCCTGACAGCAATGATTCAAAATATTACAGCCCTGGTGCTTTTTAATAAATTTGCAGTGCTTTTAAAACTTTGCAGCCAGTTTTCTCAATTGCATTTTTTTGTCAATCACCTCGCTCGTGGAAAGCGTAGCACAACAATGGCTGGACCGATTTTGGCCCAGTTTGTTTTGCTGTGATCCACAAGCTGTGCTGCACTTAAAGACAGTCCTGAAATGTTTCTTTATCTTTCCATTATTTAATTATTTCACAATTACTACATGGCTCCATGCAGTGAAGCACAGTCATGTGCATGTTATGTTGAGCAAAAAATTAGTAGCGCACTAAAAAAAAAATCGAACACTGTCTTGATGTAGATTACACATCTGGGCAAACATGCAAAGTATTCCCAGCTCCCTATCATGTTTCGTTACTGTGCCAGGCTTTCCACAAGCAAGGAACTTATAAATTCCTATAAAACAAGAACTAATTAAGATATCCTAATGAAATTTTAGATTTGTCTCTTTATGTCAGCCCTTTCTGTCAAGAAACAAAAAAGTTAATTCTGATCCCCTCCTCCCCCCTTATATATCACACTTTTAACATTTGCCAGTAAATGGTCGTATCAAACATTATAAATATACTGAAGAAGGTGCTTTCTTGGGATAGTTGGCAATTAATGCGAAAACATTACGTACAGCGTGAATTACAAGGACTGCGAGAGACGACATAGACTGCGCTGACTTTCAATAATATTTTATTGCGTTGCCACATTGTGTGTATGTATACAAGAGCGGGAATGCGCAGAAAATGACTCACAAGGGGCGTCTAACAGCAAGTCATTGTACTAAGGACGTAGTCACCTGAAAAAAAAAAAAACATTACAATTTCTATCTCTTGAGATATAAGACTTCACTAGGGTCAGCGTGATAGAGGGGGCACTAACGCACACACTACCCGGTTTTCTGGTGAAATTTGCTTCTATAATTTCCCGGATGACCTGTTAGCTGTGTCTCACTAGAACTTCCGTATATTCTAAGAGAGGCTCGCAGTCACAGTCCCGGAGCAATGGATGCCCAAGTGGCCTTGAACAGTGTTATGGACGTTACAGTGCTCTCTTAAACGATCATTTAGGCACCTGCCTGTCCGTCCAACATATTTACTGCCTCAAAATAGGGGAATATGGTAAACCAAATTCATTGCACACATTGCAAAACGTTTTCTGTGCCCGACAGAGCAAGAACTCTGATGTGATTTGGGCGCGTTTACACACTTACAGAGCTTTGCCAGCTTTTCTGGGGTTGAGAAAAGGCCTGTGATTCCTGGAGGTTGCCGAATCTTTTTTAGCCTATCGGAGACATCATGCACATATGGTGGCACTGCAAACCTATGTCTTTCAACCGGCTGGTTCCTTGACTGAGCGGGCTCATCACGGTTTGTGCCCCTCAGAAGCTGTTCCACTATGGCTGAAATTAAGGCCAAAGGGTAGTCAACCCTAGAAAGGTGATCAACCTGTGCAGCAAGACTATGTTGCATCTCATGTGAACAAGATTTATTGAGGCTGTTAACGAGGGAAAGCTTTTAATACCTCATTTAACGAGCTTTGAGTGTGCAGAGTTAAAGGGCAAGAGTGACTTCTTACTTCTCAGATCGAAGCACCAGCCTGAGATCTACAAACCGCGAGGAATCATCAATGGGGACCTCATGCGTTAGTTGTAGAGGCTTTCTTAAGGGGAGACGCGGGTCTTGAAATGTCAAAAAATCGCAAAAAAGTCGATTTTCGGAAAAGTGCGTTTTCGCTACGCTTATACATTCAAGAATCACTCCGTGAAATCTAGAACCTAAATTTAATCGGAAAATAACAAAAAAACACACTTAAACGGGCCAGGGTGGCCGCGAAATTGGCAAAAAATTGCCAAAAATGTTCGAACTTCGCGCCGTCGTCAGTTGCGAACGCGTTGGCCGGCGGGCGCCATTTTGAGCTTGTTTGGAAGCTGCTTTCTTTGTGCGTATTTTGCGCCGGTTCAAAATGGCGTAGGTGAGGAGGAACCGACGCTATCGCGTCATTTCTGAAGGATGCGCCCGTGCCGCTGATTGGCCAAAGCACGCACGCCCCCCGCGCGCCTCGCTCCTATTGGTCTGGCGCCGTTTGAGTGCCGATTCCCGCGTTCCCGACTGGCTGGTCGCGCTCGTGCGCGCTGCGCGTTTGTGTAGTTTCATCGCGCCGCTGCCAACGTTCGGCCGCTCGCTTCTCGACAGCGTTCGATAAAGTGTCTTTTTCGCTGCCCGAATGGCTGGAGGAGATCGTCGTCTGAAGACTACTACGCGTCAAGCGTTCGGCAAGGCGCGAAGGCGGCCGTGGAATGCGCGATAGAAGACGGATAAGCCTGTCGTGTACCCGGAGTTGCCGGCTGCTGGTCTGCCTGAAGATTCTGCAGGATCGAGTTCCGAGCTGCAACCCAGTACGTCTAGCATCAACACTTCGTCCACCCACGCCTCGCGTGTTGGCGCAGACCGTGTAGATACCGTTTTCTTCACGACCGAAGAAAGAAGCAAGCGCGCAGCGATCGCCGAGAAGGCGAAAACGCGCCTGGCGTCGCAGTCTGCAACGGAACGAAAGTTTGAGCTGCTGGCTGTTGACACGAAAGAGGACGTCAGCGACAGCGGAACGGAACTTGCTATCGTGGATTTATCCGTGGTGCAAGACTTTTTTGGACTTATGCCGTGTCCCGTGTGCGCTAAGAAAACGCTGATGCTTTCGAAGGACCCCGCCAAGGAGTACGGGCTCTGTGCCAAACTTGTGCTGGAGTGCTCCACGTGTGGCATGCGCGAAAGGATCGTCGGAGGCTTCACATGTCCAACAAGCATCACACAAACAGAAATGCTTTGATAAACAAGCTTGCAAAGAGGCACAAGCCACCAACAGACTCTGCCTACAGTCCTGGGCGTTTATAGTGTGACCTTTTGCTGAATGCACAATTGTGAGAGTGTGCAAGAGATAATTTTTTTTTTTTTAATTTGAGTTCTGGGATTTTACATTCCAAAACCGTGATATGATTCTAGACCAATTTTGACCACTTGGGAAGCGCTACAACACAAGCACAGGAACTTTTTTGCATTTCAGCTCCATTGAAATATGGCGACCACCACTGGGATTTGATCAAAATTTTTTGTTGTAGCCATAAACTTTGTGGAAAGGACATATTTTGTTGTGGCAATGAACTCAGCGCAACTTTATTTGCATAGGGATGCCATTTGTGTGCCTTCTGTTCAACAAGGAACTAAAATAGGAATGTGAAGCTCGTGGTGCTAGCTTTTTGGCATTGCTTTCAATGACTATGCATGATTTTGCAACCAATATCTCAATGTTATTTTTGCAAAATGGCCATATATATGTCATGAACTTGTTGCTGAAAGACAGGGCTACATGGTGGTGCAATTTATATTGCCATATTGTTAGTCCAATAAAAGTTACAGTGAACTGAAAGTTCAAACTCGTTTTTCTCAGCTTCATTTTTTCGGACACCGCACACTGCCTTACGGGGGATCTTCATATGTTCTTTCCAAGTACCAGCAAAATGTTTGGTATCAATATATTTGTGTCGAATGGATCTAGCCGGTGATGCTATTTATTTATTTCTAAAGTTGCCGGCTAAATTTTAATTGCCACTAAATACAAATGGAAATTAGCAAGAATATTGAAATTATGCTTACATCTGGTATTTTTGCATTATAATTGCACTGAGAACAATAAAAATAGTATCACTGGCTAGAGCTACTCTCTGGCGTTCTGGCTGTATACTTCGTTTTTCCTTTTGACAAAGTTAAGTTTCTGAAAAGTCCCGTAAGAAATTGATTGAATTTCTGTATTAAAAACTTTGCATCATTTGTTCTAATGAAGATATACAATATCTAATTAGATATTTGCAATCAGCAGAAAAAGCTGAACAATACTGTTAAATATCATCCCGTTCACACTAAAATTAACAAAGTTGGTTTTGGGACCCACATCTGCCCTTAAACATCTCCAAGACTCCCGAAGCAGCAGGCTCGAAAGCGTGATCAGTGCAATCAATGAATACCACGTAGTCATTCACAAACCTGCACACTTTGACAGGAGACGCATCTAGGTGACCTTCAATATTGCAATCATGATGAGCTAGATAAATATAACATAGTGGCGGCGCCAGGCATGATCCTATACAAACACCATTTATTTGTATATTGTGCAGGATCATGCCTGGCGCTGCCACTGAGTGATATTTATCTAGCTAATCATGATTGAAATATTCAAAGTCACCTAGATGCGTCTCCCGTTGTCAAAGTGTGCAGGTTTGTGGACGACTACCTGGTATTTATTGATTGCACTGATCATGCTTTTGAGCCTGCTGCTTGGGAGACTTGGAGATCTTTAAGAGCTGCAGCCTCTAGAACTAACAAATGAGGTCTCCACTGATGATTCTTTGCACTTTCTTGATCTCAGGCAGTGCCTTACAAATACACAGGTGGGTAGTGCTTTGAACAGAGAAGAAGTCACTCTTGCTCTTTAACTCTGCACATTCAAAGCTTGTTAAACGAGGTATTGTAAAGATTTGCCTCGTTAACAGCCTCAATAAATCTTGCTCACATGAAATGCAAGATAGTCTTGCTGCACAGGTTGATCGCCTTTTTTGGGTTGGCTACCCTTTGGCCTTAATTTCAGCCATAGCGGAACAGCTTCTGAAGGGCACAAAACGTGATGAGCGCACTCAGTCAAGGAACCAGCCGGTTGAAAGACTGGTTCGCAGTGCTACTGTATGTGCATGATGTCTCCGATAGGCTAAAAAAAGATTTGGCAACCTCCAGGAATCCCAGTCCTTTTCTCAGCCCCGGTAAAGCTGGCAAAGCTCTGTAAGCGTGTAAACACGCCTAAATCGTGTCAGAGTTCTTGCTCTGTCGGGCACAGAAAACGTTTTGCGATATGTGTAACGAATGTGGTTTACCATATTCCCGTTTTGAGGCAGTAAATATGTTGGACGGACAGGCAGGTGCCTAAATGATCGTTTAAGAGTGCACTATAGCGTCCATAACACTGTTCAAGGCCACTTGGGCATTCATTGCCGGGACTGCCGCTGCATGCCCCTCTTTGAAGATACGCAAGTTCTAGCGAGACACAGCTCACCCGATACATTATTGAAGCTTATTTCACCAGAAAAATGGGTAGTGTGTGCGTTAGTGCCCCCTCTATCGCGCTGACCCCTAGTGAAGTCTTGTATCTCCACAGATAGAAATTGTGATTTTTTTAAATGACCATGTTCTTAGTACAATGACTTGCTGTTAGAACACCCCTTGTGACTGCCTTTCATTTTCTGCGCATGACCCTTCTTGTGTATAAACACACGATGTGGCAACACAATAAAATATTGTTGGAAGTCAGCGCAGTGTATGTCGTCTCTCACAGTCCTTGTCCTTCACACTGTACGTCATTTTTATACTGAACAGTGAATATTAATTGATTCAAAATTAGAAAAAATATAGTACACATCTGAGCTGCAAGAATGCAATTGGTACAGTAAATGAAGTTTAGCTTTCCAAAAGAAAAAAAATTTTCACGTTTCACCACGAGGTGCAGGGACTCCATTCTCTGAGCACCTTGACCAATAAATGCAGCGCATGGCATTGCTGGAATCTTGCATCCTGCATTAGCAAAATAAGAAGAGAATCATGAGAGTTCAGTCTGTGCAATTACACATGTGCACTGTGGAAAATTTGATAAGGCAACAAGCTCCTGAAAGTAACAAACTTAATTAATGTGACTGGGAACAATGAACAGCTCAGGCAACTGGGCAAGACCGGTGAAAGGTAGGAGAAATTTCTATTTAGCAAATTTAGGAATTGCATTTACTGTGAACACTAAACCACTATGTCACTGTGAATACAAGGCACATACAGCAGCAAAAGCAAATAAATTTACAGTAGCCTTTTCACCATAGAAAATAAGAGTGAATAAAATTTAAGGACATTACCAATGACATCTCTCAACAACAGAAATTTGTCCAAGAGTGTGTATGTGACCTTAATATAAAATTGACATGAAATGTGGGATATATCTCTGCATTACACTTTATAAGTACTGCAGCTGAGAACCTTACGGGATATGGCACATTAAGACTGACATGCACAAGACATTAAAAAATGGCTGTTTTTACACATTATTACACTAGGAGACAAAGAGTAGTTTTACAGAGAGTGCACACAAAATGAAAATGAGGGAACCCCCACTGGCATTATCATTTGCCCTGCAATACATGCATCCAGCCCAACAATCTCCAACTCCCCAATGCAGTTTATTAGACCCTTTCTGCATCCTAAAATTTATTGTGTATTTCTTATTTACTAATTTAGTAAGAATTGACATTTCGATACTTTCCTTGAAAATTTAGCATGTGTTAACTATTTTTTTAGAGCAGGCCCCTTTCTTTTAATGGGTTAGCTTGGCAAACGGTGACAAGTAGTATTCTCAAAGATCATAAGTTTAAATAAACTTATGATTCTTCGTCATGCTCCCACTTTCTACTTCATGCTCTAAACTGCGATACCCCTCCTAGGCAGTTTATGTTATTCTGCGAATACATACATGGTCCTCCTTTGTGTAGCCTCTCAACTACAGCCTGAAATTTCTTGTCTCCTAAAAAAATCATCTTTACTGCCCAAAACATATTGCACGGTTACCCTTCACTTGGGGGGTGGGGAGGGATTGTATATAAGTGTTCACATATTCAATGAACCTCAGAGCCACAACCATTTCTCATCCTGTGTTGCCACTAGCCGCATGAGTCGCAATGGTTGTGAATTGGCTACCCGCCCTCCCCCGCCGAAAAGTACATTTTGCCACATGGAAAATGACCACAGCATTGCATTTGATTGAATGAGTCCTCCTGTGCATGTTTTTTTTTCTCGTCTTGTAATGGCTAGGTTCAACATGGTCAAGTTGTCTGGAAACTGCCAAGCCCCAACCAATACTTTGTGTAGTTTCAAAATTATGAAACAGTCATTTTTCAAGACTTGTCCCAAATTAAGCATGAGGCAGATTTTCATGATGCAAATGAGGAAAGGTTGTGCTTAGTGACAATGATAGGCCTGCTATATCCTGCAAAACTGTGTGAAATGACATATGCTTGCAATTTTCATGAGCAGGTAGCAGCTCAGTACAAGAAATAGGTGCAATGCCTGCGGAAATGTTTTTTAACACCCATGAGAGGTCCTAGTCTTTTGTAATTTCTTCAAATACCTTGCAGTCTAGATTGCAATCCGGCGCATTTTAATATTGTATTTGAAATAAAGACAGCTAAAATATTAAGGTTTTGAGAATTATACGGGATTAAATTAAAGGTAGACGAGTAATGCAACGAGCAAATAAGAAGCTCATTGCATAGAGTAAGGAAATATTCCTTTCCTGCAAAAACATTGGTAGCAGGAAGGTCATACGAAATTAGCACTGAATGCACAATAAAGAATATCATGCTGGAATGCCCCTATCTGTGAATATTCTTGCATAAAGAAAATCCTCATTATGAAAGGCCATCAAGAAAATGCAAGTGTATGCTTTGGATCAGCAGTCATACCTGCAGTATGCACTACAATCGGCAATATTTAAAAACACACACAACTGCATATGATATCAAGCTTAGGCCGCCAAGGAGCCTCAGAGATTTAAATTATAACTTGACTTACTATATTAAACTACACACCTATATCTACTTACAATGTAGTCTTCCCAACTGCTTCCTAGAAGACATCAACCATCTGCCTGAAGGCGAACGCAAGTGGCTTGCTCTTGATGGAGGGCACCAAGGCTGGGCATTGTGAAATTGATGCTATCATCTGCATGACCTGCGAGAAACAACACTCTAAGATAAACAAATGCTATTAGAATGAAAGACAAGGTCACTGGTAATGAGCCTCGTTTTGGTTTGCACGACAAAAGCAAAAAATATGGACTTTGCGCTGCTTACTGAAAAAGAAGCGAGCTTCCTTCCAGATGTTGCAGTCACGCATTAAGATTGTCACACAGCTGCATGTTTGTATGCTCATATGCTGCTGTCGCCACTGTGCCAGAATGCTTTGCATAGCTTATTATTTCAAGTTATATTGATTATTGCGTTTTCTTGCCAATTTTTGGCAAATAGCACCAGCAAAGAAGTAGCTCACTTACACACACACTCCCTTGTGAGGAGCGAATTCACACACGCACGCATGCATGCACGCGCGCACACACACACACACATGCACAAGCCTCTACCACATAAGCAGCTTCCCACGCTTGATACACTGCATTTTTTATCCTTTGACACTCCTACTTGCTAAGGCGTAAAAAGCCTTCGTGTGACCAACCGTAAACTTCTCAACCTACACTTCCAGCCTAAACACTTTCTCGAGATCCAGGACAAGCCTTCTAGCTTCCCCAGTGCTCCAAACTGTAGTTACGAATTTCAATAGGGCTATAGGCGACAGCTCTCGAAGAGCATGCAAACTACCCGGAGAGACCTAAAGCTTGCATATGATACCTCTAAAGCGCAACAACACTTCAAATTTTCAAAATTCATTAAAGCTCCTGAAGACAATTGCTATATACGTAGGACGGGGGGTCTCGAATAACCTGCTGTTCACAATTTCAGCGGTTGTATGCATCAACGGAAATGTGGGCTAATGGGAAATCCACGTCTTTAAGATCAGAATTAGTGTAATGGCGAAACACACTACCAGATTTCTTAATCATTTGTTTGTGCTCTGGATGTAACGTTCCTTTTAGAATAACAATCAAGGATATCGATTCATCAGGGCAGAGGCGGGAAAAAGGAGGAAGCGTATACCTGACGCCTTCCCACTGATCCTCCTGAGAAACAGCGCCTCATACAGCAGTTGTCCAGGTTGGCTTGAAACCAAACTCGGCTTTCAGGCGGCAACACTCGCTGCACCAAATTGGAAGAGTTTTATTGCGAGTAAAACTCTACCGGCCTTATGCAATACATACGCACGCACACAAATATACGCACTCTCAAAGCGCAGACACAAAAGCACGCACGCGCACATTGATAAACACAAGCAAGCACACATACATGCAGGCAGACACGCTAAGACGTGCACGCACACACAGTGACCCACACAAACACGCTCACAAAACACGTACGCACTAGACACACGCAAGCACGCCGGCCCATACAAACCGGCATGTATGCGCGCGCAAGACGCGCGCACACACACACACACACACAGCGAGCTGAGCGCACGCACGCGCACGCGCACACACACACACACACAGCGAGCTGAGCTGAGCGCACGCACACACACGAATCGAGCCGAGCGCGCACACACACGAATCGAGCCGAGCGCGCACACACACGAATCGAGCCGAGCGCGAGCGCGCACACACGAATCGAGCCAAGCGCGAGCGCGCACACACGCACAGACAAAGCAAGCCGAAAACATACTAAAGGCGCCCGGCAAGCAGCAACAGCAACACGCGACCGCATCAGGGAGAACCAATACCGCGCCAGTTCTTTCGAAAGGTGGCAAAGTCAGTCGTCCTTTTTCTACGCGACGCAAAAGTGGTCGACCACATTTAACTTAAGTGCGAACGACCGTATTACAAGAAGCCGCGCTGAACGCACAAAAGAAGCACATCTATGAACGTTCAAGCGCTGAGAAAAGCGTAACTATGCAGGCGCATCACGCCCGATGTAAGACGGGGCGCGATCGAGGTAGTTAACCTGCCCTACTAGGAGTGCAGCTGCTCTTGCTCTTACATTAGTGAATTATGCTACGAGATCACAGTAAGATACTTCTAGAGCGAACAAAAACACGTAACCCACCTAAGAAATACCAAATAAATGGGCATTTGCCTGAAAATTTCCATTATGGCAGTACTACCGACCGCCGACACAGGGCACGTTGCAACTGCTCGTCTCAGCGTCCGTGGATCCATCTTGCAGTGCGTACGAACGCTTGGCTTTGAAGTGGAGCACGAGTAATACACAAGCACGGGCCGCACCTTTTTCTACACCGCGCACAAAACTAATCACACGTTGAAAATTATTTCGCACAGCGCGAGACGCGAACGCATTTCCCGTAGCTAAAGAATGCCATAATGGCGTGGCTTCCGCCTTCCCATCATGCCGCGCGCCAAAGTGACTGTACAGCGTCGGCCCGTCACTTCCGGTCGTCTTTCATTGGGCAGGGGGCGGGCGCGCAAATTGAACGTTTATTCTGGCAGGTTTGCTTGCTCGCATGGCCGCCTGTTAGCTGCTGCTGCTTCGTTGTGGTCTCCAACAAGAGCGGTGAGGCGGGTAGTTGCTGCTAGGGTTCGTGCCGAGCATATCTTTTTTTTTTTTTTTTTGGGGGGGGGGGGGGGGGCGCCGTCTGTGCTGCATGACTGAGGGTACAGTACACAAATCGGGACCGTGAGCGAGACGATCGGCGCTCTTCTGCTGGTGCGATTAGATTATTCGCTGCGTCCGAACGAAGCAACCTTGTGAGGTCACAGCGTAGTTGCAGCGATATCCTGGCTCGATAAAGACCCCCACATCTTGGTCGTGCGACAGCGACGCGTAAGCATTCATGAGGCGACTGAAGAATGCGTTTGTAAGAGCGTATGCTGTGGATAAGCAATTACAGCTTTGACGACACCAGCCCCTAATATATAGGCTGAGCCTTACAAACTGTGTCCGAGGATGCGCTTAGAAGGCAGACCAGTAGCTTAGTAAAACTCTGAATAACTTAGGCAAGGTACGTGGAGATTCGGATTTGAGAACTTCCAGCGTGATCTCGCCGCTATAAATGTCTTCGTTATGGCTTCACCAAGCAAATTGTACGTTGATGCCATTGTACAGCAGAGGCTCGTCTAATAGCACGTCCCTGTTTTTTCAGCAATGTATCCAGACAGCTTATTTAATTTCGCCACTTCTTGTTGGGCATTTAAGGGCACCGAAATATTCGTGCAGAATTGTGCAAGTTGCTCGCGCGTTCTCATTCTGCTACTGCAGTTAGTCTTAGAAGTGTTTAATTGCATGATGATTTAATTGTGTGCACGAAATATAGTGATAATTAAATTGTATGTGAAAGTGCGTACATTTTCTTGATGATACATTTTGGAGTGGCCGTCATGCTAGTAACATCAGAATTCTAGAAAAAGATCGACAGTCACTTAGGAATGCGAAAACTCAATGACTTCATGGATGTAGACTTGCAATTTGCAACTTACAGTTTGTACGAACCTTAACCGAATTTATTCCACCCTAATTCGCATTATTTACCCATAATTGCTCATAATTAACGTTGTTCTATTTACTACCTTCTGTATCACTACTGACGTCATACAACACGCTGATGACGTCACATTTTATTGCTTTCTATAATAAAGCAATAAAATGTGACGTCATCAGCGTCTTGTATGACGTCAGCAGTGATACAGAAGGTAGTAAATAGAACAACGTTAATTATGAGCAATTATGGGTAAATAATGTAGTAATGCCGCAATTTCACCCCTTCTTTCTGTTGTGTCTACTAGGCCTTTAAAGTATGTATAATATACTTTCAAGGCCTAGTAGACACAACAGAACGAAGGGGTGAAAGTATACAATATTTCATGTGCAGGGCAAGAATAGAAAATTAAACTGTAAGACACTTTGAACAGTGATGTTGAATTAGTGGTGTCACAAATTGAGACTGTGGAGGCGGGAAGGCGGTTCCATTCAGTGGCTGTTCTTGGCAAAAAGGAAGAATGGCACATCAATTTTGTGTTGATGGTCGATGCGAGACGAGATACAACTTGGTGTGGTGAAATATTTTCTTTAAGAGAAGGGTTAAAGTACCATATTCTATGAAAAATACACAGACGAAGGTACCTACGACGTAACCAAAGGTCAGGTTGACCTAGTGTTCTTTTCATGGACGTGACGCTAAAATGACGTTAATAATTTGAGAGAATAAAAGGGCGGCGCGGTTCTGAATGCTTTCAAGGGAAATGACAAGATTGGCATGAGCAGGGTCTCGTAAGGATTGTTGTTGCGGAGAACGCCATCTTTCCTACCTGAAAGGCCATAAAATGCTTTATCATTAAAAATGCAATACCTACACACATTGCTCAATGCGTGGACGTGTACACGTTACTTAGATTTATGCATCAATGCGTTCAACACCCTTCAGTCGTCGATTTACCACCCTTTTTCTAGCAAAGTCGCACCTTATGTGTAGTATACACCCTTGTGATAAGGTGTTTTGACCGAAAAGGGTGCCAAAAGGGTGTGACAGGGGTGTAAATGCAGAAAGCGCCCCTCTTAACACCCATAAAGGCGTAAAATGTTTAGTGTGTATGAAGTCGCTATCAGTTTTGCATCATAATGTACGTAGTTTACGTGAGAAAGAAGCCCAATTTGAACTATTTTTGGTGGATCTTACACTGCAATTTGAGGCTTTGTGTTTTGCATAAACTGCGCGCACTTGTTTCAATGATGTGTACTGTTTTGAGTATTATAAAAGATATAGGTTCGTATAGAACTAGTAAAGATGGTGGCGGTGTCTCACTAAATGCCATGAATAGCACGTGATGCATAGCTATAGAAGACTGCTTTTCGATTACAAGTTCCTAAGAAGGGCTAAGTATCCAGTGCTATCATGATTGTGAATGTTTATAGCCTGTGGTCGGGTAGATTGCAGTGCTTTCTAGATTGCTTCATCAAAGTTCTTGTACAAATTCTTAGCTGCTGTAACAAAGTTGTCGTTGTCGGTAGCACTGGCATAGAGGTGATGTATGTTAGTCGTATTGAAAACAAATTCAAATTTATTATGCTCTCAAATGGGTAAGACTCTTTCGTTAACTGTGCCACGCGTGTTACCCTCTCTTGTGAGTCTGAACGTATTTGCCATAAAAATCGCGTGTGCTCGTGTAAAAATTGATATTGGCGGGCACTTTCCTGCTTTTTTGTATAGTACGCACCTTCAGTACAGGAAGTAAAGCAGATATGCTGTGTCGCGCTAGAAAATATCTATTAACATCATAGCGAGTTCTTTTCTTCACAGGTCATAGAAAATGATAACTCAGCGGGGGCATTATGACCCCACTAGGCCTTTATGTTACACAAACAATTTAGTAACCTTTGAAGAAAACTTTTCTGTTTTGCATTTCTGATAAACCCCAGAAATGAAGCACGCCTTCCAGCATTTCGTGATGCGGATAATCCTGACTTTCAGAGTTGTGTGCTTTCCTATCTGTGACCACATGTGCACGATAGGAACTGTGCTGCTGTTTCTCTTTTCATATTGTGTATCTGTTTGGTTGTGCTTTACGCTTTTGCTCTGTCCTGCTGATTTTTCATTATAATTATGTATTATACTGTCTTCTACCGTTCCCTATGTTTTTTGTGTTCAATTTCTTTTGTCAACTACTTTGGTTGCACCCGCCTGCTTGGCCTTGCGACCGCAGTATGTTCTAAATTAAATAAATAAATAAAAATAATGTTTATGCAGCCGGAATGTGACAAGTTTAATATAGAGCTGTTTTAATTGTGATGCACCACATCGTTTACAAGGTATAGTACAATGGAAACGAAATTGGATGCATAGTTTGAAACGTCTACGCAGCGATGCGATGAAGAGGAAGCCGCCGTTGAATTTATTGCGCTGTTTTATTAAGATGTGCGTTTCCCTTCGAGATCCCTTTGAGCCGAAATTTGCACAGGTGTTGGAAGAAAATTTCTTTTTTTATTACACTTTTATCAGTTAGGCGTGCGCATGCGCTACTTTGTCAACCAGTGTATTCATTAGAATAAATTTTTGCTGGAGTGGTGTATGCGATGCTCAATTAAGACACACACACACATGTAGGCTGGACCCAAGCAATTCTCTCTCTCTCTCACACACACTATATATATATATATATATATATATATAGAGAGAGAGAGAGAGAGCGATAAGAAAGGAGGTTAACCGAGGAACCCCATTTTTATTAAACATATAATAAGAACACAACAAAGACACCAAGGACAACATAGGGAAACTGCGTCATCATCATCATCAGCAGCAGCCTGGTTACGCCCACTGCAGGGAAAAGGCCTCTCCCATACTTCTCCAACAACCCCGGTCATGTACTAATTATGGCCATGTCGTCCCTGCATACTTCTTAATCTCATCCGCCCACCTAACTTTCTGCCACCCCCTGCTACGCTTCCCTTCCTTTGAAATCCAGTCCGTAACCCTTAATGACCATTGGTTATCTTCCCTCCTCATAACACGTCCGGCCTATCCCCATTTATTTTTCTTGATTTCAACTAAGATGTCATTATCTCGCCTTTGTTCCCTCACCCAATCTGCTCTTCTCTTTTTCCTTAACGTTACACCCATCATTCTTCTTTCCATAGGTCGTTTCGTCGTCCTCAATTTAAGTAGAACTCTTTTCGTAAGCCTCAAGGTTTCTGCCCCGTAGGTTAGTACTGGTTAGACACAGATGTTATACACCTTTCTCTTAAGGGATAATGGCAGCCTGCTGTTCATGATCTGAGAATGCCTACCAAACGCGCCCCAGCCCATTCTTATTCTTCTGATTATTTCCGTCTCATGATCCGGATCCGCCATCACTACCTGCCCTAAGTAGATGTATTCCCTTACCACTTCCAGTGCCTCGCTACCTATTGTAAATTGCTGTTCTCTTCCGAGACTGAAAACACAGTTAAAACGCTGCAGGCCTCTGGCTCGGCGGTCAACCCTAACGGGCACGAGTCACAAACACACCCCACCCAAGAAAACGAAATGGAAGTAGGCGGGGGAAGAGGTGATGAGCTTCTTGGCATCCTCACGCACACAAACAACATTATAAAGCAAATCCAGAACCAAGCCCAAGAAAATAGGAGTAGCATTGCGAATCTCCACGACCTTTTAACAAATTTCATGTCAGACATAATATCACTCATCGGCGAGGAATTAAGAATCCAGAAACAATATGTAAACGAGACGGTGGGGAGCTTGCAGAGAGCAATTAATAAGCGCCCTCTTGCTACCCCAATCACCCATAAACCATCAAAGGCGGGTTGGGACGACGCGGAGGATCTCGTACATCATGGCTCAAACTAAATCGAAAAGTGCGGAACAATTAGAGATTTGGCAATGGAATTGCCGCACTTTTCACAAACGCGCAGCCGCACTCCAAAATTATATAAACGGTGCACCAATCCGACCAGATGTAATATGCCTGCAGGAAATTGGCCCCAAAGTGGTCAAGCTGCAAGGATATTACACTCTACAAAATTCAAATTGTCCCCGCGTTGCCACCCTGGTGAGCAGGACTATCGCGGCCAAAGCAGAGCAGATAGAAAATCTTCAGATCAATCATCAGATAATAAGCTTATTCCCTCTAAAAAGAGGCAAGGCAAGAACTGTAATACTCAATTTGTACAGTCCCCCCAAAAACAGGAATAAAGATTTTAGCAAACTCCTTGCGGAGGCTCTTAAAATCTCGGGTACCAAGGACCGCCTCGTGGTGCTGGGAGATTTCAACGCTCCCAACACCGCATGGGGCTACCCTAAAGACACACCCAAGGGAACGCGTCTCGAACACGCTGCATCCAGGCTGGGGCTGAGCCTGATCACACTCCCCACCATGCCCACTAGGGTCGGCAACAGCGTCAGTAGAGACACGTTCCCGGACCTCACTTTCACACGCATCATCAGGGACGCTACCTGGACCAACCTAGATGAAAATCTAGGAAGTGATCACTTCCTCATCAGCATTTCCCTATCGACTCCCAAACTACGCCGGGTGGCGGGGGAAACGACTCTGACAAACTGGACAAAATTCCGACTACACAAACCTCCACCCAATGCTGAACCGGACTCCATGGGGGAATGGTCCGATTTCATTAAAGCAGCACACGGGCGGGCATCTAAAAAGATTACACGGACGGTGGAAATACCGGCGGGGGACAGCCACCTCCTAAGATTGTGGGAAAGCAGGCGTAAGCTGCTAAAAAGGTGGCGAACACAACGCTTGAACAGAAACCTTCTGCGCAGGATCGCAGCTCTGGCAGAGGAAGCAAATCAATATGCCAGTAAATTGGCAACTGAGGGCTGGATCCAGTTTTGCAGTTCGCTACAAGACACACTGAGCACCGCAAAAACCTGGGCCATCCTGAGGAATATCCTAGAGCCGGAAAAGTCCAAAACCGCCACCAGCAGAACATTGCAAAGGATCGCGGAGGAATTTCCAGGCACGAATGAAGCATTAATAGAGGCTCTCGAGGAAAGATATGACGGAGGGAGCGCGATACAGACAAGCCAAATTAATTATACGGGCGTCCAAAATGCGAAGCTAGACGCCCCAATATCCACGGAAGAGGTTTTTGCGGCAGCCCAGGCGGCCAAGAAGAATACAGCCCCTGGCGCCGATCAGATTACCAACGCTATGATTAGAAACCTTAACGATAAAGTCATAGAAGCTATCACTAGGCAATTTAATGAAAACTATTGGCTTAAGGGGGAGATCCCCGAAGAGTGGAAAACTGCAACAATTATTACAATACCAAAACCCGGAAAGAAGCCATCCCTGCAGGCGCTCAGACCCATTTCACTGACGTCTTGCATGGGAAAGCTCTTCGAACGGGTCATACACACTAGGCTTCAAAATTTCATTGAAGACAGGGGTTTGTTCCCGGCCACCATGTTGGGCTTCCGCAACGGCCTCTCGACACAAGACGCGTTTCTCTTGTTACAGGAAGAGGTACTTAAAGGCGTACCCAAGGGTGGGGAGCACCTATTGTTAGCTCTTGACCTGAAGGGCGCCTTTGACAATATATCCCATGAATCTATACTTTCCGAGCTTAATATAATTGGCTGCGGAGAAAATGTCTTCAATTACATTAGAGCATTCCTCACGGGGAGGAAGGCTACGATAGGAATATCGCATGTCAAATCCGATCCATTTCAAATGCCCAACAAAGGTACGCCTCAAGGAGCGATCATGTCTCCTCTACTTTTTAACATCGCCATGTGTAGACTTGCGCGGACCCTAGACGGTGTCCCGCTACTGGGTTATACTATTTACGCGGACGACATCACTCTTTGGGCTACGCGCGGGTCTCTAGCAGAGAAGGAGCAGACCCTCCAAGAGGCTGCCACTGCAGTTGAAAACTTTGCCAGGGCCAGCGGTCTCAGCTGTGCTCCCGAAAAATCGGAGATAATACGCATCCACGGGAAACGATATAAAAGTAATGGGAACATAGAAATTGAAATCGAAAATCAGCAAATCAAAGAGGTCACTGTTGCTCGGATCTTGGGATTCTGGGTTCAGAGCAACACCATCAATTTACTAAAGTCGGCAAGAAAACAAGTGGCAAGGATGATTCAAAGAATCACCTTCCACAAACAAGGCATGAGGGAAAGCGACACTGTCCGTTTAGTACAGGCGCTCGTTATCAGCAAACTAACATACAGCCTCCCTTTTCACACACTCAAGAGTGAGGAGGAGCTGGTTGACACTATTATCAGAGGCGCCTACAAGGTGGCCTTGCGCTTACCGGTAGGCACCCCGACAGACAAGCTCCTTGGCCTTGGTGTATACAACACATACTCCGAGCTCAAGGCGGCAACTTTAATTTCACAAAGAAGCCGACTTAGCCAGACGAGATCGGGCAGAGAGATACTGGTGAGGGTGGGTATTCCACCACACCCCCAAAACTTGGACGAGGTACTGGTGGATATTCCCGGTCCTGTCCGAAGCAGGATCTCGGTCGCTCCTGTCCCGAGAAATATGCACAAAGACAGAAACAAAAAGCGAAGAGAAGAGAGAGTGAAATGGCTAGGCAAACTAGTCAGAAATAATGAGAACACCGTTTATGTTGACGCCTCTCAGTACAACTGGAAGCGTGCAGTAGTTACTGTCATAGGCAATGACAAGACTAGCCTAATCTCAAGCGCCTCCCTGATCACGTCCTCTATTTCCAAGGCAGTATGCTTCGCCATCGCCTTGGCAATCAAGGACCGGGAACGGACGGGGCCGTCGTACAACACCATCATCTCGGACTCTCAGGAGGCGTGCCGCTTCTTTATGAACAGCCGTCTCCCTTTCAATGTTAGCCACCTCCTGGGAAAGGAACTCAAGAATACATACAGACTGGTCTGGTGTCCAGGACACGCAGGCCTGGAGGGGAATGAGAGGGCTGACGCTCTAGCTCGAGAGCTCACGAACCGAGTGGAGCAACCATCGCACTCCCATTCACAACCTGCCGCTTCACAGGGAAGCCGTCGCGAGGAGGAGAATAACGATCTGGCACGTATGGCACCACGCGATATTCTTGCTCACCAGCGCGGCATGCGGCAAAAATACGGCGCCCCCCACACATCTTTGCAAGGGGAAGACGCAATAGATCTCCGCAGGATTCAAACGGGGGTCTACCAAAATTTATTAAGATTGAGCAAAATTTTCCCAACGATGTACGGGCGTGCCTGTCCGTGGTGTAGCGACTCACCACCGTCTTTGTACCACATCTCATGGGGATGCCAAAATAGACCGCCGAATTTAAATGCCTACTTAGTTAGGTATAATCTAACCAACACACTGGAGCAATGGTAGGCACAACTCGCCAGCTCAGACCCGAAGGTGCAGAAGGCTCTTCTTGGTCACGGTCGGCTAGCGGCAGAAGCCAGTGGAACCCTGGACTTGGGGCACCACCCATCAAGCTCCTAATCCCCTATCCCCATTTCCCCAGTTCAAAAAAGTTATTACCTCTCTTCCGAGACTGTTAAACATTAATTTAGTTTTCTGCAGACTAACTTTAAAACCCACTCTCCTGCTTTGCCTCTCCAGGTCAGTGAGCATGCATTGCAATTGGTCCCCTGAGTTACTAAGCAAGGCAATATCATCAGCGAATCGCAAGTTACCAAGGTATTCTCCATTAACTTTTATCCCCAATTCTTCCCAATCCAGGGCGTGCGTGCCCATTTATTTGAACCAAACAAATGGTAATATCTATCTATCTATCTATCTATCTATCTATCTATCTATCTATCTATCTATCTATCTATCTATCTATCTATCTATCTATCTATCTATCTATCTATCTATCTATCTATCTATCTATCTATCTATCTATCTATCTATTTATAAACGAGAAGAAAGGGGGTTAATCGAGGTGCCCGATTTTTATTAGTCATACTATAAGAAGCCAAGAAACACTGACACCAAGGACAACGTAGGGGAAATTACTTGGGCTTAATAAATGAAATAAAGAAGCGATAAATTAATGGAAATTGAAGTGGATGAAAAAACAACTTGCCGCAGGTGGGAACGGAACCCACAACCTTCGCTTCTATAAGCGATAGGCTCGACTCGCCGATCACAGCACCGTAATAGAGTAGTGCACGAATGCAGTCACGTGGTTTTATTTCGTATTTCGCGGGATTTCCTTAAACGCCATAAAAATATGGCCATGCAGCATGTACGTTGCCACGAAAAATTGCATCGATCGTTTCTGGACCCCCTATGCAACCCAACGAAACACATATGGCCCTGAAGTGAATAATGAAAATTTTACGTTATTCACTTTAGTTAATTAACTAATTAAGCGGGATATAAAAAATATTCTAAGGAGTACCAGATGACGGCAAACCATATCCTGTTGATTTCATTCAGCTGCGGCTAACCACCTTATTTTATCCTTGGCACAAGTTACGTGAAACACTCTGTACATATAATACATATTTCTCGCGAACTGGTGTTTGCAGGCATATTCCTGCAGCCTTATAACGTAAAACTATTCGAATACGTTTGTATTCCAATGTCGTGACGTCAAAGATGCGTAAGCGCCGACGCAAGCGTCGGGTGGTCACCCACAGGGTTGGCAGAACCGACCAATCAAACGCTCTCTTCGTTCATTGGAGGTCACTTTTGTTTGCTTGAAAAACGAATAACATTGCCAAAACTGAGCGGCGTCTCTTTTCTAATTGGCGCACAAGAGGCGAGAAGCACGCTCATTTGGAGAGGGAGTCGATGGGGCCAAGCCACTGCACTGAAAATCGATAACCCGATGAAGAAGGTGTTGCCGGAGTCTGCGAGTGGTCTGCTTTCCCTTACTTAGCTTGCGCTGGTTCGTCCACAATTGCGGCGGCATCCACCGGAGCCTTAAGAATGACGCGAAAACGGATCCTCAGCAAAGAAGACATGGCATAACGAGGTCGTAAAAGGGCCGAAAGTGTTTGAAAACGTTACACAGCCACGCAAAAGCTTTATTACACAAAAATAAACCCATGCTCTCTGGCAGGTGTGAGAGCCAGCGCCTGAGCGATTGGCTGCAGCCATCTTTTATACCTTTCGGAACGGGGCAGCCTACGGCTATTCGGAAAAAAAAATTGAGTTTTGTTCGGCATATTAATGCTTCTTTAACGCGTACACTTCACTTTGACGCGGTGAGTTCTAGGGGTTTTGTGACGATGCGTGAGAGGCAGGTGAAGCGGGGGCCGCATGAGAACGTTTGACCAATAGCCGAGGGCTGATGGCGAAAGGCGTCGAATCAGAAATATCTATTTTTCTTTTGTTAGGCCGAATCATGCATTATGATCGTGTACGTGTAATATCAGATGGGGAGCTATCGCGGTTTTCGCGACGACGCGTGAAGACAGTCAAGTGTGTGGTCCAAAAAAGTTTTGACCAATCCCGGAGGGCTGATTGCAGAATTGGAATGGAAAAGTTTGGAATAATCTTACGTTACAGTTCCCCTGGCTAAAGATCTTGTGTGATGTTCCGTACGACTCACTTGGATCGCAAAGATTCCATTGCCTTTTAATATCATTTCTAAAAGCGAAGTCTCTTGAGACTTCAGCGTGGCACTCCAGTTACGCGTCTTCTTCACTACCGGTTGTCCGGGCGATGCATTGGATTGGCTGCGCAATACAGATCGGCGCGCCTCTGCACTCAATCATGCTTTTTTTTTCTTTTTTTATAATGGTGCAAAGTACCGTTTTAGGCATTGCGCAGATTGCGCAGCCAAGTAAATTCAGTTCGCGCGTTTCATGGCGTAAACCCAGCACAACAAGTCGCCAAATATATATACAAGTCGCCAGTGTTGTGTCAATATTTCTTCATAGAAATTTTCACGTGCCTATAAATTTTGCGATAGTATTGTATCGCGAAATTCACGGAAGCTAAGAAAGGGCACACGAAAATAAAGTGTTTCACACCATGTGTAGAAACGTATATATTTCGAGATAACCACATCAGCAGCAGCCGTGCCGAACCTTTGTATGCTAGTGGAGAAAGCTTCGTATTAAAATACCTATACTGTTCCAGAATATGCGTTTGTGGAATGCAAGAGATTGTGAATCATTGAGTGCTTTCACGCACGCATGTTCTGAAAGGCTTAAATGTGATCACAAATGAAGTTTAGTTAAAGAGCGAAAGCGATTTAGAATTACATTTTGGGATGACATGCGTCATGCATGCATGCAGTTCTCCTTTTTATGGCAGTAGATGGACGGTAATATTTAAAGAAGAGTGCGTCACTAATTTGCCTGTGATCTCACGTTTTATGTTTATATTCCATGTGCGCAATACATAAGCGATATTGTCCTCTTGCAGTTGCAAAGGGCATACTCTCGAATTACAAGGGGTGCACAAAGCGTGGATGATTCAGCAATCATGCCGAATAGTATGGACGAACAACAAAAACAAACAACCTCCGACCTTGAGCCAAAACCTTTTACATGGTTGAAGGAATTCTCCCACAGGGAGAACCTGGCAGCCTTATATGATGTGCAGTTCCGAAGGCCCTCAAGTGACGACGACCAATACCTCGACGTCGGTAGCGGACCGGGTAACTTTCTCGCAGAGCAGCTGCTACCACTCCTGCAGCCCTTCGCTCGTGTCGTCGCCACGGATATATCTGAAGACATGATTGCATACGCCCAAAACCACTACCCGGAGGCAAAAGTGTGCTTCGAGGTCTTGGACATAGAGAACGGAGATGTTCAATTCATCGTCGACAAGTACGGGCTCTTCGACCGCATCTTCTCGTTTCTTACTTTTCACTATATTTGGGACTTGCACAAAGCTTACCGCAACGTCAGTCGACTGCTCAAGGATGGCGGAGAGTGCCTGATTGTCTATTTCACCAGGACTGGCATCACGGACGTCTGGCACCGAATATACCAAAATGAAGAGTGGCGATCCCACATGCCAGTAAGTGATTTCGGAACTCCGACGAAACAATCGCGTCCGCTTAGAATCGTAACTTTCCTCCACTGATATCCTGTCAGTGAAAGAAGTGTTTTGTGAATTTCAGACACGTAGTCTAAAACGACAGATTTTATTCTGAAAGAAATATACCACGCTTAGTATAAGTAGGGCTGCGGTAACTTCATTATGCACGCCAATGGCGCGAATAATTTACCTTTGCGTACTGTTGTGACTTTCATATGCTCGTGTGCAGTTTACCCTACAACTGGCATTGATGTTCGCTTCATTGACGAGCTATCCAGGACGTCATGAGGCAACAAGAATAAGTACCGGCAATCTGTTTAATTCCTCCACTCATGTGTGCCTCGATTGCATGACTTGTACATGGGTATTTAAGGTCTTGTAGTCACACCGGAGCTATCAGTTTAAGCACACTGACCACTACCGGATCAGTTGGCAGGCTCTAAGCAAGAGCACGCAAATACTTTTTGCAATGAGCAGCATGGAACAACGGTCACCGTGGTCGATATATGAATGGACAAAGTCGGGAACCTCAAAGCCAGTGAGGCAAAGTGAGGCAGAGTGCAGAGTGGCAGAGTGTGAGGAAGACATGTGATTTACACGTGATAGCTCTCAAATGGGGACCGAGCACATTACACGTGTACTTGTTATGTTTCTCTCGTGACGGCTTTCCACCAGCTAACAAATGTTTTTGAATGAATGAATGAATGAATGAATGTTTACTTTATTTGAATACAATTTCAAGAAAGGTGCAGGAGTAAAAGGCGCGCAGCTCCTGACAGGTGCCCCTGTATCCGCAAAATACGCGTGTATATGCGTTATTTAGTGGTACTTCATTGGCAGTGCGCGAACACACATAACGTTGCATATTTTCACACGCGGTACTTGAGTTTCCACAGAAACTTAGAACAACAAAAATTGACCAATTATTTGGTTACAGTTGGTTTACTAATATAGACGGTGAAATAATAATTGTTCCCCTTTCCCCCATCTTCCCCTTTCCCCCCTCTTCCCCTTTCCTCGCCCTGTCCACAAGCAGTAAAGTACAGGTTGTACATGTAAATTACCATAGTACACTAAAGTGCAGCATATGACCATGAACATGAAAATAGAAAAAAGACACAAAAAGTTATTTATAATATATTTATGTTTCAATAATCACCCTCTCAAACACTGTGTTAGTAACAATTCCTTCACGTGGTCAAACGTCAGTGATTGGCGCAAGAGACACCTGCATCTAAGTGAACATTCTCGATTCCTGCCGCCGGTTCAGTTTGTTGTCTGTGTTGTCACCAAACCTTCTGTAATGAGATTGCATGCGTGATGCGAATAGCACTTTACATTTCGGAACTTGTGCGAGCACGAGCGATTAGACAGTGTTTGTTATCCACTGAGCCTGTTATCGAGTAGCAACGACCGTTTACTTCGACTTTTGCTGTCCAACGCACGGGGTGCCCGATTAACTGCACACATTTAATGGTTCGAGAAGTCTACAAGAACAGTTTGTTTGTGCATTATATTTATTAAAGCGAAGCATCCTTTGCCTCTTCCTTCAACTTTACTGCGGCAGCTGCTGCTGTTGCTGCTGCTTGGCACACACCGCGTACAAGACAGCAGCAAGGCGACGCAAGAAACCCGTTTGGTCCCCACCAAGTCGAATGTGCTCAATGCCCTGTAGAGCTCTCTGGGAGTCCCCACATTAACCTTTTGACAGCTGTAATTATACATCATCCCCCTCATAAGCATTGCAAAAACTGCACCGCTTACGTTTCCATTAACGTGCGACTGAAGAGGGGACGTAGATAGAATTGTAGAGAAGAGGGGACGGAAGAGGCAGTTCGCATAGAAGGGGGGGGGGGGGAGAGTGAACAGGGGACGTGAGAAGTCAAGGAAACGATAATATAGATATGAACGGGGTTGCAGGGAAACCGGATGAACTTAAGTTCAAGGTACCGTACAGTACGGTTCTGCTATTTCTGAAAAATAAACGGCATGCAAATATGTCAAGCGGACAACTTACGCAGGGAGTGCAGAAGCAGAGCCACATTAATTAAAGCGCGCCGCAAGGTCCAGGCGACATTACGGAAGCGGTCGCACATCAAATCAACGCTTCTGTGCACGCCGTGGTAGCTTCGCGGCTTTGGCATTGCTCGAGGTCGGGGATTTCATCCCGACCGTGGCAGCCGCATTTCGACGTGGACGAAACAGAACATGCACGTGCACCTAGATTTCGGGACATGTTAAAAAACGCCATGGTGTCAAAATTAATCCGAAGCCCGCCACTATGGCGTGCTATAGGATTGCGGTTTGGGCAGATACAGCCCCACCAAAACAAGTTTAATACTTCTGCCACAAGGCGATGTGCCATGTGAGGCAATGACAATGCTCAACTCTCTCAGGGGTAATGAAATATGGTGCAGAATAACACCTCGAACAACCACCTCTCCCTGTGAATTCTGTGTACTACGCGGACAAATAGCAGTGGTGCATGCAAGGTAACGTTTAACATCAACTTACCACTCTCGTGTTAGACTAAAAGTTGAAGAAATTAACCTTTTGCCATATAAATCGACGGTAATTATCGTCACTAAAGGTAACCAGCACAGAAAGCATAGCTCACATTGATTTCCACAGTGCCTGGGATCCGCTTAATTTTTTAGGAGTGCATATTCAGATATCGAGATCGCGTTGCGTGTTCGCCAACTTGGACGTTTCAACTACAAGAACTCTGTCGGTGCGCATTCCATCATTCTTATACTTGTTTTTAAATGCATTTTACTTGCAAAGACAACAAAAACCATCGTCCTGAAACTTTGCGCTATAAAAACGGGGGCACAGAAAGAAGACACAAGGGCGAGCTGTCGTCCTTGTGTCTTCTTTCTGTGTCCCCGTTTCCTTAGCGCAAAGTTTCACGATGAATCAATTCCAAATAGGCCGACCGGAGTGAAAAAGCATAGTTTGTGTAGAAAAACTATTGCTTTGAAGTATCAATTTTAAGTAAAAAAAAGCAACAGGTAGCATCCATTACCCAACTATTTACGGTATCCTTACGGCGCAGTGGGCGCCTGCAGGCACCTCTCGTGGTCATGCACGAAGGTTTCCGCTAAAATTTATTTTTTATTTACTTTTAAGAGCTGGATACAATTACCATGCTGCAAGGATAAGTGGCAAAAGCACTAAAACCATGACCATGACAAAGCCACTAATAAATTCAATCAATTCAAAGCCTTATAGACTCAAAGTTACTATAAAGGCTATGTCGTATGACGTATTTTGAATTTCTTTAGCAATATCGTAGTACAGACAAAAAAAGATTGCGCCTTTCAGAGCTTATCTCTTGTCAAAACAATAATCATCACCTGCTTGGCTTGCGTTTCTTTTCTTCACAAAGGGCGCTCGCTACATTCCTGTAAAAATACTGTGCCACGTTCGAAACGCGTGTGCCGTTCGTGACCTGAATTTGCCACGTGCGCAGCGTTCAAGAAAGAAAAGGAGCGTAAGATAGATGACGATAATTGTTGTAGGACAAGATAAGTCTCAAACGGTGCAAACCTTCCTTAGGATGTATTTGTAGACGTTTTCTCGTGTAGGCACTAATAAGTGATTATGAATTTTTCGTGTTTTTATTCGTGAAGCTTGTGTCACGAACGTACGTACATACATTGAATATAATCTTTTATGGGATGATTGTATGACTCACAAAAAAACGGCTAATCATATTTAAATTTATAACGCTACTCATTGGATTACTTTGGGAGGGGCGTTATGAAACAAAGACGCAGTTTCGCCCGAAAGGCGAAGCATGAATTGCGATAGCAAATTAGAAGACAGCCATGCGAAGTAAGGATAGTATTTTAATCGGCCGTATAAAATGTAAACATTCGCTTGCTCACTAAATTGTTATTTATAGTGCCAGTGCGCACAGCAGACATGAACACATCGCATTCAATAACTGGGGACACCTGCTTTCGAAACGGCTGCGTGAGGAAACGCGGCAGCAGCAGCGAGGGAAGTGACGTTCGTGCTGTCTATCGCTTCAACCCAAAGTGAGCACCAAGGACACACAGCGCGCACAAAGCTGCGAGCCGGCGACGTACCTTGACTGTGCCCCCAACGGAGATAAGCTCTCAACATACGGCCCCGAGACCGCACACAGCCACCACATGCGCAGGTCCCACCGGAAAGAGCGCTGCTCCCACCCTTCTCCCTATCCCCACGGCGCCTCGCACTGTCGGGTGCCTCGCGCGCGAGAGAAGACGATGCGCTTCCTCTTCGCATTCATCCCATTCGCGCGGGCGAGATTGAGCCGCGATGTCGGTTCCCCTCGCACGTTTTCACTCGCACATACAACGCAGGGTGTGCAGCAAGGGTGTTATCGCCCTTAGACATTATACCGAATCTCACGGCGACGCCGACGCCAGAAATTCGCTTGGAGTGTCTGTAGAATTACTATCGCAATATTAAAAAGCTCGCACAGACGAAGGAACACTCTAACAGTAAAGTTGCTTTCCCTAAAGGCGTGTGCAAAATATGAGCACACAGTTACGCAGAAGAAACAGATATTTTTAATGTACAATTACTGAAAAGAGTTACCGTTTATGTAAACGAATGAATTTAAGTAACGCTAGACATAGCTCAAACAGAAATTCCGATTTTCATTTCCTAAATACGCTACACTAGCGGAACTTACGGAACATGAAAGCTTAGACTCAATTTCGCACAAGATTTCTTGCCACCTGGAAGAAAGATAATACCGTCGAAGAAACGCCAGGCACCTTTGCATGAGAATTGAGTAGCTTGATTGTGTCTACTCCTCAAAAAGTGTATTATTAATGAGGACGAGGATGACGGTGTAGTAGACCAACACTTATTGGCATTTCAATTGGTACCTACTTTACATGCTGCCGGTATCAGTACGACCAAAGAAGATGGCCGATGAACATATGAAGCAGCAGTGATAGTTACAACTTGCGGAAAACAGTAACCTGTAACTCTAAAAAGAAAGCCACAACAATGTGGAAATAACGCGGTGTATCCATTGTTTCATCAGTCTTCAGAAGAAGAACGAAAAGTATTAGGAACATCACTGAGCTAAGAATTGTACAAAAAAATTAATCCACTTGTCTGAAAGGTGGAATAGTCATTGAAAGCGCATGTGCCCCAGTCGACTGTTCACGAGCCCTCAGAACGTAAGAAGTAGAGCAATGCGAGCTACCAGTCTCTAGACATAAGCACCTTAACACCATCATAACGACCTATACCAAATAGATACACTACTTATACTCAATACAAGTCATAAAGAAATTCATACAGATATGTGCATTAGTTTATTGTGTAGCGTAATGCATGCCACCCGTGTTCTTACAGTACAGGACAAGAATTAAAAAAAAAACAATAATCGGTGCTCGAAACTGCAATTGCCTCAACAATTTCAGTGGGCTATTTAGAATGTTAGTCATTACTCTAGCCTATTTCTGTTACAGCGCTTCTCGCGCAGAGAACTGTTTTTACATGCAGGGTTATTAGCTAATAAGAGTTTACTCGGTTTTTAGCTGCTATGCGCTTCTTATTTGGTAGAAGGACAATAAACATTACACAACAGACAGAAATTGGGAATGTTTTCACTGAATACTGGCCGAGCAGTCTGTGATATGAAATTTAACATCTGCCCCAATTAGTCAGGAACTGCAAGAAAACCTAAGCACTTCAATTTAGGGAGCGCGAGCTCATTGTTGCTTGGACAAGTCCGTGCAACAGAATATTCTGCAATAGTGGTCACCGTACTATCTCATTCCCTTGAAAACAGGACCCGAGCTTGATGTTCTCGGAGCGCTACTGCTTCGACAAAGCGGTAGACGAAGAGAAGCTCGTTGCCCTAGAGAAAAGCGCCGTCACGGCAGCAGGTCTCGAATTGGTCAAGTGCAGGACCTACTCCAGCCTGTGGAAGTTTGCAACCGCTGACATCTGCCTCGGTGAGCGCAAGATTGGTGATGTAGATACTAGCCCATTAATCACAGGCTACCTGCGTTTCGAATTATTTCGAGCGCTTTCAAAATACCAGTTTTAAAATACCTTTTAAAATACCCGAAAACTGACCTATACAGCCAAATAAATTGTTCAAAGTAAGCAACTTTCTTTTTAACATCACAAGTTCAACAAATCTGTCACACTTCTTTGGAACAAATAAATTATTAGTGTGGGAGTCGTGACCGTATGGTCGCGCTCAAAGATAATAGGGAAAGTTGTCCGAGCAACGAAGTCTGAATGCAAGAGTTCGATATGAAGAAAGAACCACTGGCAGCAAAGGTGGAAAACAAAACAATGAACGCCGAAATACAAATCGGTTTTAATAAATAAAAGATTACAGTAGCTTGAAGGGTGCTCTAAACTAAGGGAAACGCTCCGACAAGCACACAAATCTTCTGTCGTATTTCTGCTTGTGCCATTGAATCTGAAGCAGCATGCTCAATTATTGAATTGAGATGTGTTGTCACACTTGGTGATACAATAGAGATCTCGTTGATATGAGACACTTTTAAGGATGCAGCTATCTTATTTTAGCACCTTTCAATATGTCCTAGGCATGAATTTAAATAACCTGGAAATACTCTTCCTGTAGAAATTGCCGTAGTGGCATAGCGATATTATCACGCTTGAGCCAGCGCCTGTAACTATCTGTCTGATGCCTTCGTAACTCTGGCAGCTGTCAACATCTTATCCGGATTTGTTTTTAATCAATGCCAATACTACAGCCTTGAATCTCCAATGTGGATACTCTAGAAGCATACTTAGCACAGCGAACAAGGCTTCAGCTGTTGAACGCCGTACGTACCACATTTGCTAACACTGTCGCATTTTTAAATCTCACATAAACAAGCCCGAGAATTGGGTAAAGCATTTCACATCAAAACCAAGAACAGCACCGCCGGGAATGAATATTGTGGAGTATGGAAGCGAAAGAGTATAATTTAAACATGCGCCCAGTCTCGCAACATAACGGCCCATTATAGGGTTTTACAGAGTTCATATTTGCTAGAAAGTGCTTAATTTTCCAAATTAATCACATTTCAATTCAGTATTTTTTTTTCTCTTTTACATTTTCTTGTCGGTTGATCGCGTTTGTTTCGCTTTTACGATGGACGTTCGCCGCTCTCAGAAATGTAACTTTTGTTAATGGGGAAGGTTCCTTTCGCAAATATATACACTGCAGTTGTAAGTAGTTGTCAGAAGACTTGCATTGCGACCTTCACGCTACTTTAAAACAGTCCAGTAAATGTAGATATTGACAATGTATTTTGCATTCGCAGCCTTTGTGTGAGAAACCTTACTCAGCTTGTGGCCTTATTAAGACCTAGTGCCTAAAGAGCCGCCATCAATACACATAATTATCCCTCAAACTGGCATTCCGGGCTGTAAATTTCTCGGGGTATTTTATTTATTACTAGCCGCTCATTTAGGTTGATACCAGGGCTCTCATACACTGTATTCATATTGCCCAGGCTAAGAATAATGTAACCGCGAGTACTACACGTCTCCTATACTAGAGCGCGTCGTCAAGTACGTAGACTACATACAGGTCCTTTTCACGCAGATGCATACATGCCGTTCTTCAAGCTGGACGCCAGGGTACCGGAGGAAAAGCGTGCTGCTTTTTGGAACACTTGGAGACATGCACTACACGAGGCGTCCAACTCAAACTCCAGCGGCATCAGCCTCAACCATGATGTCCTCGTCGCGCACTTGCAGAAGCTTCCAGCTCCTATTTAGGCAATGCATTCTGTGCGTCCAATCTTTGCAGCTTTCAACTGCTGTCCTTCATTTAATTTTCTTCACAGGGATGGGCACGTGCATAAATAAATAGAGTGCTATTTATTTTTTGTGCTTGCATTATCCCACTAGACACGCCAAGACCTGCCAGGCGGCGCGACTTTGCCTAATGGACAGAAGTAGGCTGGTGACTTGCAGGTCGCGCAGTTGCTATTTTGTGGGGCCCACGAGTACTCGGGAGGCGAGCGTAAGTAGTAATGAAGAAGGCCCCCTAGGGGAACCTCATAATAGCATCGGCGTCAATAACAGAAAAAGGAGGAAGACAAGAAAGGGAGCTCGCCGTGCAAAAAGCTACATGAACGTGCCGGGCGAAAGAAGAAATAAAAAGCGGGTAGAGATTGGGGAGCAGTTAAATAGAGAAAAAATAGGGGCATATGTGGTGACAGAAACGTATTTTGTAGACACGGAAGAGCCGCAGAGCCGAAGAGTTATTGAGAATTATGTTTGCGAAGGGTGCAACAGAATTAAATTGGAAAGAAAGCCAAATGGCACATAGTAAACTCAAAATGTCAAGAGCACCTCTGGTTACCGTGTGCAATGAGTGGAAAGAAAACTGGGCTGGGCGTATCGTATTTGTGAACCCAAAGTAATTGCAGAGAAGAATCAAGAGTTAGTGGAATGTCTAAGTGCCGATATTATGGGTTTCGGGAATGGTGCCGAAATTACCCTATTAGGTGGCCTGAATGCCCTCATACGGAATCTAGGTGGCTATACCGACAACTACCGGAAGTCGATCTAGATCTTTGTGAGCAACATAACCTCGTTATCGCGAATACAGGGCCTAAGTGTGATAGGCAGACCTCGTCGAAATGGGAAACCGGCAATCAACCATTGAAAACCGTCTGATGACAGAAATAAGTTGAGAGAAATGGTCTTTGTCGAACAAGGGTAGAGTAGCATAGGGAGTGATCAGGAACGCATCATTTTGAAAATGGGAGATGTAGTTGGAAAAGAGAACAAGGAGCGTAGAAAGCCAGTCCAAATTTGAACGCTGAACAAATAACAAATATAGTCACAAGAGTCGAGGAAAAACTTGGCAAATGGCCAAATAAAGAGTGGGAACATAGTGAGCTTCTAAGTGTACTAACGACAGAAATACGGAAAGAGAAATGTGTTCGTTGAAAAGGAAGAAAGAAGCCGAAAAGTTGGTGGAACAGGGAGATACGAGAAGCAATCGCCGAACGAAAGAAAGCAGCCCGAGAGCAGAGGCAGGCAATCAAATCGCAGTTGCCGTATGGTGAAGTAGCTAGAAAATGGGAAATATAGAGGGAGAAAAAAATCTATGGCTCAAATACTTGTTCAAGCAAAGATAATATGTGAACGCCAACTTTGATGTTGACAAGTACGTGAGAAAAATAAGGTCGCACCTAGATTATTTTGGAAGAACAAAAGCTTATTAGGCAAGAAGTCTGGGGCAATACATATCCTAGATAAAGATGGACTCAAATTAGAACGGGACGTGCCATTGCATTACATCCGAAAAATAACAGTCGAATCTTTGCAAGGCAATGACGAGGTCCTTGCCTCGTCGTTGGCGACAAAGTAGAATGATGCTCACGTATAAAAATGGGGGAAAAAGGTATAATTAATTCACTCATGTAGACCGTTGACCATTACATCGCTTATATACAGGTTAGCAATGCAGGCGATTATCTTAAGCTGTAAGCGTGGGCATGGAATACTGGCGTATTGGGAGAACTTTAGAATGGCTTTAGAATCGACAGGCGCCTGGATGATAACGTATTTTAACTTAGTGCATTGAAATATCCAGAAAATTAGAGGGGACCGCTACTGTAGCCTTTCTAGACATAACCGGAACATATGGCAAAGAAAACCGCGGCATATTGTGGAATATTCTGCACGGAGAAGGCTTAGGCAATGACTGTATACAGCTTTTGAGATAGATTTACGAAGAAAATAGAGTTTGCATTGTATAGAAACGGAGGAGGAGCGAGAAAAAGAGTCATCCCCACTGCTGTTTATGATGTACATGGTGAGGATTTAGAGGGTGCTAGAAGGAAGTATTATCGAGTTTAATCTCTCATACAAACAGGCGGGGACGGTAGTACAGCAGCAGCTTCCAGGTTGGTTTTATGCGGACGACATTGTGTTGCTGGCTACGAGCAAAGTGATATGCAACGTCAGGTTAATATTTGTGAATAGGAAGGCGAGAATTTAGGTCTCAAATTTGGCGTAAAAATTAGTGTTATGGTATTCAATGAAAACAATGAACAGATAGTGTCAATACAGGACCAGGAAATACCTCGGGTAAAATATATAAATACCTTGGTATATAAATTACCGCAATTTATCACGATCTCCACGATCGGCCACCGAACACCTCTTTATTGAGATCATCCCGCACAGAAAACGAAAGGAAGGAATCCTTATCCTCAATATCTACAATCCTCCATCTCAACGCCACAGCCGATATCTAACCCTCTTCAAAAAGGGCCTGAACATCGCAGGCAGCTGCGCCCTCATGATCGGAGGCAACTTCAATCTCCCGCACACGGGATGGGTTTACAGACACAGCTCTGCTGCAGGTCCTACCTTATGGCAAGACTCCCATAATCTCGGGCTTAAATTCATTACTGACCCAGCTTTCCCTACTCGCCTGGGCACTTCCACTGAACGAGACATGACACCAGACTTGACTTTCACCAAAAACGCAGACAACGCCCAATGGGGCAACACCCAACACGACCTCGGGAGGGATTACTCTAATATCGAAATTACTCTCCCACACCGAAGAGCCACTACGATAAGAACATCATCGTCATCATCAACATCATCATCATCAGCATCAGCCTGGTTACGCCCACTGCAGGGCAAAGGCCTCTCCCATATTTGTCCAATTACCCCGGTCAAGTACTAATTGTGGCCATGTTCTGCCTGCGAACTGCTTAAAGTCATCCGCCCACCTAACATTGTGGCGTCGCCTGCTACCCTTCCATTCCCTTGGAATCTAGTTCGTATCCCTTAATGACCATCGGTTATCTTCCCTCCTCATCACATGCCCTGCCCATGCCCATTTGAACATGCCCATCAGAACAAGGGACTTTATTTGGATGGACTGGGATGCCTTCCGTAAAAGCCGTGTAGCAGCAACAACGTATGCTCCCATTACCGACATAAAATCATGATCATGCTATCTACAATCACGTACTAAATCGGTCACCCGCACTCTCACAACCGATGCATCGACTGAGCGCATGGACAGCACACTCGCCCACTTTATCCAGGCCAAAACATCCATCCTCTCTAGATGGAAGGGACAACGGCTCAATAGAAGACCCAGACGGAAGGTCACACTTCTCAACAAGGAAATTGAAGCACACTGCCGCGTTCTAAGTCAACAGCAATGGTCAGAGCTCTGTAACTCACTAGACGAGCAACTCTACCACCCCCCTCGTGGAAAATCCTGAAACATTTCCTTAATAGCGACATCACCCGCTCATATCAACAAGATCACGCCACGAAGCTTTTATTTACAGAAAACAAGAGACATGGACAGGACCATGTTAAGAATACCTTACGTCAAAAGTACATCCCATCTGGGCCCTCCCTCACAAAAAAATTTGAGACGGTATTCAGAATCAGAATCAGAATCAAAATTTCTTATTAGAAGTTGGGATCACATTACAAGTATTTAGTATGCAGAAGGAGGTCCCATAGTCAAAGACTGTATCGGGACCTCCTGTACAAGAACAGTTATTGTAGTTAACATCTAAAAGCAACAGCAGCATATAATAAGGAAGTATACAAGCAACAAGAAAAAAACGGTTACAGAACAAAATACAAAATTACAAAAAATAACAAGGTTTAGCACATCTCATGGTAGCAGGAAAATTGTACGGGAACAAAATACCAGCAGTTTATTTACAACAACAAAAGAAAAAAAGAGGAAAAAGGAAAAGAAAAAAAAACGAACAATGACCGACTACAGTAATCCTTGTCGTTAATCTGTGAATAAAAAATGCATTTTTAGTTCTCTTTTAAAATGTGACAAACATATTGCATTTTTCATTGTGAAAGGAAGGGTGTTCCATATTGATATGGAAGAGAATTCTACAGTCTGTTTACCATAGTTAGTATGGATTCTTGGTAAAAGAAAATTGTTATTCAACGCAAATCTGGTGGTACTATGAATCATCAGGTTAGAAGGTGAAAATGGTATCGATGGAAGCTCATTATTCACAAATCTGTAAAAAAAAATAGCTAGGTTATATTTAGTGAGTCCAGATATGGTAAGTATGCTGTTCTCGTGTAGTAGGGAAGTGGCATTAGAAAAGCGGGGGCTGTAAGTAATTATTCTTATGGCTTGGTTCTGAACTGTCTGGAGAGATGCAGTATGAGTATTATAGGTGTTACCCCAACATATTATGCCATAAGTAATGCGAGAGTGGACAAAAGAGTGGTAAAGTTAGAGTAATGTGGCACGTGTGAAGTAAAGGCGTGTTTTAATTAAGATGCGTATACCATAAGCTATCTTCTTTTTTATGTGAGCAATATGATTGTGATATTTCAAGTTACAATCTAGTAGAATACCAAGAAAAGATGAACATGAACTTGGAGGAATGCGATGAGAACCGAAAGTGATAGGCGGAATGGATGGTATGTTTCGCTGATGAGAAGAGAATACAACAAATTTAGTCTTAGTGGCATTAATAGATAACATGTTAACATTACACCACCTTAGGATATTTTCTAAGTCAGTATTTAACTTATTAACGAGAGATGAGATATCATTATGAAATGTGAATATAGTGGTGTCATCTGCGTATAGAATGCATTTTGTGGAAGAAAGACGGTTAGGTAAATCATTTAATATAAACCAAAAAGAGATGTGGCCCCAGGATAGATCCCTGGGGCACACCAACGTTACTAATTCGCTGTCGAGAATAAGCGTTGGAAATGGAAACAACTTGAACTCTGTTATATAAGTAGCTTTTTAGTAGTGAGAGAGCAGGCCCACAAATGCCAATTGCTTCGAGCTTCGAAAAAAGAATATTATGATTTATGCTATCAAATGCTTGCGTTAGATCGATAAAAACTGAGGTGGCGAGAAATCCTTCGTCAATTAATTTTTTTTAGTTGATCAGTAACATGAATAGTGCCATCTCTGTGGAATATCCGTGGCGAAAACCAAACTGGCATGAGGAGAGAATATTAAATTTAGAAAGGTATTTAGTTAGCCGTATTTCAATTAGTTTCTCAATAACTTTCCCAAAGAATGGTAGAATGCAAATAGGTCTGTAATTATTTAATAATGAGCTATCGCCTTTCTTAAAAACTGGGATGATTTTGCCACGCTTAAGTTCAGAAGGAAATAAAACAGTCTTGAAAAATAAATTAACAATAAATGAAAGTATATGTGAAATTAAGTGCACAATTAAAGGGACACTAAAGGTTACCAGAAACTCAAGTTAAAGTGGTAGAGCAATGTTCTAGAACGTCTAAGGCGTCAATATTATCGCGAACAGAGCTTTAGTAACCGAGAAATTGAGGTAAATGCATGACACGATTTGAGACCCCCCAGCGACATTCCGGTACTAGCCCGATGACGAAAGCACTCCTTATAATGTGTGTTACTAATACTCAACTACTCGAATTAAAAATATCATTTCATTCGATTATAAAACGGAAAAAAATGCTGCTTGTCTACGTCTATTCGATTCTAAGAAAAAATAACATTTTGACGTTACGCTTCAGTAATATGGGTGTTCGAAAGGTTTCGTTTTCGCTCGACTCTGCGCGCTCGATCTGCGCCGCGCAGCTTTGGAGTTTCAGTAGTTTCGTTATCGCGTCGTGCTGTGAGGGTTCTGCTGGCTCGCGAAACTTTCATTTGGAACAAGCAGCGAGAATGCCACGTCCATGTGATGTCGTGGGAAGCCCTCGTTGCTTTCCCGCTCCGGAGAGCCGGTGTCGAGGCCGCCGTCGTAGTACGCAACGACTCCGGCAGTGCGAGCCCTCAGCAGCAGGTCGCGCTCGTCGGTGCTCAAATCGCTGAAGTTGAGCCCACCATCGCGAGCCAATCTGTCGGTGTCAGGGTCCATTGCGACGAGCGTCAAAGTTTGCGTCATAGAATGAAGTACCAGCTTGTGGGCGTCTTGCGCTGGAGTTTGAGGTATAGTAGCGGCGCCTGGTGGCGGTGCGGGAAACGACATCTGGGTCGTGCCAGCTTGGGTCGTATTGAGCCCTGGCTGTGGCGAAGCACGTTTCTAGGCCGAGTTTTGCGTCGATTTGCACTTTTTGATGCCCTGTTGCGAGTGCGAAAAGGCTGGTCACTTCTCACAGACCACGCCGACCACGCTGCGAGCTCGCCGCAGCCTATAGTTTAACGAAAACGGACTCTCCGTGAGACGTAATGCTGGAAGCAGAAGGAATCGGCGACGGTGTTCCGGAGAGACCTAGCTCAGCCTCGAAAAAGCGTTGCCGTCGTCACTTCTGCGTCGTGGGCTGCCATGAACAAGACGGCCTGAATCCCAACATCAGATTCTACCGTTTTCCTTCAAGGCCTCACGAAGTGGAGCGTCGGGCGCGCTGCATAGCTGCAGTTCGTCGCGCTGAGTAAGCGAAACTTCGTGCCATGCTGACAGCTTCGCCTGTCTTGAAGCTTGCTTGATTATCTGCGTTCAAAATTTCGGTCTTTTGCACCTACCGTACCGACAGCAGACCGACATAGCAGCAGGCATGGCTGGTAATTCACGATTCGAGACCCGGCCACAGCGACAATTAACAATTCGACCGATGCGAAGTGGTGAAGTGTGTGCAAATGAGCACAAATGGTCGGGCTCATTCGATGACAACTCACTACTACTCTACGAGCAGCACAGGTTAAGAGAGTTAAATGCGCTCATCCTTGATCTCAAGCCAGCACGTTGAGGCAGCGCAGCAAGGCAATATTGATTGCAGCACATCGATGTTCGAGCGCTGTCATTAAAAGCTACATCAAGCGAGCAGCGCACGAGCTCGCGCTGCTGCGCGATTCGCACGTACGTGCGAGCTCACATGCGTAGCATCAGTTTAGCGGCATGCAGTCAACAAAGATTGCAGGAGGCCCGCCGTTTGGCGGCATGTCGAAAGACCGCTGCCGTCGCGGCGCGTACGATCGTGCGCTCGAGCAGTTCGTACATCGCGGCGCGTACCGTCGTGTGCTCGAGCAGTTCCGTACACATGATGTCTGCTTATCGCTGTTGTGGATTCATTTATAGCACGCATTTCCTCGCGTTTGCGCGCCTGAATCTAGCAGCTAGCGTGCAAACCTTACCTGTAGTTCCACTTCATACGCGACTCGCTTCACTTGCGATTGACACCGTGCTAAAACTTCGCCGCCTAATTCTTGAACGGCGTACACGTATTCGGCACTGCATAATTTCTTGCCTTTACGCAGCGTGCCACCCGTGAAAAAAATCTTCGGCGCCCGATATACGCAGCAGGCCGTGCTACAACACAACCGAAAGTGGTGGGTCCATATTGTAAACGTGCTTTCCGAAGCAGACGACCGAGCTTGGTACGACCCATTTTAGGACAGAGGGCGCTTTTTAGCACCTTTCTCGCAGCGCCTCCTGGGCAATCTTTCGCTCTGCTGTCGGCTCTGTCTTCGCTCTGTTTCTGGCCGCGCGCTTGCGTTTTGCGCAGAAAAGCCGTAGCGCCGTCTGCGGACGCCGTTCTTCTCATCGATGGCGCAACGTCACTATGATACCATGATGTCAGTACTCCTCGATCGGAGGGCGGGCGATTTGAACTGCGCTAGAGGTACGCGGACGCTTCAGAACACATTTTCTCTTAAAATTAGTCTCTCCTTGGCACGAAACAAGCGTTTCGAGGTTTCTGTGATGGTATTTCAACAGTCCACGTTGACTTAATAGTAACCTTTAGTGTCCCTTTAATTTAATGTTAGCAGGGCGGACCTCATCAATTCCAGCGCTTGTCACTCTTAAATTATTTATAACTGCAGGTATTTCTTCTTGCGTTGTAGGAAATAAAAAGAATGAATGAGGTAGACGGTTCATGTTGATGGTCTGTGTAGGGGAAGGTAAATTGTTAGGAAAGAAAAAACTACTGAAAGCCTCAGCCATATCTGCAGGGGAATTTAGCTCGACTCCATCATTTAAAATTCTGGATACTTGGTTTAGTCGTGTGTTCCTGTTTAAGAAAGAGTTGACAATCTCCCATTTTTTTTACTGTTATTAGCCGCCTGTAAAATTTTTTGCTCGAAGTACAATCGTTTAGCTGATTTTAGTTTACAGGTAAGAGTGTTACAGAAGTTTTTATATCGGGCACGTAAGTTCATGTTAAACGGTTGCCTTTTGGTTTTCCTATGTAAGTTATCCCGTTTACGCAATGCTGTTAATAACTGCTGCGAGATACATGAATTTTGAGAAAATGCTACAGTTTTTTTACATTTCTTTTTGCAGGTGAACTGCCGTAGGTATGATATAATACGTGAAAAAAATTTGGAAGATGCTTTCTGTGGGTCGTTTAGTGATTTAATTTCAGACCAATTTGTATTAGCAACAGCAGTTATGAAGCCGACTTTGTCCAGAACGTCTTTAGTATGTGAAGGTGGGCAAGGTCGTACGTTGGAGTTGAAGCGTAAGAGCAGGGGATAATGATCAGTGATGTCGATGTGCAAAACTTTTGCCTCTGGTGAATGAAGGAGGTTAGAAAGAGCATGATCAATAAGTGTACCTGTGCCGTTAGAAACTTGACGTGTGGGGATGTCAATTAAACAAACATATCCGTAGCTATGAAACAAACTGGTATAGTGAATACATATGGGTGATGTTTGATCGAGTAAATTAATATTTATATAACCCATTATAACAACATTCTTATTTTCCAGTGATATAGTGTGTAAGATATGATCAAGATTGGTACAGAAATCATTAACTGATGTTGAAGGAGAACGGTAAATGCAGCCAAATATGAAATCCTTCTTGCCCTGAGCAAGAAAGCAGTTAGTGAATTCAATCCAAACAGATTCGCAATTAGTAATGGTTAAGGATAGGTCATGTCTTCTTCGATAAGCAATATTAAGGGAAACAAATATGGCCGCACCACCGTGACAGCTCGTTAATCTATTGCAGTATACCGATTTATAGTTAGGGAAACAATATAAATTTTTGTAGTCGTCAGATAACCAAGTTTCAGTAATAGCAATTAGAGAAAATGAACTAGTTAGCGATGTGAGGAAATTATCGATTGAGTCAAAGTGCTTACGAAGACTCCTCGCGTTAAAATGAATGATGGAATGAAATCCCCGTAAAAAGGAATTCACTTGATGGGGTTTCAGTATGGAAGCCATAATTGTTATGTCAATTGGTTAAACAATGAGCTCTAGTCTATTTTGGTTAGGTATGATTCGTCTCGAATGCGAAGAACTTTGCTGTTAGTGGTTTTCCTAGCCTTGATTTGGCAGTTGTCCGTCCAAAGGAACATCCAGTTCCTTTCTTTCTTCAAAGTTAGGGCTTTCGAAAAGAGAGCCTTGTTGGATGGGGTTAGATGCTCATTTACAAAGACGGGAGCATTAAATGAAATATCATTGGTCAATCTTGAGTTTTGTATTGAAGAATCATGGAGTTTGTTGAAGAATTGTTGGGTTGAGTGGTGAGGACTCTCGAATATTGGCCACTAAAATTTATTTGAAACACCATTGGGTGTCTCAATGTTTAATAATTGTTAAGTTACCATTGAAAGTCCATTGTGCTTCAACGGTTCGATGTGTTCGTTTTGTTGAATTGTTGTTGGGTTACCATTGATGCTGCATTGAACTGACGCTGTGGTAGTTCTGTGGATCTGTTGTTGAGTTATTATTGCCACAGCACTGAAAAGTACATTGTGGCCCAGTGGAGATGGCATTGAAATTTCAGAAGCCACAATTGAAATATTATTGACATTTCGTTGGGCTAGTGGATTTTTATTCCCATATTGAAATTGCTTTCCTATTCACACTTGCATGCTCCGGTGCCTGCTCATAACGTTCCCAAACACAAACAAAAAGCAAAGGAGACTGATCAATTTGAAGTGCCTTTATTTACACTAAAGATGCGTGCACACGAAATATTATTACAGTACATAAGGCACCACTACATGGAACCTGGAGACATAGGCTTGTACCTACAGCACTCTTAACAGTGTGAATACATCTGAAAAAAACACTTATACATTTGAATTCAATGAAAACAATCATTGTGGTTTTAACTTGTGACTTAATTTTATGACTTGAAGGCAAAGCAACTCGAAAGGCAGGGCTGAAGCATACCCTTGTAGCAACCAACTTTGAACACATGAACACTTGAAGCTGCTTGCATTTGTGAATACACAAAAGACATCTGAATATGTTACATTAAAATGTTTCGCATGCCAACACATCACAGGAAGAGTTACGGCTGACTGTGAGAAGGCAAAATAACAAATAGACGTGCAACAAATGACTTCACGTAAATATATGCATGCTTTAGCATACAACTTTTACCACGATTAAAATTTTATGGAGTACCAAAGTAGACTTCTCTGAGCTTTTTGTCTTCGAGGTGTATATATTCGTGTTGTCCCATTATTTCATAATATAACATCACTCAACGTAGCTATTAATTGGCCAGACATCATTTAGAAAGTTGTCGGGCATGGTGAACAGCTGAATCATGTTTCTGACGAGCCAGGTTTGATTTGTTCATAACTAAACTTGTAAAGCTTTTGTGTACTGAATGCAGCTTATCTCCCTATCACAAGTGAAGTACAAGCAGTACACCATTTAATTGTGTTAATTTGGGGTACAGAAGAGTTTGTTTATGGCATTTCCTCAATTTAGTGAGCTCATTTTCAGCTAATTTTTCTAGCCCTGCACAAAGCTAATGAGAGCACTTTTTGGGGCCTTTTTCACTATACCCAGCCATAAAGAGATAAGGCAAGGCTAATACCTTGAAAGATAAGAGAAAAAATAATTATTTAGCACAGAAAATTGGTAGTAACACACGGCTAACTCAATTCCAAACAGTCAAATAAATGGTCACCTGCACTTGCAGTATCAAGTACCCCAGAAATAGTTATAAGGGATGAGAAAAGATTCCAATGACTGGACAGCCTGATTGGTGAGACAGTGAAAAACGCAAATAAATGCGTATACGAAACACCAACGACCTCAATTGCGCAGGTAAAATGTTATTAGAATGGTACCAGAATTTTATTGCATAAGATAAATAAAAGTTGCATAAAAATTGGGACAAAGCAGTAACAAAGGCGGAGGAAGATACAGCACCCGTGTTGAAAAAAAATGCAAGGAAAGTGATAAACATGCATATTTAAGCTCACAATTTTTTCTCCATTATATACAAAAACAACACATGAGCTTATGGCATAAAAAGGTTTCCTGCGCCTGGAAAATGCAGCACAGTACAAAGCAGCGTCATGAGAACAGAAAAGTAGAGCTTAGTATGCTTAAAAACTAGGAATGCTTGCATACCTACAAACAGGCATGTGACATGTGATGACTTGAATGAATGAAATTCATAAATCTTACACACAAATGAAGTTACCATCACTCTTATCGGCTTCCTCAGGGTACTCCTTGAAGTTGAACTAGATAAATGTACATCAGTGTTAAAAACAAAGAGAAGTAAAGACCCTATAGCGTTCTTCCTGAAATAAACAGCGCAAATAACTTCATGTACCATTTCTATGGACATTTCGGCAATTCAGTGTACATATATATTTGACAACCACCCAAACAGAGACGAGAAGGATGAATTAAGGCAGGAACACACATGAACGCTTACCGAACTAGAAGTTTATTCGTGAAGAGAAAGGTTTTAAACACACTGGCTAACTTTCCAAAGAGAAAGCCATAGATGCGGAGCAGTAGCAGCCCGGCACAAAAAAAAGACCGAAAGACATGGCTTGTAGAACAAACATGTGCGTCAAAAACTAACAAAAACACGTGAAACCTGAAAGGTTTGGCCTGTAAGCGATATTAACGAGAAATACTGCAGTAATCTCTTTCCCACTAAGGATCACAGAAATCTTGCTTATGAAGGTTTCTTCTTTATTAATAAATAATACTTCCATAAGTCCTCTCGTGTTCTGGTCTTTCTGATGAAACAATCGTTCTTTATGCGCTATAACGCAACACCAGAAGAGTTCCAGAAGCAATATTTATTGATCACAAACAAAATAAATGAATAACCAAGTTATCTGTTGCCCTTAATGGGAAGGAGTTGCAGTTCTCAAAAGAGTATTTTTCGTTGTGTAGTATCACTTATCGGACAAATCTTTCGCTTTTTCGAAATATTTGTCTGAATGTTCTCGTTTTTCACGCACGTTTATTCTACATGACATGGGTTTTTCATATTTCTTTTTTCTTGTCGCACGTGACTGTTTCTGTCATGCATGCACGGCTTTTTTCCTCTGTCAAGTTGACCAGTGTTTTTAATACCTCTGTCTTAAAAAATATATTTTTAGTTTAGCTTGCGCTCGTGTGTGCTGCTACCTATTTCGTCGTCCACCTCTGTTCACGCTGCTGTTTCCAGTACGCACGTATCACTTGGTTAGGCTGGTAAATATTCTCACAAGCAAAAGTAAATACAACGCCTCAAAAGGTAGCCCATCCTTTACTACTAAAACCAGAGAAAATCGAAAGTCAGTCTTCACAGCGTCCATGCGGCAGCTGGCACACCACAGAGCAGCTCAATATAGTTAAAAATCCCACTTGATGGAGGGTGGCAACAGAGATGCGAGCTTCTTAGTGAATCAGCCACATATAAATGGGTGTCTCTTGCACGACGCCAAGCTGCTCTTGACGTAGAACACTTTAGAACCTGGGCATTTGCTGCATGCGTAACCTGTGAGAGGGGAATCCGGACAGAAAATGAGATTACGCGGATTAAGAGTCTGCCCCACACTGCACATAACAACGCAGGAGATATAAGTACACACTATACTGGCAGGTAAAAATTTGCGAGTCTTTACGAGTGCCGTCGAGAAAAGTAAGAAATGGGTTGCTACGGTAAATGCCAGCTAAAGCACGCACAGCGATGTTTCACAGCGGGGAAATATATTCCCGGCTCTCTTGCAGAACCAAAGACCACGCGACAGTGCATAGCCGATACCAAGCATATATCGAATTTTTAGGTAGCAGTCCAGGAGCAGGAATGACCTAAAGGTACGCCGAGAGCAATGCGAGCGTGAGCTTTCCTGTACAAGTAAGGACATGTACCGCTTCTTTGAAGCTTAGTAGCCGCTCTGGCGTGGCTCCGATCATCCCACGCGATTTGTGTGCAGAACGTCACGTACACGACCTTACGCGTTTTGCACGGTAGCGTTGCGCAGTGAGCTAGCTTCATGCAGGCGTCATTCTTCGCCGTGCAAACGGTGCTCGAGTGCGACGCTTAGCTCGAGGCGACAACGCGCCGATTGGCGCTCCTTTCGCTTCTGGAAACAACGCGCATTCGGATCGGTCCAGCACAAAGAGGCAGCAGAGAACGGTGGCACGTTTCGGTTATCGCCTCTTAAAATTGTACACTACGCCTTCAACGGCAACGCTCCACTCTAGATAAAGATGCTTACTGCTGTAGTTTTGGCGGTGATAGGCGATAAGGCGAGTCCGTCGGTGGCTGTGTTCTTTGCCGACGTCGTCACCACACCTCTGTTCATTTGCGCTGTGCATACGTGTACAGTCCCCGCGCGGAAGCTGCGAATTATCGGTTGGCTGTTCTCCGCGAATCCCGAAAAGGCGAAATATATTTTGCGGTGTGCCGCATCATTAGCCACAACCTAAATCGAGGCGCGCTTAACCGCTACGGCACAAAACGTGATTACACTAACCGTATGGTATACGATGAGCCCCTACGGATTAAAAAAAATAATTCTGATGTCCTACGTGCCAAACCAACGTTCTGATTTTGAGGCAGGTCGTAGTTGGGGACTCCGTATTAATTTTGGCTTCCTGAAATTTTTCACTTGAGTACAATGCAAATGCACGAGCGTTTTTTGCATTCCGCTCCTTTGGAATGCGGCCGCTGCAGAGATTGTATCCACGAGCTCGAGCCCCAACTTGCCACGGCGGCCGCCATAGTTACCAAATGCGTAAGCGTGAAGTGCAACACTGCCTTCGGGTACGAGTGTGGTACAAACGTAGCACAGCTGCGCACCTGCTGTACAATTATTTGTCGCGGTTCTCCTAAGCTCTTAATGCCCGTCTAAATACCTTGAAAGGCAGCGCGCTTCTCACGTATCGGAACGCGCTAACAAGCGCTTAGACGGCACACGTCAGCCCCTATGAAAGATGGCGTGGCCACTGTACAAAATTTTCAGTGTGAAGAGAAGCTGATCCTTCTGTTCCAATTGTGTTCTCATACAAATTAAGGAAAGGTTATTAGACAGGAACAAATGAAGCAATTCAATTTTACGCTCTGCCTCTTCGCGTAGCATTGTTACAAACGAAGGGACGGCGGCAGCGAGCGTTAGTATCGCACGTTTTCGCTCCGGGGCATGGGGTTTGCCTGAGGAAAGTGAGCGGTGGGCTTAACATTTAAATTATGGGGCTTTACGTGTCAAAACCACTTTCTGATTATGAGGCACGCCGTAGTGGAGGACTCCGGAAATTTCGACCACCTGGGGTTCTTTAACGTGCACCTAAATCTAAATACACGGGTGTTTTCGCATTTCGCCCCCATCGAAATGCGGCCGCCGTGGCCGGGATTCGGGCTTAACATCTCACGCTTGTCAATGTCAAAACAGAAAAAAAGGCTACGTGCTCAAGAAAACGAGATTACTGACCTATGTGCAGAAGTTCGGCTGCGACTGTTTCAGGGTGCCTTCTCTCCAACAGGCATCATGAACTCAGCCGCGCAACTAATCAAGACAGCCAGGCTCGCACATCGATCGAAGACTAGTAGCTGGGTCAGCCAACGACTTCAACGGATAAACGTACCACTTATCGCCGTTAAACCATTTCACTAAAATATGTGTCATGATGTTCTAAAAAGAAAGATACTTTCAGTCCGAAAGCCGTTCACAGATTCACTATCGTATTGAGTTGTAAAAAACTTTCAAACACAAAATAACCGCACTGAGAAATCCGCAAATATTTAGTAATAATATTGCATCTACTTATCTTTATAATGTTTTAAGAACAACATAATTTGTAGCGCAAGCAATAAATACTACGACCAAAAATTTCGACTACCAAACTACTGGTAACCATGTGTACTGTTGCAAAAGTGTGCGCAAAACGTAGCTACAAATCTTACAACCTCGTGCGCGCGCACGCACGCACGCACGCGCGCGCGCGCGCGCGCGCACACACACACACACACACGCACACACACACACACATACACAACCGAACGCTGCCTTGACGTTTGTAGGGCCTGTAGAAATAAAAATTATTACTTATTTCGCTATTTTTACAAAAGGAACACTATTAAAATAGTTTGTGGCGTCTTTGCAGATGACGAGGTGACGCATAAGGTATGATAAGAGACCGTTACCTGCATAGAGTTTCATATTAGTACACCTAAAGGGAAATCTGGCGCTGCGATTGTTCAACCACCACGGGAATGGTGGGAAGTACAGGCTTCGGATTGGCATTCTCTCTATTGACTGGCGAAGTAGTCGACAAGTATTTTGTAAGAAAGACGACGAAGTTACTCAGTGCTAGAACGCACCTGTCCCAGCTAGCCAGTTTTCGTCAAGTTTTCATCAGTCTCTGGCACCTTCCGCAGGCTCGTGCTGCCAGAAGTCTGCAACTGCAAGCTCTTCTATGAGTCAAGGCACCTGGTCAACCACCAGGGGACGCCCAAGAGAGGCTGCTACTCCTGTGGCCATGGATGCAGAGCCTATTGCCGGCCCGTCTGGCCAGATCACTACATCGACAAGTTCCTCAAAGAAACGAGGCACCTGGTCCAGCACCAGCAAAGACACAGAGGTTTACTCAATCACAGGTGACGACTCATCCGATGACAGCGTCGTGTCGGCGAGGAGCCGAATGGCTAAAAGGAGGCTTATCAAGGCGTTCTAACCAGCGAGTACGTCAACCATGCAGGCAGGTAGTGAACGCTGGCCGCACACCATCCTCTTCATGCCAGTGGATTCTTGCGTCAGCCTTCGTGTATTGAACAGGCAAGCTCTCTCTGTTTTTCATGAGGGAAAGGCGCCAAACGAAATCAAGGAAGTCCGGCTGAACACACGAAAGAATGTTATAGCTGTCGACACAACCCATGGAACCACGCTGGAGACGCTACGGCAGATAACAGATTTGGGCATTATAAAAGTACGACCGGTCATACCTATGGATGGGGCCTGCACTGCAGGTGTGATCTACGATGTTGACTTGGCTATTTCGAACTCGGACCTGCCAATTCTGATCAAACCGGCATACGAAGGAGTGGTCATCACGTACGTATGCCGACTCGGCAACAGCCGTTGTGTGAAGATTGTGTTCAAGGGGGATTCCATCACTTCGCACGTAAAGGTCGGTCACTTCCGACATGTCGTACGGCTGTTTGTCCCAAAGTCGCTTCAATGCCACAAGTGCTTCAATATCCGGCATGTTAAGGGCGCCTGCGCAAACTCCCCAATGTGCCCTCGGTGCGCGGAGTCACACACTGTAGATGTCTGCCGTGCAACAAACTTTAGGTGTGGCAACTGTGAAGGCACGCATGAAGCGACATCTAAAGAATGCCCAAGAATCAAAAAAGAGTTCGAAGTTCTGAAGCAAATGGTCAGAGATAACTCAACCCATAGAGAAGTCTCAGAAAAGATCCGGCGTCGACGTCGTCATCGACGGGAGCGCTCAAGATAGGGTGGAGTTCGTGCGCCGCTTGCGCCAACGCCATCATCCTCAAATAGAACGCCCGAGAGCACAAGCAGGCCTCAGACGGGAAAGGCTGCCCCCGTGGAAGAGTGGCCGGCGCTTGCAAGCTCTCAGTCTTCTAAGGAGCCTCCACGCTTGATGCTCCCATCGAAACCCGCTTCTGTTGGTGAGGCTTCAACAGTCGACTGCCAAATAATCCCGGTGCTGCGATCCATTGTGAATGTCATCAGGGCCATGCTGACAAGCATTGCAACTCCATCTGCTCGAAGTGGACTACAAGTGCTCGACGCGCTGAGCCCCGTCCTAGCAAGCCTTCAGTGAAGCCATGACTGACAATCACCAGTCATTTCGTAAGGAGGTCAGAGAAGCGTCGATCCTTCAGTAGAACGCGAGAGGTCTAAGATCTCCCATCGCCGATTTTCGTCAATTTGTTCTCACTAACCGATTTCCAATCATTGTCATCTGTGAACCAAGATTATCCCATCCAATAAGACTATCCGGCTACGAGACAATATTCTCATCAAGCGACATCAAAAGTAGCAAGGTCGTCGTGCTTATTCACCGTGAACTCACTTACGTCGTCCAACCGGTGCATTCTCATGACGATAATCAGTATGTGTGCATGACTTTTAAAAATAGGAAAGTCACCTTTGCACTCTTGGGGGTGTATCTGTCTCCATCAAGTCGATTTGACACCAAAAGACTAGAAGACATCTTAAAAACACAACCTGGTCCACGGATTATTACCGGGGACGTCAACGCACACCATACCATTTGGGGAAGCTCAAAGGCTAACGCGACGGGAAGTCGACTAGCTTCATTAGTTTCCAACAATGGTCTCTACCTGCTGAATGACGCGAGTCCAACATTTCTGCGGGGAATAACGTACAGCAGCTACCTCGATTTGACTTTCGTCTCCCATCGCCTCGCCACGCATGCTAAGTGGTTTTTGGACATTGAAACGCATGGAAATGACCAAATCCCCACTTACTTCAAAATCAAGGGAATGTTTAACACGTATACGTTCACCACGATACGAAGCCTTGATTGGACTGTCTTTAAATCCCAGATTGAGGACGCTTGTTACAAAGGCCTCTCTTGTGGACTTCAACAAGTTATCAAGAAAACGGCACATACAGCCACGCACACACTCACGTGTTCTCTAAGGTATTCTGAATTCGACCTGGAATTGGAGCGGCTTCGTGCGATTCGCCGTCGTGCCGAAAGAAGATATCGACGCACTAAGTCAATTCAGGATCTAAGAACAGCCAGGCGAATGCAAAAGTAGATACAACGCCGCACAGATAAACTAGAGGCTCAGCGGTGGTCGAAATTTTGTGCGTCGCTAGATCCCCGCAAACCGCTATCTCAAATATGGAGAACTGTGCGAGGTCTACGTTCTGTTCCAGAACAGCGTTTCCCGTTTAAGGCCCTAGCACTTATCCAGGCCGACAAGACATTGATGTGGCGGAAGACTTCTGTGCTATGACTGCGGGCCAGCCAACTCGCACAGGTTCGCTTACGTTGAACCGTATTCCAGATTCACAAATTTCACGCATGGATCTGCCTTTCACGACGCAAGAGCTTGACGCGGCGCTCACCCTATGTAATCGGTCGGCGTCGCCTGGTCCGGATGACATATATTACCGCATGCTATGTCACCTTGGTGAACGGGAACGAAGTTCGCTCCTTAAAATCTATAACGAGTCCTGGCAGGAGGTCAAAGTTCCCCAAGATTGGAACATCAGCCACCTGGTATCGCTTCTTAAGCCTGGCAAGTCTCCCTTAGATATTACTTCATACCGACCAATTGCGCTGGCAAGTTGCGTTGGGAAGGCAATGGAGCGAATGATCCTCGCCAGACTTGGGTGGTACCTTGAACATTACGAAATCTACCCGGACGCCATGTTCTATCGACAACGTTATTGATCTGGTAACCTATGTTCAACACCAAAAGACGTGTAAGAGGTTATCTGTCGCAATGTGCTTAGACATAAAGGGAGCCTACGACAACGTTCTTCATGACGCCATACTTGAAGCATTGGAATCGGTGGGCCCAGGTGGTCCATTATGTCGTTGGACTCGCAGTTATTTACATAGGCGGTCTCTATTTCTTAACACTGAAGCTGGCCCAAGCTCGCAATATTATACGCACCATGGAGTTCCACAAGGCGGTGTCTTGAGTCTCACGATTTTCAACCTTGTACTCATTGGTCTCGTGGAACGACTTCCGAACACAGTTAAAATATCAATGTATGCCGATGACATCTGCGTCTGGGCACCTGGTGTGACGCGGCCGCCAGTACGCGCCAGGTTTCAAAAAGCTGCCACGTCACCATCGGCCTACTTAAATGAACAAGGCCTCAAGATCTCGCCAAAAAAAATGCGCATTGGTCGCGTTTAGCCGAAAGCCAATGAGATCACACGATGTCTGTATCGACGGTCAAAGCATACCTTATGTCAGGACGCACCGATTCTTAGGCGTAATTATTGATCGTGACCTCTGCTGGAGTCCTCATGCGGCCTAGCTAAAGAAGCGCCTGACGGATATCTCGAATGTGTTTAGGTTCTTGGAGGAAATGTCTGGGGTACTTCAGTACACGCAATGATGCAACTGTACAGGACGCTCTTCCTTGGGTATTTGCGATACAGCTTGCCTGTGCTGACCAACACCTGCAGAAGTAATATCCGTACACTCGAAAGCGTCCAGGCCCAGGCACTTAGAGTGTGTCTTGGATTGCCGCGGTGTTCGTCAACGGCTGAAACAATTGCCATTGCACACGATTTCCCACCCAAGACCCATATAGTCATGGAAGCGCTCAGAGCACACGTAAGACACCTTGCTCGAGCCCCTGCCCATCATCTAGCCTCACTGCCAGAGGATCGACCATGTGCTTCCTTTTGTGAAACAGTCCTGCCCTATCGTGCATACCTTCCATCAGGTTATACAGCTCCAGCGAAAGTTCCATTTCCACTATGGTGCTTGGCTCAAGCAAAGGTTCGACTAATGGTACCAGGAATACGAACAAAAGCCCAACTCTCGTCTCCAGCACTCAAGCAGCTTTCGCTGCTCTTGCTGTACGAGACGTACAACGAGCATCATCATCTATATACTGACGCTTCAACCACGGTGAATGGGTCTGCAGGATCGGTGATCTTCCCTGCAAAACCTTCCACCATAAAGATTCGGCTATCTCACCAGACTACATCGACTGCCGCAGAGCTTGCTGCTATTCGTTGTGCACTTCGTGTAATTTCTGAATAACTACTCAAGAAATGGAGCGTGTTCACTGACTCCAAGGCTGCTCTTCATTGTTTGGTTTCTGCCTTACGCCGAGGACCCCACGAACAACTAGTCCTAGAAATCAGACTGCTGCATCACCACCTCATCGACCAAGGACACGACATCACATTGCAGTTGATTCCAAGCCACTGCGGCATAATGGGCAATGAACATGCCGACGCAGCAGCACGATCTGCACACGAGGAGGGCTTGCTCCATTCCATTCTCAAGAACAGACGCTGCAACGAAATTTCGTGTGCTTGCAAATGAAGGCTTCAAAACTTTATGGAACACACCAAGCTTAAAGCATACACATATACACCGACTGGACCCATCCCTTCGACTTCGACCCCCATCTGGACTCTCTCGACTCGAAACAGCAGTACTTTGCCGACTGTGGCTTGGTGTCGCCTAGACAAGATCCTTCGCTTTCCGAGTCGGTATGGACGACAGCGTGGCTTGCAGACACTCCGGCGGCGAGGAGACTATCGAACACGTGTTTTGCCACTGTCCTCGATACAGCGCGCACCGGCTGTCACTAGCGACCGTGTTGGCACGTCTTGACAACAGGCCACTTTCAGAACAGTCAGTTTTGGAATGCCGACGTGAACTGTCATCGCAGCAAGAGTCGGTCAAGGCTTTGTTGACTTTTCTACGTGACAGTGGCCTATTAGAAAGACTACAATGACCCCATTTTGTCCCCTTTCATATTTTTTCTCACGCTTTTATTTTTGTGACGCTCTTCTTTTCGTCTTTACTTCCGCTTTCCCTACCCCTAGTGCAGGGTAGCAAATCGGACGTGTTAAGTCTGGTTAACCTCCCTGCCTTTCTCTCATTTGCATCTCTCTCTCTCTACAAGTATTTTTTTGGCAGTTTTGGTTTCGCTGCAAGCGCAATTGCTATAATCAGCAGTGGGGCAGTGCAACGCAAAGCTCTCTGCCTTTATTATGTTGTTCGAAGTGCCGATAGCGCGCTGGGCCAGCGACTGGGACGATGTTTGTGTCGCGGTGTGGTTACAAAGCCCTGACGAGAAAGCCACGGCATCGTAAACTTTGAAAGAACATGTTTTGAGCGTATGGACCTTGGTTTGTTAAGTGTGTTAGGTTGGCGCTGTAGCATTACGTGCTTTATGAAACTTCAGAATATTAAAAAGAAATCACTACTGATACAAGACAGTTGTACTTCTAGTGGCTTGACAATCAAATTTTAATGAGGGCTTCATTATTCATTGCTCGTTTACGTGCTTATTGAAGTGCGTGTTTTAGGACTTTGAGAACACACTTACTTGTGGTAGGAAAGGCTGCTGCTTCCTGGGTGTAGTCGAGTGTCGCAAAATGGGTAAGTGCAAAGCCACGTCATAACGCTTAGAAAGCGGTACGTCAATATGAAATGTGATGAAGGATACTCGTAGGAGGCCGCTAGCGTCCTAGCTAGGACTGCAGAAGATGCGCTTAAAAGCACTTGAAGACATTCAGCAATCGTGACAGCCGACGCAGCCTCTCGAAAGAGCGAGAGAGTTCACAAGTGCCTGTCATCTGCGAGAAAAGTCTCGCGTTTGAGCGAGCAGGTGTCTTAGCAGATGTCACTTGTAGCATTCCGCTCAAGGGCGCGACACTTTCTCACAATACAACATCTTTATTTCCATAAATACTCGATGACTATTTTTTACCCAATGAATTTCCCAATAAATTACTTATTCAGACCACTCAGCGGTACTATCGTTGTGCAAGTGTTGAGCCAACTCAGTGGCTTTTGAAAATTTCTTGAAGTCCGTTGTTTCAACAATTGCCCTATTATATATCAATGTTTAATCAACAGTCATTTTTGTACGGGCACGGAACCTCACGCGCCATACACGGTGACCTCCAAACTTGTCTTTGATGGGGATTTCGGCGTGGCAGAGATTCATGCTACCCTGCACAAGCTGAACAGCCATTCGGCCCCAGGCGCAGATGGTGTTAGGAATAAAGCACTAAGGAATCTAGATGACCCTTCGGTGAAACAACTCACCGAATATATCAACAGCTGCTGGCGCCAGGGATCCATTCCTCCGACATGTAAAACGGCCAAAGTAATTCTTAGCCCCAAAGCCGGTAAGCCATCTAGCGTCGCCAATCTCCTGCCCATCTCGCTAACTTCATATGTAGGCAAGGTCATGGAGCACGCACTCCTAACCCGTGTAAACACTCACCTCTAAGACACATATGTTTGCCCCCACTCGATATTTGGCTTGAGAGAGCATCTTTCCACCGAAGACTTTATGCTCCAACTTCAGCATCAAATCCTCGATGGCAAATCCTATCACACAAAGGCGATCTTGGGCCTCGATCTCGAGCGTGCCTTCGATAAGAGTAGGCACGCCACTATCCTCGAACGCACCCCCTTGCGCAACCTTGGAGACCGCACTTACAACTACGTAGGAAACTTTCTATATAATCGGAAAGCCTTCCTCTTGGTCGAAGACATTCGATCGGAGGAACTCTCCCTCAGCAGCGCGAGCACACCGCAACGCTCAGTCATTTCCTCAATACTGTTTAATATGGTTATGTTCGGATTAGCACAAGAACTAAAAAAACTCGATGGCATTGAACACACCCAATACAACGACGATATTACAATCTGGGCTGCAAAGAGCAGTGACGGCCAAATTGAAACTGCCCTACAAGACGCCATTGACGTCGTACAAAATTATCTTCAAGGCACGGGACTCCGCTATACGCCTGAAAAGTCGGAGCTGCTCTTATACCGCCCCACACTCCGTGGACGCCCCACAGGAGCCCCCCATGGGGCTCCACGAATAAACGCCAATACGAGGAGATCGAGTGAATGAGTGAGTAAAGACTTTATTTGAAAACGAGGTATTGACGGATGACCTTGTTAGGTAGCCACGAGCCCGTGGGCACGGGCGGCTTCTTCAGCCCTCTCGATCACCTTGGCCTGCAGGTCAGGGTCGGAGCTGAGCAATGCGGCTTCCCACTGCTCAGTATTACTTATTTCGCGATTTGTGTGATTTTCTGCTTGGGACAACCACATAATATGGAACAGATCCGCTTTTTTCTTACAATGGTTACATGTATTAAGGTATTGGTCCGGGTAGTAGCGGTGATAGGCTACGGGGTTGGGGTAGGTGTTTGTCTGAAGTCGTCTCCAAACTACTTCTTGTCGCTTGTTAAGCGATTTGTGTGCTGGCGGGTACACTGCCCTGGCTAACCTGTAGTACTAAGTTATTTCCTGCGATCCTGTGATCCATGCGATACTTCTCTGCTCCTAGCGTGAGCCGTCCGGGTGCTCGGTTGGAGAGTCCTCGAGCGGCGGTGTGGCCGGCATCGTTGCCGAACAGGGAGGAGTGTGCTGGTGCCCTAATGGTATGGATTGGTCGTGGGTGTTGGTTGGTTTCTAGTATGTGTTTTACGGGAGCCGAGGTCCGACCTTTCGCAAAATTGCGTACTGCTGCTCTGGAATCGCTAATAATGTAATGAAAATGTGTGGAGGCTATTGCCAGAGCGATAGCCGCTCCTTCCGCTGTTTCAGAGCTTCTGGGGCGGATTGAACTACCAGCGCGTATTTGACCTGAGGGGTCCACCACTGCAAGGGACATACAGTCGCGTTCTATGTATTCTACTGCGTCGACATAGACTACGTCTTTGAAGGCGTGGAATTTCTGATGTAAGGCTTTGGACCGCTCGGCCCTCCTTTCCTTGTGGAATTCGGGGTGCAGGTTTTTAGGGAGTGGATTAACTTTGAGATGACGCCTCTGATCGTGGGGAATGTTCTACTTTAGTGCTTTGTATGGACTCGTAGTTGATGCCGAGATTCTGGGGGATGTTTCGCTCGGCGGCACTCTGAGCTAGCCTTTCGTATTGAGATATAAGGTGCGCTTCCACAAGTTCCTCGAGGGTGTTGTGCACACCTAGGGCTAGCAATTTAGCATTGGCCGTTCTTATAGGTAGCCCAAGAGCCTGTTTATAGGCCCTCCAGATAATTCCCTCAATTTTCTCTCTCTCAGCCGCTTTGAGGCAGAGGTACGGGGTGATGTAGGTGATGCGGCTGAGAACGAAGGCTTGTTCCAACCTCATGAGGTTGGCTTCTTTCATGCCAGAGTGTCGGTTGGCAATTCTTGAGATGAGTCGCATCGCCTGTTGAACGCATGTTTCTAGTTTATGATTTGTGTTGCCGTTGTGCCCGTGAGCTTGCATGAAGAGGCCGAGTACACGGATGGTGGTCACCACTGGGATCACGCCTCCTTCGGCTGGCACAGTGATTTCTGGGGGTGGTGCAGTGTCGGATTTGCGGTTTGTAGGGGCTCCGATTAGGAAGATTTCTGATTTTGGCAGAGAGCAGGCGAGGCCTTTGTCGGTCACGTACTTTTCAACCGTGTCTAAAGCTTGTTGGAGCGTGGTTTCTTTATCTCCATCACTACTTTAACCACCCACAGGGTGATGCCTTCGGCATACAGACTGTGGTGTAGATCTGGAATTTTATTAAGTTGTTCCGGTAATCGTATCATAGCTAAACTAAAGAGGAAGGGGGACAAGACTGATCCCTGTGGTGTACCACAACTTCCAAGAGGGATCTTGACCGATTGTAGCTCCCCTGTAATTAGTTACACTGTGCGGTGGTTGAGGGAATCTTTGATGTAGTCGTAAGTCCTCTGGCCTACACCTAGGCACTGCACATTCTCCAGTATAGCCTGATGCGCTACGTTGTCAATGGCCTTTGTAAGATCAAGGCCCAGGACAGCCCAGGTACCATTCTTGGATATGTGGTCCAGAACTTGATGTTTAAGCTGAACGATGACGTCTTGCGTGGAAAGTTTTGGACGAAAGCCAATTATGGAGTTCGGGAATAGGTTTTTGTCCTGCGCAAAATTCTGGAGGCGGTTAAGCATGACATGCTCCATGAGTTTTCCTATGCACGAAGTCACAGAAATCGGGTGCAAGTTCTCGAGCTGTAGTCGCTTGCCATGTTTAGCCATGAATATTATTTGTGCATACTTCCATTGCGAGGGGATAGAACCTGTTTCCCAACAGCGGTTGAAGTACTCTGTAAGGCCAGTGATAGATGCGTCGTCTAGATTTCGGAGGGACTTATTTGATATGCCATCGGGGCCTGGTGCAGATTTAATTCGGAGTTTCAGCAAGACAGCTCGCACTTCAGCCTCCAGAATGGGTGCGTCTAGTTTAAGATTCTCCGGACCAGCGTATGGCTTCTAGGGGATTTGTGCATTTCTGCCGATGTACCGGATTCTGAGCTCTCTCAGGAGCTCATCGTTGGTGCCCTGGTATTGGTGAGTGATCTTACTCAGGTATTTCCTCTGCTCAGATTTACTCTTTTCCGGGTCCATAAGATATCGGAGGAGATTCCACGTTTTGGCTAGACCGAGTTGTCCCTGCATGCTGTCGCATACCTTCTCCCATTGGTGTTTGGTTAATTGGTTAGCGTATTCCTCGAATTCCATGTTGATTTGCGCGATGCGCAAGCGTAGTGTACGGTTTAGTTTATTCGTTTTCCAGCGGGTTTGCATGCTCTTTTTGCCTTCTCACAAGTGTACGTGGCGGCTATCCACCTCCACGAGACCATAGTTTTCAGGGATTTCCCTCGTAGCGCGTTTCGCGCAGTCTCTGAGATCCCTGATCCAGGCCTCCTCCAAGCGGGAGATGAGTGAAGAGAACGCGAGGAGGAAAGCAGAGGAGGAAGCTACAGTGAAAACATGGAGAAAGGCGAAGAAGGAGAGCACGGCGAAAAAGTGAGGAGGAAAGCAGAGTGCCGCACGAGAATACGAGACGGCGCCATAGAATTTGTAATTTGATTGTATGCGCGACGCGAATTGTAGTACCCCGATGTATCCACTGGGGTGCTAAACAGAGAAGCGGAATTAGAAAAGCTGGCCTTCCATTTAATTTATATAAATGCCACTTCGGACGCCGCCAAATTACTATCTTCGGTCATATTGTTGATTAATCCGGTGTGCGCCCTGACCCGGACAGAGTTCGTGCCGTACAGAGGTTTCTCGGGCCAACATGCACTAAAGATGTCCAGAGCTTTTTGGGCCTCCGCTCCTATATCTGCAGCTCCACGCACAGTTTTGCAGAAGTCGCCCATCATCTTACTGCGCTTCTGAAAGATTTTGGGGACCTGAACAAGCGACCGCCTTCTCGAAGGTTATCTCTCTCTTAACCACTCTACCCATTCTGGCACACTTCGACCCGTCTGCTCCAACAGAAGTGTGCACCAATGCCAGTGGTCATGGAATCGGTCCCATTTCTTGCAACGTCAGCGAGGCCACGAACGCGCCATAACCTACGCCAGCCGCAAGCGGAATAATTTCATTACTGAACGTGGGTGCCTTGCGCTTGTCTGAGCGGCGGCGAAATTTTGCCCTTACATATATGGTCAGCCCTTTAGAGTCACCGCAAACCACCATGCGCTCTGCTGGCTTTCATCCCTCAAAGACCCTACCGGTCGCCTAGGTCTGTGGACGCCACGCCTAAAGGAATACTCGTACACGTTTGCCTACAAGCCCGCCCGTTTGTACCAAGGTGCCAACTGCTTGTCCCGCCACCCAGTCAATGTTCTGAATGCTGCTGCGACCGATGCTTCTAAAGAAAACGAGTAACATCACAGTACAACGGGACGTGACTGAGGCACACGACGCGCTTCGGCTGTCTCAGTCGCGTCTCGTTGTGAAGCGCTGTTACTAGTTTTCTTCAGACATGTACAAGTCAGCCCAAATTAGCCTGTTATTGCGATGCTTCTGCTTCTTTATTTTCGCTATGTGCTTTTCCTGACCTCGCTACCGAGCAGCGCTTAGATACAAGCATACGTGGCATCAAGGAGAAGCTCACATCTGGGTCAAGTGATCCTTCTGTTGGCATGTTCCTACTTGAGGAAGGCACTTTATATAGGTGCAGCATGCACCCTAGTTCATCTGAGGTGCTGCTTGTCCTTCCCCGGCGTCTACGTACCACTGTTCTGTCCCAGCTGCACAATCTCAAAACTTTTTGTCACCTCGGGCAATCTCGTAAGTACGGCTGTGTCTGGCAACGATTCTTTTGGCCAGGTCCGTACCGATCGCTCAACTGCTACGTGGCATCTTGTGGGTTTCGTCAGAGACGTAAAAAGCCGTATGTACTCCCTGCTGGTCGACCCGAACCTCTTTAGGTTCCGCCCGAACTGTTCTATTGTGTTGGTATAGACCTCCTGGGACCTTCCGGCCCATCTGACGCCGACAAGTTGATTGCCGTTGCAACAGATTAAACTACCCCGTTCGATATCACCAGAGCCCTTACAACAGACGTAGCCGACTTCCTGTTGCACAGCATCATTGTTCACCACGGCACTTCTGTTAACTTCTAACCGACCGGGCTCGTTCCTTCCTCTCTGCAGTTGTGTACGACTTGATCCGCTTCTGTGCTACCAAACACAAACTTAGTACTGCATACCATCCGCACAAGAACGGTCTTACGGAGCGGCTTAATCAAAGAATAATGGACACTCTGTATGTATGTTACTGATGACCATAGTGACTGGGATAGTACTCTCCCTTTTGTCACATTCGCATGCAATTCATCACGCCATGTCAGCACAGGTTAATCGCCATGTTATTTGTTGTACGGCCAAGATCCAGTATTGCCTTTTGGTACGATACTGTCTACCTCTCGAAAATCCGTCTCTGAGTACACCCGTGATGTTATTGCTCGAGCCGAAGAAGCAGGCCAAGTTGCCCGCCGTCGCCTTTGTGCTTGTCAGAACAAGCGGAAAAGCATTTGTAACAGTCGTCACCGGAACGCCGACTATGTTTCCAGTGATCCGGTCCTTCTATGATCTCCCACCCGCCGGGTCGGCCCCTCGGAAAAACTGTCTCGCTACTCCGGTCCTTACCGGGTCTTCCGTCAGGTGACCGACGTAACCTACGAGATCTCTCCAGCCGCACCTACCACTCGCTCCATCGATACTTCTCATGACGTCGTTCATGTAAGCTGCCTAAAACGCTACCAGTCATTTTCTGCCTAAGAAGCACCGGGACAGCGCTTCCACAACGGGCGGAAATATGTTACACTACTTTGTACAATGCAGGTGAAGATGAGCACGAGCTTGGGGCTGAAGAAGAGGACGCTTCAGTGAATAGCTTTCTTTGTCTTTGCCAGTTACTGCCTAGGTACTGTAAATTACTTTACATACTGTAAATACGTTTCCAGTCTCGCTTCGTCCCTCCACGTCAATATTATTTAAATCCAACGTAAGGGGAAGCTTTCGCTCCTACATAGAAAATGAGCAATCCTTTCTACTGACAACCACAGCACCGAAATTAATTACCTTTGTTCGACTTTACAGAAACAACTAAAATGTTATTTCAGAAAGCGAATTTTTTAATTAGCTGGCACCTCTTATTCCATGAATTCTTATTACTTGCGAAATTTCAAGAAAGAATACTTGAAGTATACAGCTGTGTACTTCAGCAACGAAGACGCTACCACAATTCTGTAAGCTGCACACAATATTTCATCTAATGCGGACAATAGTGACATACGCCACCCTAAAATACACCACTAACTTCTGAATACGGCATTCGTAAAACCTTTGCAAGCATTGTTGGAAACTCGTAAATTCATACGTCATTTGTCCGATTTAGATGCTGCAACGGATGCCGCTTATAGAAATACGATATTAGTTTTTGATGCTATTTCAAGAATTATTAATCTTCCTACTTCTATTTGTTTACAGATTTACCGATTTCCCACAATTATTGTCAAAAATGCCATGGCCCAAATAAAATTATTACTGCTGCAATCACTGTGGTTCAACGTTCTCTCTTAAATGCAACAATTCCCATTGAAATCGATTGAGTGGTTCTCTCACAAAAGTATGCGTTTTACATGTACATAAGCTTGCCGGCATTGGAGACAGGTCCGAGCTAAAGCTTTCTTTTAATACTGCACACAGGTTCTGTGGAAAACCCACGGAACGTAACGCTGACAATACGCAAGCCCGTGGCGGCAGTGGTGCCCAAATAAGAAGAACCATCGAGAAAGAAAAGACGGAAGCTTCGCGGGAACCGTTAACTTAGCCACACATCTCATCCGGAATGTTGGCGAGCTGTCTGGCCAGGTATCTAGCAAAGTCGCGATTCATCCCCAGTCGAGCAAGTAGCTGGTCGTCTTCGAGATAAGACTGATACGTAAGGGCGCTCGTTTCTATGTACCGAACTGAAGAAACAGTCTCAGGGTGTGCTTCTTTTTATTGTTTTGTTTAATTGTGCGCCATGACATACGTTGTTTATGGTTGATACGCCACTTTGTTGTAAAAAAAAAATAACGTAGGTACAAAATTCCTGGGTATGTATCCCTCGTGGATTAGTAATCAGGGTTTCTAGAGAAGCCCGCTCTTGTAGCCTCGCAGCGTGAAGTTGATGCGCAAGCTGTCAAGGCTATCTTTTTTCCTGACAAACTTATTCCGTCACTGTGGAATACTGTCAGTCCCTGCACACCTTTTCACCGCCTGCGTACACCGCGTTGAATGGTGTATGTTGCCTAATATTGTCTAAATATTGTCTAAAAGACAAAATGAGCATCGCAAGAAGCCAACAAACATTTAAAATGATTTTCATCTATTTTCTTTCCATTGATTTATCGTTCCTTTATTTCATTTATTAAGCACAAGCAATTCCCATGTTGTCCTCGGTGTCAATGTTTGCTCGATTCTTATGATATGTCTAATAAAAATCGGGTCTCTCGGTTAACTCCTTTTCGTCTCGAAAATGACCATCAGGTTTCTTTTTGTGATGGGTCATTTTGCATCGCCACCAGATCAAAGCTTACTTGACACAGGTTCACACTTTGCGCGGGACTAAGACAATTTTTTTATGTGATCAGCATTCTTTGCCAAATTCATCCTCCACATTCAGCCTCTCTATATAAGTGTTTATTCACTCATTTACGCTGATCCAGTGGCCGAAGGTGTCTGCCACCTAGGGGCAAGGCATGTGCTCGTTGTCTTAATACTGTCGTAGTCATTCTATTGTCCCTTTAGCTTCATAATCTAACTCTCATCATGCCGCCATCGCGAGCTCTTCTACGACAGCGCAGTGTCTCAAGTCGACTAATGGCGTGGGCCAACGAGTGCGTGCTTATGATCATGATGCCGTCATGGTAATTGCACTGCGGTCACTCCAGCTTCATCATCCGACTCTTGTCATGCCGTCATCATCACGACCTCTTCGTCCAACAGACGTTATTTGCTGTCACACCAGCGCCACAATGCCGTCGTGACCATTCCATCGTCGTCACTGAAGGTTCGCTTTCGTCTCGTCAGGCCGTTGCCGTCATACAGCCTTCATCATACAGTCATCATCACGTCATTGTCGTCAATCACGTGTCTTCATTCCATTTTACTCAAAGTATTCTCATACTATGGTCACCATTTTTTCGTCACTATACGTATTATCGTAATTTTAACTTGGTCAATACACCACTGGCGTCCTCGCGTCGTCGTCACGCTCTCCTTTTACCGTCGTCATAACTTGAGTAACTTCATACTGATATGGTTCGTCATGCCGTCATCGACATAGCGGCTTCGTCATTTCATTGACGGCAACCCACCGTCATTTTGTCATAATTATGCTGTCGTTATTCAATTTCGATTATGCCGCCGTTGTCATGCCACGGCCATCATTACGTCGTTGTCAGACAGTCGTCATTATTCATCTATTGTTATACTGTCATCGTCATCGCCTCGTGGTCACGCTATCACGGTCCTTTCACTATCATCACTTCAAAATCGTCAAGCCGTCGGCGTCACGCCATCGTCGTCATACAGGCTTCGTGGTACAGTCGTTGCCATGTCATTGTCCTCATACACTCGATGCAATCGCAATTGTCCTCATACTGTTTTTATGTTACCGTCATCATTGCATCGCCATACAGTCGTCATGGAGGCATTACGGAATCAGGGTGTAGACGAGCCGTATGTAAAGATACTGGAAGATATATATAGCGACTCCACAGCCACCGTAGTCCTCCATAAAGAAAGCAACAAAATCCCAATAAAGAAAGGCGTCAGGCAGGGAGATACGATCTCCCCAATGCTATTCGCAGCGTGTTTACAGGAGGTATTCAGAGACCTGGATTGGGAAGAATTGGGGATAAAGGTTAATGGAGAATACCTTAGTAACATGCGATTCGCTGATGATATTGCCTTGCTTAGTAACTCAGGGGACCAATTGCAATGCATGCTCACTGACCTGGAGAGGCAAAGCAGAAGAGTGGGTCTAAAAATTAATCTGCAAAAAACTAAAGTAATTTTTAACAGTCTCGGAAGAGAACAGCAATTTACAATAGGTTGCGAGGCACTGGAAGTGGTAAGGGGAATACATCTACTTAGGGCAGGTAGTGACGGCGGATCCGGATCATGACACTGAAATAATCAGAAGAATAAGAATGGGCTGGGGTGCGTTTTGCAGGCATTCTCAGATCATGAACAACAGGTTGTCATTATCCCTGAAGAGAAAAGTGTATAATAGCTCTGTCTTACCGGTACTCACCTACGGGCCAGAAACCTGGAGGCTTACGAAAAGGGTTCTACTTAAATTGAGGACGACGCAACGAGCTATGGAAAGAAGAATGATGGGTGTAACGTTAAGGGATAAGAAAAGAGCAGATTGTGTGAGGGAACAAACGCGAGTTAATGACATCTTAGTTGAAATCAAGAAAAAGAAATGGGCATGGGCAGGACATGTCATGAGGAGGGAAGATAACCGATGGCCATTAAGGGTTACGGACTGGATTCCAAGGGAAGAGAAGCGTAGCAAGGGGCGGCAGAAAGTTAGGTGGGCGGATGAGGTTAAGAAGTTTGCAGGGACGACATGGCCACAATTAGTACATGACCTCGGTTGTTGGAGAAGTATGGGAGAGGCCTTTGTCCTGCAGTGGGCGTAACCAGGCTGATGATGACAGTCGTCATCATGGCTTCATTGTAATACTTTCGTCGTGACATCATCAGGGTTATTCTTCGAAATCCCACTCAACATCATGTCGTCGTCGTCAGGCCATCATGGTCATACCGCATTTTTCAATATTATAACGTTTATCTTTCGTCGCTGCCGATGCAAGCATCGCGGAGCGCCGACGCATGCATCGAGCGGTGACGGGGTTTGTCTGAACAGACCAATCAAACGCCCTCCTCGTTCATAGGAAGTTACATTTGTTTGCTTGCAAAATGAATAATATTGTTAAGCGAACGAAGGATTAATACTGCAGACTATTTACAAAGTATATATACAAGGGGTAACTGTAGCGTTGGCCAGTTCAGCAGATAGCTCGAGAGCCAGAGAGCGTTCGTCGTCTTCGTCAGGGCGCCCGCGTGCATCGGCCACAAGGAAGACGCGATATGCATGTATCAACATTGCCTACACTGCACGGCTTGTCTCATCTAATTGGCTGGCAAGAGGCGACTAGCACGTTTAACTGGATAGGGGTTCGACGGGGCCAAACCAGGGAACTGAAAATCGACAACCGTATGAAGAGGGTGATGCCGGTGTCTGCGACTGGTCCGCTTTCCCTTACTTACCTTGCGGTGGCTAGTCGAAAATTGCAGCGGCGTGCAACGGAAGCTTAAGAACGACGCTAGAACGTATCCTCAGCAAGGAGGAGTTGGCAGAACGACGTCGTACACATGTCGAAAGTGCTCAAAAACATTACACGGCCACACAAAACGTTTTATTATAAGGAAATAAACCCATGCTCTCCGGCAGGTTCGACTAGCCAGTGCCTGAGCGATCGGCGGCAGCCATTTTTTATTCCTTTTGGAGCGGAGGAACCTGCGGTTATTCAGAAGAAAATTCAGTTTTGTTCGGCGTTATAATGCATCTTTAACGTGCACATGTCATATTGACGCGGTTAGTTTTTATGGTTTTGTGACGTCGGGTGACAGGCAGCTGAAGTGGGTGTAGCCCGAACACTTTTGAACAATAGCCGAGGGCTAATGGCGAAAACACGTCGAATCAGAATTACCAATTTTTCTTTTATTCAGTCCAATCATGCAGAATCAGTTGTACACGTCTCATCAGAAGGGGAGCTATCGCAGTTTTCGTGACGTCGCATGAAAGACAGGTGAAGTGGGGGTGGTCCAAATTGTTTCTCACCAATCGCGGAGGCCTGATTGCAGTATTGGAATAGAAAAATTTGGAGTAGGCGTAGGTTTACGCTATAGCGCTCCTGTTCTCAATCAATGGTGATTATGCCACCTGTGCCATGGCATCGTCGCCGAACACTAGTTTGCATCCGTTGCCATATAGTCATCAGCATGCCGTGGTGTTCGTGCGATCATCGTTATTCCAGCTTCATCATCCGGTTTTCCTACCTTTGTCGTCACGCCGTGTCGTTATAAACTCCCCCTCGTTACATTTTCCTCATGTCGGCGCCGTCACGCTGTCGTCCTTAAACCATCATCATTTAAGAATGATAATCCCAATGTTGTCATGCCGTTTTCACCATACCACCTTTATAGTTACACCGACGTGATTCTTTCTTCGCCATTGCACCGTCGTCACTGCGTCGGCGTGACGCAGTTGTCATCATGACGCCATTCTCATGGGTGGCCATCGCAAGTGAGTGTAGCAGCAAATTTTGACGATACAAGAGTAGGTCGCACATAGCCGAAGTAATGTACATGTCATAATGACCACTACATATATTAAATACATGTAACTTCGAGAAAACTGTGCCAGAACGTTTCTCGAACGCCGTTCGCATTACCATCGAGAGACGGTGCACGAGTTCTCCTGTAATTTTTCTCTCCAAAAGCAAGAGACTGCAACGAAGCTGAAGAATGTAGTGATATCATGATGATAACAGCATTATTTCTGCTGACATTTCGTCTTCAATTCGAGTTTTATGAAAGGAGCCACGAAAGAAGATTGGAATTAAATTGCAACATCGGCAATGTATACTGCACATAGCGGACGCGTGCTTAAGGCTTCAGCTATTTTTGAGGCTGAGATGAGGCAGTGAGGGTATACTATGTACAATATTACATCGCGTTTTGTGCGCATGCTAGCTGCTTTACGTAACTTCACATTTGTGACGTAACCTGGCCGTATGACTGAAATAGACTGTTCGTGTGCACCAATGGGAAGCGAACACGCATGAAGCGCGGGGATTGTGACATTTGTTCAGCCGTATTCACGTTCACGTGAAGACTCATTCAGCATAGCAATGCTGTTCAAGTTACGCTGTCAAAAGATGAATTTTCTATTAGCGTTTTGACATTCATCTCAGTATTTGTTGTCCCATAGTTTTCGCATACAAAGGAGCAGAACAGTATAATTCTTCATCTACATGATCTAATCCCATTTTTATTGTCTTCTTTGCATGTTTTTCTCATTACGAAGGTCTAGTGTACTTCTGACATTTCTTACATATTATAAGTAATAAATAACCGAATACTTACTTATGGACGTTAAATTTCATAGTTCTATTGATGTGAAACCTTGCCTTAAGGCAAACTGCACTGTGCATTAGCATGCGCAGTGACACGTTGTTACTCCCAAAAGACCACTGTTCAAGCACTTATACAATTCATGAAAAATTATTCTCTATCATTTCAACCGTTGTTTGCATTAGGAGAGGTGAGCTGTAGTACAGTCTGCTTAATTTGGAAAGTGTTGACCTAAATTCATACGTCGCATGTGCAAAAATGTAGCATACCAATCGTTAATTCATGCTTAGTTACCACAAATTCTGGTACTAAGACCACTTTCGACTGAAAGCGTGCGGTGCGTTGCTCAATTTTTCAAAAGCATGCGCTATGTAGTTTCGCATGATTCTGACTGCACCGCCAATATATATTTTAACAAATTTTGGAAACGGTTATCTCTAAATTCGCACCACTAGTCTTCAATTTCTGCTGGAAAAGTATGGTATTACCACTGCTCGACGTCGATCTTTAATTTAGAGGGTTTGCGGAAAAAGAACGATATAACGCTTATTAGTTACCCTTTCATTAATTCGCCTTGACATTGCTTTGTTTAACTGAAATAATGCAATGATATTTCGCCTGAATAGTCTAAAAGGGGATATACCTTCATGAGATAAAAATAATTGTTGGATCAAAATAAGACACGCCGTACACCACATACATGGAGGCGAATGAACAAACTCCTGCTCTCAGGAACTTCAGTTTATTTCATCTTTTTTATGCGCCATTATGATTAGCTACAAAACATGCATCAACCAATACAAAGTCGCTTTGCTCGACAGCAATGAATGATAATTATTCCAAAGCACAAGGTTCAAGTGACATGAGGCAAGGTACGTGCACAAACTGAGCGGGGCTGTACGTTACGGGAGTTAGGCCCTCAGTTTCATTGAGACACACATAAATAGAGTCTTAATTCAGTTATACAAAGGCGGAAACGGTGACAAAAACGAGTGAGCGTGGTATAAGGGCCTCGCTGAATCAAGGTAATACGCATGAGTATATCTTCTTCGCTGCAACACCCTCCTGGGAAAGTGTTTCACAGTGAGTTGATTAATACGGACTCGTGCTGGCCCTGGTGATGAAGATTCCCCGAGCGGGCATCATTCGCCAATCATCACCATTTCGTCCCGCCTGCTTAGGTGTTGAACGTATCCAAACAGGCTGCACAGAATCTGGCTCTGCAATGGGAAATTTAAGATCAATGAGAGCAACAAGTACACCACAATGCAGTTCTTGAAAACTGAAAATTCCTGCACAGTATTGTTAAGACATGCTTGGCTACCGCCGCTTAGATTGCCGAAAAAAGCGAAACAAGAATTTATAAAACACCAAGACGTTCCGAATCACACAGTAAGTGTGGCCTATGTAATTCATACGTGTGGGCCAGCTTCACTCAAAACATTGTTTCCTTTGTGCCGCTTTCCGGCTCCTTATGATTTTATTGCTTTGATTGTAAGTTCACAGTATCAGACTGTGGATTTGTAATGACCGTTGTGTCATGATTCTACTTAGCACAAATGTGTCAAGCGAAATTTTCAAAATATGTTTTCCTACATAAGGAAATATTTATAAAGTGCCGCCCGTCATTGTGAAAGTGCTCAGAATTCCGAAGATAACTAAAAGGAGAAAGGTGCCATAAATGGAAAATCATTCGAGATTTCTCCCCCTTTGTTTGTGGAGGTCGGCAATGCTGCGTAAGTGAAAACGGGTACGTGGTAAAGGAAGGAAAGCTCACCATCATCATCATCATCATAATAATTTATGTCCACTGCAGGACGAAGGCCTTGCGCTACAATCTCCAATTACCCTTGTCCTGCGCCAACGGATTCCAACTAACTCCCGCCAATTTCCTAATTTCATTATCCCACCTAGTCTTCTGCCGTCCTCGTCTGCGCTTCTTTTCTGTTAGCATCCATTATGTAACCCTAATGGTCCACCGGTTATCTAACCTGCGCACAACATGGCCTGCCCAGCTCCATTTCTTTTCCTCTTAATGTCAATTAGAATATCCTCTATACCCGCTTGCACTCAGATCCAAACAGCTCTCTTTTTGTTTCTTAACGTTATGCCCACCACTCTTCGTTCCATCACCCTTTGGGCACTCCTTAACTTGTTCTCAAGCTTCTTTGTCAGTATCCAAGTTTCTGCCCCATATGTCATGACTGGTAGAATGCACTGATTGTACACCTTCATTTTCAGTGATAATGGTAAGCTTCCAGTAAGGAGCTGACAATGTCTGCCATATGCGCTCAAACACATTTCGATTCTTCTGTGAATTTCCTTCTCACGATCAGGGTTCCCTGCGAGTAATTGGCCTACGCGAACCTACTCCTTCACAGACTGCAGAGGCAGATAGGCGATCCTGAACTCTTGTTCCCTTGCAGGGCTCTTCATGATTATGTTTGTCTTCTGCATATTAATCTTCAACCTCACTTTACGTTCTCTCTCTGTTAAGGTCCTCATTATTTGTTGTACCTCGTCTCCAGAGTTGCTGAACATGAATATCTGCGAATCAAAGGTTGCTGAGATATTCGCCGATGATTGTTACTGCAAATCCTTCCTAGTTTAATAGCTTGAACACTTCTTCCAAGCACGCAGTGAATAACATTGGAAAGATTGTCCCTCCTTGTCTGACCATTTTCTTTATAGGTATCTGCCCACTTGTGTAAACTTAAGGCAGCTGTGGAATCTGCAGATATTTCCAAGATATGTAAGTGGCCTGTACTTCTTGATTAAGTAATGCCTCCATGATTGCTAGTATCTATACTGAATCTAATGATTTTCGTAATCTATGAAAGCCACAGAGATATGTTGATTGTATCCTGCGGATTTCACGATTACCTGATTAACGACATGAATGAGATCCATTGTACAGTGTCCCTTCCGGATGCCAGCCTGTTCCCTTGGTTGACTAAAGTCAAGCGTAGCTCTTATTCTATTGCAAAATATCTTCGCGAATATTTCATATAATACTGCAAGTAAGCTAATGGACCAATAATGTTTAAGTTCTTTAAGGTCTCCTTTTTTGTGCATTAGTATATTTGCATTCTTCCAGTTTTCTGGGACCCTAGAAGTCGATAGACACGTAGTATACAGAGCCGCCAGTTTTCAAGCATTATGTCTCTTCCATATTTGCTTAAATCGACTGTTATTCCATCTTCTCCTGCCACTTTTCAGCGTTTCATGTCTTTCAAGGCCCTTCTAACCTCAACCCCCGTTAGAGGAGTCTCTGCAAGCTGTTCATTGCTGCCTGATGATTACTTGGTTCTCTGTGATGGCCGTGGCCTGAATTCAGATGACTCAGTTTTGGAGGTAGTAACATGCTTTATTCATGCGCTTCAGCCGCTTGTTGTTACCCACAAGGTCCTCACGCAAGAGTGTTTGAGATTCCTTGATCTCAGACTCGAACTTTCTAGGGGGTAGCTCTGCTGGGCCTATGAATTCAGAGGCGACAAGGTGCCACTGCCATTCCAATCAGCGCATTCAGAACTAATTGAAGAGAGCAATTTCAGACCTTTGTCTACAAAATGCGCTTCAAAATTCGTGCATCCAGGTGATGGAACAACGTTTTCGTCGACAGGTTGACCGCCGTACTGGGGGCTCGTTACCCGTCGGACTTTCTTGTGTCTGTTGCGGAACGAATGGGCCAGAACCTAAAACTCGAGTGTGTCAATGGGGAGTAAGGTGACGAGAACATAGAAGAGAAAAAAAGTGAAGGACTATGGCCCTGCCATACGTCCACAACATATCTCACCACTTGAAAAAGATAGGGCGCAAAGCTGGAGTTAATGTTGTGATTACTGCCCCGGAAAAACTGAAAAGCCTCTGCCGACGCGTCGATGCAGAAGAGCCGATAAAGCAGCAAGGGTGTACGATAAATTACCAGAGCCATTTTGTGAATTGCACAGAAGCCGTGGTGTATTCTACATCTTTGAAATGTGGGAAAAAGTACTTTGGGCAAACAGGACAATGCACAAATGAAAAGCTAAAGGAATAAAACTTAGCGTCCAGCAGGCGAACAGAAGCCTATGTATCCAGGTCAGGGATTGCCCCTCTAAAGCTTGTGCCGCAGAATTCAGACGCTGTGAAGTGCTGAAGATCCAGAATGACCAGCTGGTTCGGGAGATAATTGAGGCAGCCGAGATGGCCAGACATCTTGACGAATTAGTTAGCACGCGGGCCTTGCTAATAACAAAAAAAAAATTACTTGAGCTTTTGCACGTAAAATCATTATCTTGAGTGCGAAAAAGTCCGTGTTTCACATGATGTGCAAGTACGTGTCTGTGACACAGGTGGGAAAAGGTATAAGAATCCCCGTTTCTTTCAAATAAACGTTGTTGAAAGTCAGCGCCTCTGGTGTCGTCTTCTCGTCTCGTGTCCCGTCTACGTTTTGCGCTGTTAACACCAGGTAATTTTCCTTGTACGCTTGAGTGCCCTGCCAGCTAGGACCGATGTGTATGTATTTTACAAATGTTACAAATATGTTACAAGTATGTAACAAATAAAATAAATTAAAATGAAATAGTTCTACCTTATCTCTTGAGTTGGGCACTTTCATTCTTTGTCGTTTCTTTATTAGGTCATTTGTTAACTGGGAGAGTTTGGATACTGGTCGCCTGGGTGCCTTGCCTCCGACTTTAGCTACTGCCTTTGAAGCCAGCCCTAGTTACGGTTTCATTCATTACCTCTATGTCATCTTCATCTCTCTGTTCTAAGGCTACATATTTGTCTGCAAGTACAAGCCTGAATTTGTCTGCTTTTGCCCTTACTGCCATTTAGGTTCCCTGTTTCTTCTTGAACAGTTTTACTCTCTCTTCAAATAGAGGTAAATCCTAGCCTATGATCACTGCACTTTACCCTCCCTAACACTTCTACATCCTGCACTATAATGGAAACGGTAGAAAGTATGAAATCATATTAATTTCTTGTTTCACCGGTATTCAACTTTCTGTTGCTACGCTTCCTGAAGAAGGGTGTTCATTATTCGCAGCTTATTCCATTCTGCGAATTCCACCAGCATCTCTCCTCGAGCGATCCTAGAATCGTCGCCGTAGTTGCCAATTGCTTGTTCACGAGCATGCTTTTCCCCCACTTTTGCATTGAAGCAGCCCATTGCTACCGTATACTGAGTTTGCCCTTTTCGTAACGATTAATCACCATCTTCATAAAACTGTTCTACTTCATCATCGTGACTGTGTGTTGGAGCGTCAGCTTGTACTTCCATTAATCTCTATCTCTTATTCAGTTTGATTACGACTACTGCTACCCGCTCATTATTATTGTAGAATTCGTGAATGTTGCCCGCTATGTCCTTATGTATTATGAATTCTACCCCGCATTGCTTCTTATCTGGGAGACCTCTATAGCAGAGGACATGGCCATTAGTCAGCACTGTATAAGCGTCACCGGTTATTTATATCTCACTAAGGCCAATAATGTCCCAAAGAATGTCTGATAGTTCCTCAGAGAGTCCTGCTAAGCTAGGGTCACTCGACAGTGTTCGGGTGTTAAAGGTTGACAGGGTCAGCTTTCACTGGTGGCCTGTCCAGGTCCAGAGATTCTTAGCCCCCTATGCTGCGTTACAGGTCTGACCACCGCCTTAGTCAGGTGTTCCGCAGCTGCTGGGGACTGAGGGCCATAGGTTCATTTTAGGAATCTACCTGAGCCTAATTCTGGCCCATTTAGGCACTATTATATTGTAGACTGATTCCCTTTGGGCAAAGCGAAAAAAAAGAAGAGAGCACAGCGGAGGCGTTCAAATGCTGCTCCTCTAAGGGAGCACACCGCATAATTGTGTTCTGTAACATGATCGAAAAAGCCAACAAAATAAAACGTTCGTGAAACTACAGAAAGTGAGAAGTAGAAACGCAAGAAAAAAGAAATCATGTGGTAATGAAACTCCAAACTTCTTGTTGTAGCTTTCTTTCTCTTCTTCTTTTTTAAAGGAAATATTTTATTCAATAACGCTTTCAAGATAAGGCCTGCACAACCAAGCCTGCCTAATGAAATGGGCGCACGCATTTGTAAATCTTGCAGTTCACGTGCATACGCGGATGTTCTTTTTTTAATTTTGTCTGGATGAATATTTGCTGCCAGTCTGATTAGGTGTGCATGTCGATTCCAGATGAACTGTGTGACTCAACTTGTGAAAATAACTTTTCCTGACTCTCCAGGATGAAGAACGTCCTCAAGATTATCCTTTAACAGCTCTCCTTTCTATCTGCAAATGGTTTACTTATATATCCGCCACAAGCCGTGTAGGTCAAATTCGCTGCTCAGAACACACTTTGCTGGTGCCAACCATATGATTGACAAGAGTGTAGACGAACTGTGTGCAATCACGTGCAGAATAAAAGTGACAACGTAACGTTCACCTAAACGAGCAGAATGTGCTTCAATGTAGCGCTTCCTTTGTAGAAATTGCTACGAATGGGTGGATGTCTGATTTTCCCTTTATAATTGAATAAATATGGACTCCTGTTTGATATGCAGTTCTCATTCTTTGTCTATCCCAGCCATACTGAGTCAATCAATAAATCAATGGTGAAAAGCTAGACAAAACCCGGGGCACTACGCCGACGAAAGTAAAGAAGACATTTCGGCTACCACACGGGAGCCTTGTTCACAGATAAAATGAACGCAGGTGTTCAAGCAGCTCGTTTAAATCGTCTTGAACACGTGACGCAGGCAGTGCGCATACACTGACGCAGATTGCCATCGCTCCTGTTCAAAGTGTGTGGTGTAGTCTGAATCATTAAATTAAATTATGGGGTTTTACGTGCCAAAACCATTTTCTGATTATGAGGCACGCCGTAGTGGGGGACTCCGGAAATTTCGACTACCTGGGGTTCTTTAACGTGCACCTAAATCTAAGTACACGGGTGTTTTCGCATTTCGCCCCCATCGAAATGCGGCCGCCGTGGCCGGGATTCGATCCCGCGGCCTCGTGCTCAGCAGCCTAACACCATAGCCACTGAGCAACCACGGCGGGTAGTCTGAATCATAAGCAACACAAGATAGAGGCGTCGAGATAGCACTTTTCCTTGGCAAGGACACGTGCCTTCCCCCAGTTGATTGCGTGGTCGCTTGAGGCAGCATGCTCAGCCAAAGCGCTGGATTTCACATTTTCTTTTCTCACGTCGTAATTTTCCTGTTTAAGACGCCTTTCAATGTCACCAATTTTGCCAATACACACGCACACACAATGCGCGCATGGGACAACCTGCACAACACCTGGGAATTTCTCTCTTCGTAATTTGTCCTTAACATTGACGAGCGATTGTCGCAGCTTCTTGTTTGGAATGTCTGCCACTTGAACATTGTAAGAATGCAGAACACGGCTTAGAGCTTCACTTGTGGACGGGATATATAGTATTCCGGCGCGCTTATGACCAGAAGCAGCATAGAGTAACTGTGCACGCGCCATTTGTCGTTCAACAGCATTCAAGAAGGAACACGTGTAACCGCGGGCTGATAGTTCCCGCCGTACCACGCTTACGTTGGCTGCGTAGTCTTCCTGTCTTGAGCAGGTTTTCTCCGCGCGTCGTAGAAGCGTTGAAACCACTGTCCTTTTGTGAAAAGCAGGTTGCATAGAGCGGAAGTGCAAGTAGCGTCCTGTGTGAGTTGGCTTTCTGGCGTCAATGAACGACAAACTAGACCCCTTTCTTTCAATCAGCATATCAAGGAACGGGAGCTTGCCGTCGATTTCCTCTTCCACCGTCAACTGGATCAGTGCTTCCATGCTCTTCAGGTGCGAAGCGAACGACTGAACTGCTTCTTTGTGAATTATGCAAAAACAGTCGTCCGCGAAAAAATGCCTTCGAAGCTGGGCTGAACAAAGAGAGCGCTCGACTTTCAAGTGCTTCTATTTTTAATTTAGCAGCGATTACCGATATAGAAGCTCCCATAGCCGTTCTGTGGACCTGCCTGTAGAAACACTTTTGGAACGTAAAGTACGTGTTTGAGAAACAGAACTGCAACAGCCAAGCCAGGTCCGGTGCATCGACGGGTGACCTTTCCAACACCTTTGTTTATTTGACCTGTGAATAGGGCTCCCCCGTGGGAGCCAAAACGTCTTCTTTTCCTTTAAGTTTTACTTTGGTAGGCGTAGTGTCCCGGGTTTTGTCTACCTTTTCACCATGTATCATCCCGACCGCTTACGTTGAGAAATTGTACAGCATACCCAGACGGTATGTGCTCTTTATTGTGGCGCCGTCGTGGTCCTATCACATTCATTTCAGCTTCGTCATCTAACTGTCGTTGTGCCGTTTTCGCCGCGCTTTTTCCGTGGACCCAGTGCCCCAGGTTGCCTGATTAACGAGCAACAGTTCAGAGGAGAGTTAGAATGGTAGGGACGAACTATGAAGTGGGGCCACGGAATGGATTGAACCGACGTAGCTGCTATACGATTGAATAATGTCCTTGTCACTTCTGTGTTGCAGTTGCCATACAGGAGAAGGAAGGTGGAGGGAAAAGGCGACGCTAGAAGGAAAGGAAACACTAGTATTATAGACGCGACAATAGTTGTGGGCAAACTGAAGGTACAGTAGGGTACGCATTTCTGTTGTTTCTGAAAAAGTCAGTGCTCTTCCACTCTCTGAAGAAGGATGACTAGCGAAGATGTGTACCGTATGTGGGCCTCTTAATGGCGGACAGCACCTCCGCCGCGGGTCGGTCCAGCATTGCACTAGCTTCTGGATCAGTGCACGTATGAGGAGTGCTTCACACCTGCTTCACCTCCGCCGCGGGTAGGCGCCGCGTTGCACTATCTTCGAGATCGGCCCAGGTATGCGGAGTGCTTAACGCCTGCGTCACCTCCGCCGCGGGTCCGCCCGGTATTGTACTGTCTTCCCGATAGGTCCACGTTGGTGAGTACTTAATGCCTGCTTCACCTACGTCGCGCGTCAACCCGGCCTTGCACTATCCTCGGGATTGGCCCAAGTTTTGTGCCTACACATGGACGCGATCCTGGGGGAAATAGCCGTTAACAGCTTCGCTGTAATTTGCAGCAAAATTGGTAACGTCTTTGTATTTATTAACTCATTAATTAATGACGACGACGAACGTGGGAGCAGCGGCACTAGTGCGTTCGCGCGGTAGCGCCGCGGGGTGCCAACGAGCCAGCTGTGTTAGAAGACGAAGACGCTGGAGCCAATCCTGATGACAGTTTTGTGTTAACACATGGGCACAATCCTGGGGCAAGTAGCCCTTAACACCTTCTCTCTAAAATAAACGTCATGCATATCTGTCTAGTTAACAAATGAAGCACGGTGCGCAGACGCAAAGGCGCATTAAAACACCGTAGCTACCCAATCGGTCGCGCGTCGAATCAACACTAATGTACCCGCCGCGGTGGCTTTGCGGCTATCACATTTATCGAGGTCGCGAATACAGCCCCCACCGCGGCAACCACAATTCGATGGTAGTTAAGTACAAAAACGTTCGTGTACTTAGACATAGGTGCACGTTAGAGAACATTAGGGAGTCAGAATTATTCCGGAGTCCGCCACTATGACATGCCTCATTATCCAATTTTGGCTTTGGAACGTTCAGCCCAATAATTACATTAAGGTTTCACAGTTCGGCCACGATGTGATGTGCTGTGTGAAGCAATGACAACGTTCAACCATCTCAGAGGTTATGATGAATGGCGCATAACAAATCCTCCAGCAAACACGCCTGCCGTGTCTGTTTCATGTATTAGGCAGACAAACAGTAGTGTTGCACGCAAAGTAACGTTTAACATGAACTCACCACTTTCGCATTGGACTAAACGTTTAATAAATAAACATTCCCCATCAACATTACCGTTACTTATTGCCAATAAAAGCAAGCAGCACAGAAAGCTTTGCTTACATCGATTCTCGCAGTGCCTAGGAAACGAATAATTTTTACTTCGCTAATGACTTCGCAAGTGACATCATGTTTTATACCAACCACAATCACCAGTGAGGAGGACGGGGGCTTGGGTAGTGAGGCGATTGTAGGGATAAGGTACAGAAGAACAGGATCTGTTATGTATTTTCGTGCGTAGTGGGGCAACTGGCTATTGCGATTAACGTCGGTGATCTTCGCCGATCAGCCATGGGAACATGGTTCTCTTGGGGAAGGAATAGCTACAGGTCTTATTCAGGAGAGGTCTTTGTCTTTCTCTCTCTTTCTGTTTATTGCGGACGCATTTTAGCAGCATTAAGTTTTTAAATTGAGAGCACTATAAATAAGTAACACTATTTTTACCATTCGAGTGTCCAGCTTCTAGACAAGGGCAGCTTCTAGACGAGGGCAGCTTCTAGACAAGGATTAATTCTGGCTATTACAAGCGTAAGTAACGAACTGACGCTAGTTATCCGCCGTACATTCAGGCTTGTAGCTGCTTGCGGTGCCGCCTCGAATAATCCCCGAGACCCTCGGTACCAAGCAGGCGCCAGTTACGATCGTCGCACATGCCCGCACATTGACACTGTGGCGAGGCGTCGTCTCGGGTTCAACGAAGCTTAATTTTCTTAATGTTGTAAAGGTTTAACGACATACTATTATATTGCCGCGAGAGAGAAGAAGTATGCAGCATTACGCCGGCACCGATGAAGGAGAGCTAGAGGTTGCCCGTCTCCATCATGACTGTTACGTCTGTGCTACTCGGCTTACTTGTACATATATGTAGATATACGTTTCTTCTGAAACATTTCTGGTGGAGGCGCTGGGTGTGCGGCCTGTTCATCACCAACAACACCCAAGCACGGAACATCGAAACGGTTGCCCTGTTCGCTCGGCGAATGCCACTGAAGCTCGCAGTGCACCGGAACCTACCATGGAGCAGCCGTCTCCGCCAAATGTCATCTTATCACTTCCAAAACATCCAGGAACTTTCTGTGGCAAATATGAAGTGAACATCGATGATTGCATCTCATAGACTGAGCGTGTCAGCAAACAGAACAGGTGGTACTGTACGCTTATGCTGGCAAATGTGCAATCTCATTTTAAAGGAACCGTGGGCGTCTGTTGGTAGACGCATGGGTACGATCTGAGCATCTGGGACCTATACAAAGGAAAACTGAACGATTTGTTCGGCAAGCCCTCGGGTCCTCAGCTAGCTGCTAAGAAAGAACTTGGCTCTCACGCGCATTCATCTACTTAATCATACAGTTCGTACGTTCAGGATATTCTAGCCCTTTGCCGTAAAGTTGACAACATGTCCGTAGCGGAAAAGATCGGGAACATGCTCAAAGGTATCACCGATGACACATTCAGCCTCTTGCTATTCAGGAACTATGCTACCGTGGATGCTATTTTGAAGATGCCAGCAATTCGATCAAGCAAAATACCACCGTATCCCCCAGCACTTCACCAGGCTTCCCAATACTGCCGCATCGTCATCATTCGAAGAACCACCAGCAACTTTGCAATCCCCTACTTGGGACACTAACACATATCGTTCGTCATTGAATAGAAGCAAAAGAGACCAGTCCCTCATGTGCCCAACCACTCGACTGTGAACCAGCCTAGGACTGTCAAGTAGCCTCGAATGTCAAGCTAGGCTAAGCCGTGGTTCGACAGGAGGTCGACATTTCGGATTCTCCTCTGTCTGCTCCGTATGTGTTCCCCAAGTCACACCACCAGTTTCGCCAGTGGCACCGAGGAACGAGCCTCTTTACTCGCAATACCGCAATCCCGCTGAGTATGGCATGCCGCATGATCGCCCAATATGTGCCCCGTGCTATCGAGTTGTGCATATTTCACGGCACTGCTGGAGTCGTCAGAGGTGGCCGACTGGCTGGAGCACCCAGAACTCTCGTGCTGAAGGCTGCTCCCGTGCAACATCGTCGCGCTCTCTACCGACTGACACGCCCGATGTCGACATTCGCATCAATGTGCATAGCAGGTAACCATCACCAAACAAACACCGATATCACTCGCCGCAAGCCCGTCGTTTCCCGTCGCCTGCCAACCCTGGACGCAACGAATCGTAAAAGTAACGAATGCAGTGCCCGGAGGTGACGCTGCATTCTTGACTTGGCTTCGAAATTCTCGTCTGACTGTCTCTACCCACTCTAATTTGCTCTAAGACCAAGTCAACGATGTTATTGTTTCGGCACTTAATGACACCAGTACACAAATCTTGGTGATGAGCGCTAGTCTTCGTGAGAAGCTGAAGTTAAGTCCTGACACTTGCCGTTGTTAAGAATGGCCGTACGGGGTGGCAACGTGCCAGCTTTCAGCCCGCTGCACGCGTTCCAAGCCCACCAGTCGGGGCGCCCTTCCGAGAACTGCGGACGGCCGGCAGCCACGCGGCGCGCGATCAACTCCGGAAATTGGTACTTGGCCGAGCCACCCGGGACAAAGCAGTTCTACGAAGCCCTCTGACGTCGGCACTGAAAGCTGGGCGGTACCGAGAACTGCGGATGACCGGCGGCCACGTGGCGCGCGGTCAGCTCAGGAATGTGGTACTCCGCCGCGCCACCCGAGACGGAGCACAGTTCTACGAAGCCCTCGGTCGTCGACTCCGGAGCCTTTGTGTGTATGGCCTCGAATGTGTGTGCCTTTGTGTGTGTGAGCCATAGTGCAGGGCGGCGGCGAGTTTACAATGCTTGGACGAACCTTCCCGACCATTCCTGCTCCGACACACCTCATCCTCCAAAAAGGCGGGTCATCTTGAATGACGTCGAACTATGACGTCGAGCAAGGGCTTATAAGTAGCGTTTGCCGGCTGCTAGGGTGTGCTCGTGTCGTGCTCGTTGTCGGGAGCTGAGTGCTCTGTCATACTAGAAATGTACTAGTGAGCTGTGTGCTCGTAAACTGTTTGCTGTATGTTAGTTTTGCGGGCTCCATATGGGAGTCGCGCTAGTCTGCCAATGTATGTCCTGTTTTAAATGTAAATCCTGCAAATAAAGCCTGCTCGCCTAGTCCTGCCGTCCCAAGTTCATCCCTACGACTACGACCGCTCCAAATCTAATACCGTGCAGTTTACAGTAAGGGCCGCCGATGGAAACACACCTACCGTTGTTGGAAAGCGTACTGCCCGCGTAACTAGATCTTGCCATGGGGCAAGTGCTCTGTTGTGCTTGAGCTGTGCCTATTGAGATGATTTTGGGTATTGAATTTTTGTGCACAGTTTCAGCCCTCATCGACTGGCACAGATATGATTCAACTTGTACTTCCTTCTTTCCCCGAGACTCTTACTGCTATGCCTACGCAACTGTGTAATCTAGAATTCGTGAGATTGGCGCCCCAATTCACTACTAATATTCTTTTGAAGCCACCTCCTTCTGTCGCTGACGCAGATTACATTGCATAGCCTAGTATTGACATTGGCTACGTGCACAAAATGACCGTACCACACACGCTTGTGAAATTGTCAACAATGAAGCATACCTGCCATTGGGCAACTTTGGCTTATCCGTCCATGTTCTATTTACCGGAATTGCACTAGCAACGTTATCATCATTAAACAACCGCTAGATCTCCATGCTATCATCTGAAGCTCCTTCAAGTCCTACGTCTGCCGCAGGATCCATTAGCTTGTGCAACGGTGAATTTGACAAAATGATAGCCGCGGGCATTTCACTTGCGCACGCTGATGAGATTTGCCGTGTGCTAGCGTCGTACCGGGATGTTTTTGACTTCGACAACCACCCGCTTGGCCACAAAAAAGTTGCCATGCTTCGAATCCACGCGGGCGATGCAAGCCCTATTCATCATTGTCCGCATAGCTTTTATCCTGCTGAACGGGAGATTTTACAAAAAGAAGTCAGCGAGATGGCAAAAAAAGACATTATAGAACCTTCGAGTAGCCCACGAGCATCTCAAATTGTACTCATCAAGAAAAAAGAAGGTGTATCTCATCTAAATAAAGGGCCTGTGTCGGTTATAGACACCTGAAAAGATCACTAAAGATGTATATCCGTTGCCATTCATAGATGGCGCCCTCAACTGCCTCCACAGGGCGAGTTATTTTTCATCCATCGACCTGCGCTGTGGCTTCGGCAGGTTCAAGTAGAATCTATGGACTGCGAGAAAACCGCATTTGTGGCACCTGACGGGCTATATCAATTTAAGGTTTTGCTCATCTGTCTATGCAATGCGATAGCCACGTTTGGGCGCACGATGGATTCGCTCCTTCGAAGATTCAAACAGTCGGCCTGTTTATGTTTCCTAGGTAACGTTATTGTTTTTTGTAACGCATTTGCGAGCCATATTCAGCGCCTGTCGGCCATTCTCCAAGAGTTCCGCAGCCCCGGTCTTTCACCCAAGTCATACCAAGTGCCATTTTGCCCACCGCGAAATAACAGTGCTCGGTCACCTCGTTAACTCTGTAGGAATCCTACCTGACACGCGCACTTCTAACCAGCTGTGCTACCGTTATTGCTGACTTCCTTCTCCACGATGCCACTCTGCATCACGGAGCTCATGGTCAGTTGCTCACCGATCGCGGTCATTACATCTTGTCCCGTCTCATTGTTCACCTCCTCCGCTCATGTTCCATAAAGCACAAGGTTACAACCGCCTATCGCCCGCAGAAGAACGGTCTCACCGAACGAACGAATCGCACAATAACCGATGTACTCTCCATTGACGTTTCCGCGGAACACCCTGACTGGAGTGCTAAATTACCCGTTGCTACAGTCGCCTATGATTCGTCATGCCACGATACTGCAGGTTGTTCCGCATTTTATCTGTTTTGGGCCGTGAACTGACACTCCCCATGGATACTTCACTACCAGCTGCTCTACAACAATCATCGGAATGTGCGCAAGATGCCATCGCAAGAGCGAACGCTGCGCGTCATATCATGCGTATCCGCCTTACGATATCGAAGGCGCGACATAAGTTGCATTACGATTGCCGTCATAAGGATGTATATTACCCTACAGGATCTTACTACTCCTCTTGTTGCTAACTATATAAGCTAAGACGTAGCTACCACTAAGTCTATCAACAAAGCTTCTACCATGCTACAACGGCCCTTATCGCGTTCGCCGCCATGTTACGGACGTGACATATCAGATTGCACCGGCAAAGCCAATTTTACCATCTGCGCTGGTCAAGACTGACGTACTTCACTTTGCAATGGGTAAAGCTGTATAACCCGTCCGTTGGTGCTGTACTCTCAACCTACTGGTATGATGCGAGTGTTTTCGCCCGGTAAGTAATGCTGCGAGACAGAAGTCTGCAGCATTAGGCCGGCAACGATGAAGAGGTAGAGGTTGCCCCTCGCCATATTGGCTGTTGTTACGCCTCTGCTACTCGCCTTACTTGTAAATATTTGTAAACATACATTTTTGTGCCACAGTATCGTGTACGACTAGTTGTCTGACTTAGGACTAACTTCACTCCCACTACAAACAAAGAAAGAAACAAACACTCAGCTTACGTTGCTTGGAGAACTTTAAAATGTATGAATGCAGCTTGTTCTTACGCTTCTCTCTGTTTGCACCGTTTACCGAAAACCTAATTCTTTTGCCGTAGTGTTCAGTTGAAATCGCCCTTTAGGCAAACGTACTACCGTAACAATATTTTTGTGAGTTGCTCTTTGTTGAGTATATTCTTTATGATAAGGCAAAATTTCTTGCCCTGATTATCCTACCAATTCGTACATTTCATCAGCAAAGGCAAAATATGTTGATGAGAAGATAAAATACAAAATTGTTTTATTAAGCTGCGTTAAAGCTAGTGCGTAAGAAGTGCTGCAAAGATTACGGCAAAGATCGCGCTCTAACTTCAGTCCAATAACAAGAACACGATATGCTAAACTCACCTTGATTATGAGCCTGAGGATAACCCAAGTGAAGTGGAGCAGTTGTTTAACTGTCTGCGACCAAGAAAAAAAAATATCGTCATCGACTTTTCCCTTATTTTTCTAGAAAGGACATATTCACGCTCCACAATGAAAGGAAACCGCAGCGAGGGCGATATGCTTAATCATGATAAACGAAAAAAAGCACATAGAAAAATTCAGGTGAGGAAGAAGTACACGCTGCGTTATCGTTACAAGGCGCATCTTGAGCAGCAAAAAACAAAAAAACGAAAAAAAAGACAGTTACTGCTTTCGTATCATGGGAGCGGAAAATTCCACAGTGCCAAATGTGTCAGTTAAGGATGTCAAGTCCTGTAAGCCCCGGGGCGATCCCGTGGCGGCAGCGTTGCTGAGCATGAGGTCGCGGCTTTGAATCAGGCCGCAGCCGCCGCGTTCCCATGCAGGCTACTTGGAAAATCTCTAGTGTCCCGTGCATAGGGTGCACGTTCAAAAACTTCACGTTGGTGTAAATTATTATGCAGTCCCACACTATGGCATCCCTCATAGACAGGTTGTGGTTTTCGTAATAAACGTACAAAATTACAAGACGTAATGGGCGACGTCGGCCGGCACGCTAGGCCAGTAACAATTCTCTGGTGTTCTCGAGGCCGTAGGGATAAAAACTGTCGGATCGTCGTGTCACCCCCAACTTCTTGACCTAGTTCTGAGAGAACAGTGGGATGATAGTTGGGAGGGAGTGCTTCTTTATGGATGAAAATTTCCAGCAAGAACGAACACAATCCACGCCCAAATATCTTATAGACCACGTTGGTCTGATCATAAGAGCACTCGACAAAGTTTCCTGGTTCCAGGTCGGCTCGGTGCTGTTTGGCGAAGTCATCTTCGCTTAGTGTTCCGAGAAGGACATGATCATCTTGCGGCGGTGGCTCAATACGGCCGAGGCACAGGCAATCAGAATCAGGGTGCTTCCTTTCGGACTCATAGAATACCTTGATGCTCAGCTCCTGGATTGTCGTGCTCCTCCGTGCAAGACTGCCTGAAAACGCCTTCAAGTTCCACAGTCAGCCAAAGGTGTGGTTTTTGCTTACGACTTTGAACGACCGACAGTATACGTAACGCCCAGATTTTCGCGTATTCCACATTATAAGAAGGCACTCCATTTCGGCAGTAGAATAATTAGTTTCTGCTTTCGATAGTGAACGGCTGGCGTAGGCGATGACTCTTTCAACTCTGTTTCTTTTTCTTCTATAATGCCGCTGAGGCATATACGATTTGCGTCGATGTAGGAATTCGGTAGCGGTGTCTTTCTCGAAATGTGCCAATAATTATGGTTGCCGTACACGTCATTTCAGCTCATGGAATGCGTCTACCAGCGGCATTTCTGACCTAAACTCGATGTGCAATTTTTTGAAATGAGTCAGTTGCTGAATGACACGTGAAAAGTCATTGACAAAGCGCCGGTAATACGCACACACGCCAAGGAAATTGCGTACCGCCTTCTTATTGACTGCGGAAACTTCATGCGGAAGACAATGGACTCCAGACTTGCTTATAACGTGGCCTAGTAATAAGAGCAATTCGTGATCGAAGCGTCACTAAGGCGGCCCAGGTGAGTTGACGGACTCGTTTACAGTCCCAAGCCACCGAAGCTGATTGTCGAAGTTTCAGGCAAAGACGATAAGGTCCTCCAGGTAGACTAAATAGGTCTGTCATTTCGAACCCACCAATACCGGGCCCACTATATGGTGACGATGACGATTTATTGGCATCCTCTTTGAAACAGGGCGGTGACAAATAGTTACTTAGCCCATTGGAGGTAATCAGGCATGCCATACATGCTTTTCATTCTATAATTTTTGCATACGTGTCCTTAATGTTTTTTTTTAAACCGAAGCTTTCGCTGCCCCTTCCACTTTTCTACTATTGATGCTGCTGCTGCTGCTGTCACTGTCTTGCACGTCGCGTCGTCCAAAGGTTCAGAGCATGCATATAATGTGGCACGAGCGTGGCAGAGAGGAAAAGTAGCGCGAGAAACTCGTGTGTACCTTTGCATCGCGTCACATGTGCACAATGCCCTCTGGAGCTTCCTGGCCGTCGCCATAACACCTTTTTGACAGGTGTATTTACCCGTGACCTCCCACAAAAGCATGGTAGAAATTGCAGCGCTTACCTTTGTACTAACGTGCAACATTCCAGAAGGAGAAAGAATGGAGTTAGTCACTCTCTCAGCGCCGAAAGACAGTCAGCAGTGGTCTTTTTCATACGTTTTTCTAGAGTTCGTTTAATTGTACGCCGTACATCACCCCACCCGCAATCATATTGTCACGTATTAGTGACGGTGAAGAAGGCAGCAAAACTGTGATTAACTAAACTAGCGTTTTATTGGGCGAACTTTTGCCCTCAAAAGCAAGCTGCACTCAAAGAACAACGATAGCGGCGAACACACTCGGGGATCGTGGAAAATCTGATACGCGAGTCAAGCGCGTCGGGGCTTTCCTATATCAGTCGTCGAGCGTTCCAGAGTAATCGCTGGGACCCATGTGTCTTCCGAGAAGTTCTACAGTATTCGCGCCGCGCATACATCGTCGCACATACAGACAGCGGATGGAAGCATCGATAACATTCCAGAAACTTCCGATACATGCAGGCGCGTCCTGCTCTGTGCGATAACATTTGTTAGGCGGTTAAACGTGACGCCCGATAAAGACGAACAAGTACACGGGTCAGCATCATAAAACGCACTGGTCCGCCGCTCCAAGTTTTAAAACCACGCACACACGACTGCCTTCTCTGCTTAAGTTTTCCCTCGAACAGCGACACATTGCATTGGCCTTCGCCACCATGTGTTTTCAAAGAATCATCATATGTTCATTGCTGATGTTTCTTCTGCATTGCCGAATTACTTATCCTTTCATGTACAAATTTATAATGTGCCGTGTGTTTTTTATTGTACGTAGTGTTCCTACAATGTATCTACTGTTTCCGTCCAATTACGCAAGAACTTCCTCTAACCCAGAATGCGAAACATCTCAACTCAACATCAGTGGACGAGAGTCATCGAAGTACACAAGACCCGTACACTCACGTAGTGTGTCCTTAAGTTTGTTGAAAGCAGCTTTGTTCCGGGCTTCCCATCTCCACTTAGCTTCTTTATCCAATAGATGATGAAGAGGTTCGGCGATTGACGCTTTGTCTTGGAGGAACTGGCTGTAAAAACTTATCATTCCTAAGGATGATTGTAGCTCCGAGTGTTTGTTGGTTTTACCGCACTCGTTATTGCTTCAGCCTTTTGAGACGTGGGCTCAACTGCCTTCGTGCTCACTTTTTAGCCCAGGAACTGCATTTCGCGTACCTCAAGTATGCATTTTCCTTGTTTGCTTTGTGAGCTGTTTGTTGCAAACGCTACAAAAGTGGTTCCAGCCGATCCAGCTGCTCTTCATTTGACGCTCCCGTGACGAGGATATCGTCTAAATAGGCGTGAACACCGGGCAGTCCAGCGAGCAAGGTATCAATGAAGCGTAGGAATATGGATGGTGAGCTCGAAGCGCCGAATGGTAGATGGTTCACTGCGTACAAGCCTTTAAGTGAAGTGTGTTTGTGGACGTGTAGCTGTTGATAAGCCTGTGTCAAGTCAACCTTTGAAAAGATCTGTCCTCCTCGAAGAGTTGCAAGCAACTCCGCTGTCGTTCCCAGAGGACACGCTGTTGGCTTGATGCTTGCTTTTTATGTGCTCCTGTAGTCCCCGCACAATCACAAAGATCCATTCTACTTCCTCACAGCGACCACTGGCGTCGCCGAATCACAGGCGGAAGATGGTTCGATTATGCCTTGAGCCTGGAGTTTGTCGAGTTCTGGACATACGGCATCTCGCAATGCAAATGCACTTGCCGGCACTTCAAAAACTTGGGTATCGCGTCTTCAGCAAGGTCAATTCGTAGAGATCGCCCTGAATGTCTAATGAAAGCTTCATTGAACACCGCAGAGAACTTGGCTAATGCAGCTTCCATTGTTGTGCCCGTGATGCTGTTCAGTGCATGCAGCGTAATTACCAGATTTATTAACCAGTTTTTTCCTAACAATCTGGATCCAACTCCTCCAGCCGCTAGTAATGGTAGCTGTGCCTTTTTGTTGTTGAACGAAACATTGATAGGGAAGGAGTCTTGGCTTTCCAAACATTCCCCCAATTATATCCGTAGAGCGCGCTTGCGCTCTCTTAACGCTGGGGCATCGTCAAGCCAGAGGCAAGCCAACGTCGCTCCACTTATTATAGAAAACGCTGCTCGCGAGTTTATTTCCATCTTCAGTGGTTGGCTAGACAGTCGTACTGTCCCGACGAACCTAGCTGTGGTTGACGTCTCTAGTCCCGTGTGAAAAACAGTAAGGCGGCTGTCTTCCTGATCCTTCAACGCTTCCTCCTTCTCTAAACAATAGCTTCCTTGGAACTTCCGTGGTTTAGCCCTTTTCGAGAAGCAAGCTTTCGCGATGTGATCCCTTTGCGCAAAATTACACGTAGCATTCTTGAAAAAACATTGGTTGGCCTTATGATCTGCTAATTATCGGGAGCACTGAGGTGCCATGCTTGTAAAGCGCTCGCGAACGTTCTCACAATCTACATCAAAATTCTCGGCCTGTTGCTGACTGCTTTAAAAGTGTGTCTGCTGATCGCTTGCTGATTAAGCAGTGAAAATGAACTCGTACGCTTTCTTGATCATTAGCTTGTCCTCAGCTAGCAACTGCTCAAGATGGGAACTGTGGAGCCAACATACCTATCTGTCTTGTAGCATAACTTCCAAAAGAAGCCTTCTACTCCCTGCTTGAGTCGGGACTTCCGCACTTCCGCCCGGTGTATCAGTGCCCACCGTCGTGGAACCTATGCCGCTAATCTTGTACTCAAATGTCAAATTCCGCAGAGCTGTCACATAGTTTTTGGCGGATTCACTAGCGATGTGCTCTTGTTTCTGAAAGTGATATCGTCCATGTAATCCGCAAGATCGGGGGTCAAAGTGCTGGCTTAGTAACTTGATGATGTCTATAGAATTCATCTCAGGAGGTTCCCGTAGAGCATCCAGGGCCCTCAGCGTCTCGTAGGTCTGTTTACTGCACTGCGTCAGGAGAACCGCTCGCTTCTTGGAAGATTCGACATTGTCGTTGGCTTCATAGCAGAACTCCAGGCGCTCTATCCATGATGACCAGTTCAGGTATTTTGCCTTGACGCATCGTCATCAAGGAAAATTGATTCGCGGGGTGTCGTTCCCTCGTCGCCAGTATTGTAAGGTGCCTTTTATTGCAATTTAGTATTCTGCAGGGCAGGCTGCGTTGTCACGCGCTCTTGGTCGCGCCACTTCGCTCTCTTCGTCATCGCTCGTCTTGCCAATGAAAGCTGTATTTTCCCTAGAAGCCACTTTCTGGATCACTAAGCTCCATCCAGTGATTTTAGTTAACGCTTCCTTTTCGTGTGCTATTCGCTTCACTTGGCAAGTACGATCGATTGTTCGCGTCCCTCGGCGAAATATTCCTTGCTAAAATCTGAAGTATTTGAATGCAGTAGCGCGTGTATATTAACACTTCCGAATGGCAACAGATGATTTGTTTAAAAATACATATTTTTAGAATAATATAGGCGGTATTTTGACCTAACGGCCGTGGTCGGATACAAAACTACAGCGTTACAATGAAGCCCAGAGCATACCATCTGCGTAAGTTTCGGGCGCAGCGTTATAAGCAACGTTAATTAGATTATCCCCAATTCTATAAGGCAAAAAGAGATTTCTGGATAGTCATAATAAAATTCGGAAGAGACACCTAAGGCTGCTTGCGTGTGGGAACGCGAAAGCATTATATTCAGTTTCTTGAAATGTTCTTTTTTCTTCACCTCCCTTTTCCACTTAAGCGCTCGCCTGAGTTTTAACTGCGCCTCGGTAAGGCCAAATGAAAACGCGCCAAGTGATTCAACACGCTCGCTTGCCCACGAGGAGTTCATTATTCGAAGCACCACTCAGCGGCATTTGGGTGGATATTACTGCTTTGTTGATTTCACATCCTCATGACGTGGCGCCACCTCCTGCCCATTGGCTGCGCCGTCACGTGCTCAACGACGCACGCACTAGGCGACATGTTTAGTCCGTCAGATGGCTGCGACGTGACGTGCCCAATGACGCAAGCGATAGGACACATGATCGAGCCGCCGTGGCATAGGGGAAGTGAGTGCGGCTTGCTCACCGGAGGCCCGGGTTCGAATCCCGCCCAGTACCGAATTTGCGTAGTATTCTTTTCAAAGGCAATAGTTCACTTATTGCCGTGAATTGAAGTATTTTTATGTGTATTTATTCTTTGTCGTCACCCATTTTTGGTACCATTATTCCGTCAAGCTGTCGACTACAACGCCGGATGTTCGCTTAATGGGGCATATGTTGCTTTTGCATTAAAGTATAGGGAAGATTTCCCGCATGTGGTCTCTTTTGATAAAATTTAATAGGTAATGAAGGAGCTTGTGATTAAAGTTGCATCCATTCAACCAGCTGAAGTTTGCAGTCTTCCTTACCAATAACAACGTCTGTTTCTAAATTCACTTGATATTCGTTGTAATAGCAGATTTTTTTTTTCTATATTTCCACATAGTTGTCCTACAGAGTTTAAGCTTGCATAATCTTGGTGGTAATAACGGTGCAGTTTATGCCTGCTGAGAAGAAAATTTCTCTGATAATTAGCATTAGAACAAAAATTTTCCAGTGGCAACCTTTTAATAAAACGCGCATATTCACAAGAGCTACCTTTTGCCACAAGGTCATGACTGAGAATATTGTTGTTAAACCATTCCCTCGTTTTTCAGACTGTTCCAATTTTTTTGCCTTATGAGGTTCGCATATTTACAATTTAAGAACAAAATACATAACTTACTGTAGGCGGCGGTTCCCGAAGTCCAACCCTAGTTTCCTTCTTCTCGGTCTGCAAATGAAGACGTCGGAGATTAATTTGGGACGTAATAAAGCTTATCAAAATATGTAAGCAAGGACTAGTGCATCATTCTCATGAAACCAAAAAACGCATATAGCATAATATTAAACGCTCCTGTACAATATTGTTTGGTGTGTTTAGGTAAAAAAACGTAGCTTTAGTGTCTTTGTGATCAACTACTAAACGTTCTTAAGCAGCGAGATTGCGCGCCACAATGCTCACATTAGTGACTGCGCTAGAAAGAAGGCATTTAGCGCCATTCTGCCATGTTATGCAATAGCATGAGTGCAGTATCAGTGCGTTACAATTTATCGTAACTGTCCTTGCAGGCCGGTAATTATAATTCATGCTGCCATACCGGCTGAGTTGAAAAGCCTAAGAAGCGCAGTTTCATTGCCAGTGTCCTCATCAGCATTTCCGCAATTATTGGACGATTATGCTTAATAACAGTGGTTTTAAATGTGCATTGTTTTCTAGTCGAGAAAAATAAAGTTGCCTAACAATAGGAGAACACGTCAGAAATGCAACGCCCAAAACCCGCTTACCTTTAAAATCTGGTGCATCTGCAATATTAACAAATGTAAGAAAGGTGAGCATAAGAAGAGAGAACTGCATATATATGGTTGCATATTAAGACACCGCTATTCGCAGATTAGTAATGTAAAGCGGAGGGCGGCGGGGGGGGGGGGGGAGGGCGGTTTCTTGTGTTTACCCTGGCTTTTGACCTCCTGAAACCATCAGTAAATGACCTTGTACCTTAAAGTAGTTCGCCTGAACAGGCCCGACGAGATGTTTATAGAGCGTGTTGGCAGCGAATGCAGCTGGCGAATTATGAATGCACTTAAGAAAGGGAAACCTCATGACCCGTGCAAACGTTTCTGGATCAGACGTATCGTTCAAACTGAGGGATCATGGTAAATGGCTGCAGTGTCCTTAAAGTCACCGTTACACACACACACACACACACACACACACACACACACACACACACACACACACACACACACACACACACACACACACACACACACACACACACACATATATATATATATATATATATATATATATATATATATATTAAGGTGGTCTCTTTTATTTGCTTAGCATTTGTTCCTGGCAAGTATTGGTGCGCTTACCGACCGACCCAGCGCTCGGTGTTGTCTTCTGACGCTCTGCGGAAGAATGGGTAGTGGCTCTTGTGAACGATAGGTTAAGACATTCACCCGTGTACAGCTTATCTCCCGCCAAAACAGATTGTGCTCACAACTTAACATGCTTGTATGTGCCGCGAACCTAATGAGCTACTTGCTCTCCTGAGTGCATTTTTTTAGCTTCTGTTACTTTCTCGACTGTGACGCTAATGGTTCTGATAAATGTCGTCGCTTACTCATGTATAACCTTATGTGCGTTTTCACGAAGCTTTTTAGCGTTCTTTGAAATGGACAACTTGGACATCTGACTTTTAAATATGGAGTACACGCCGACCGCATCGATCCTTGCGATGACCAACGGATCGAACGGATCCGACCAATACGTGGTAGGTAATATGCATTTGCCTTCCGCAGGAGACCTTTGGCTCTGTCGACATTTCGAAGTAAGGTGCGTCTACTTTGGCACATTGACTGTACTTAGCGGCGGTGTGCTTGATAGGCTGACCGTAACAAGATGGTACCATATTAACCACGACAAAACTTTGGTCAATATATTAGAGCTTATATTTCTTACCTATCAAACATTTCTCACGTGGATGCGTCGCATTGGTAAATAATCTTGTTCTTGGTCTGCCGTTTATTTAGTTGAGATGCACCTAAAATTTAGCTTATGACTGGTGTCAACGTATCTACCCAGCGCACATACGATAAAGCACCCAACCGTAATGATGTACTTCACTGGACTGGAGCAAGATTTTTCGGCAGTTAAAGACTGCACCAAGAAGTACTAAATTCACTATAATGCACCAAACTGCTTATCGGAAAAAAATCACGTGGTAGCAGTAGACCGCACGTATGATTGGTTACGTCAAGCGATTTATATGCAAGTTGGAAAAAATGCTCTTCTTAGAAAAATGTGATAGATCATCCTTACCACTCTGTGCATTTTAAGATTATTTTTCTAAAGTGTCGAACGTATCCCTATATATGATTGTTGCAAATCGACTAGAGCATTCTTTATCAGTTAAACTCCAAATGATAATATAAAGAAATATTTTCCCGAAATCCCTCAAACAAATTGGCATCATAATGCTACACTTTGTTCTAAGCAAGGAGAAAGTGCGCTTTAAATGTTTGCCGAGTTCGTCCCAATGGCGCGATTTAAATAGTTTTGCTGGATTATTTACCAATTTTTGTCGAATTGATAATAATCTTCCGTCGCAAGACCATAGATTCGGCAATAAGTCATCGACTCACTCAATAACCATGTCAGGTTGGGAAAAAGAGGCATTAACATTTCCGACTTATACGTTGTGCTTGGAATTTAGTTACGTAACTCATTGAGTGCGCTTTCTATCTGAGAGCGCTTCGTACTGTTCTATAGCTCTGCCTTCACCATTAAAATTTTTTTTCCTGTAAGCCCCAAAAGACAATTATGTTGCCAGACGTTTTACGCAGCGAGAAGAACTCTAATTTTTTGGCGTATTTGAGCTAATGAAAAAAATTCCGGCTTATCAGATGGCAAGCTGCTTTAAAAACTCGGAAGGTTGAACTGAAAATAGGTTTATTCCTGCACGAATCGGTTTATTTCATTTAAAGGCGGTAGTTCTTGCGTTCTTCACAGGTGTGACGGCTTTCAAAGATTAAGTGGATTTACTTACCTTGATTGCAGACTTCTGAAAATGATAGTTATGAGAAATCACTTGCTCCAGTCAATCGCTAATTCACTATATTATAATGAAATGTGACCTTCACTGAGCTGCAACAATATTTATTTTATTACTAGAGCCAGTACAGCAGAATGGCTCGTATGGCAGGACAAGCAGCAACTAAAAATTCATTGTCGCGAAACTCGATAAGATAGCAGGTACGTGGCGCCAGCATAAATAACTAAATAAAGAACTGACATAAAAATAATAAAGAAAGGTACAAAGACAAATCTGCGGAGTTCTGTGATTCCTTTGGATACTAACCTATTTCCTACGTCGTTAGCGGGTTTTACTAGAAGACACCGCCATTTTTGCGGCAACAACGTTTCCTTTCTAATGCGAAAACATTGCCACCTTGAACCATTACAGTGTCGCCTGCTATGACGATGACATACTATAACACAGAACAAGACAGAAAAATCGGCCTTTAGCTCGTAAATTCAGTCTCCATGAAAAGTATCAAAGACACGTACCATGATTCGAACATCGTCGAGATATAAAAACTCGAAATCAAAGTACGTTGTCTAAGAACAGCTTACACAACGGTGACAGCTCCTGTTCCCGAAAAAAGCTTCAGAATTTCCTCTGCGTATTTTACTCCCTTCTCTAAAGCTTTAGAATCCAGTATTTGATGCTTGTAATTATTGTGATGTGATTTTTTTTGTCGAATTGTGTAACTGTTGAATATAATTACTACATAAGGTTTTCTGCAATCAGTATTTGACTCTGGGCATTTCATGTGATATGGTATGGTTTTGTTTGCACGAGTATAGTATTGATGCTTGTTTTTGATGTTGATGTCCTGCCGGTACATTATCTACGATTTGAAATTGTGGACTGTCCAATCCTTGCCCCCTCACCCTGTACATCATCGAGTACCAGTTGGCGCTGAGGCTACTGTGATAGATAGAAAAAAAATATTGACAGAACCCACCGCACGACGACTGTCAACGGTCAACGCGCTTAGCATTCAATCAATATAGTGACACAATGTAATTGCGCCGTCGAAACGAGTAAGGTATGAGGCATGTATACTTCAGCGGGGCTCCTTCGCGCTCCCCTAACAACGGTCTACGCCGTGAAGCGTCGCCGCCACGAAGCCTGCGCATGGCCTCCGAAATGCATGGCGTGCCGGCGCGCGTAAACGCCAAATGCGGCACGCGGCAGCTCAGTCAGTTTCTGGATGCGCCGCGCCATCCAGCGGCACTGCTGAGAGTATTGCGAGCGTGGCCTCCGAGAAGACAGGAGAGGCGCGCTGGTGCCTGCTGAAGCTGAGAATTGTTCCCTCGCTTGCCACGCACAAAGTGACACGTGCTCAACGACGCAAGTTTCCGAGGGGTTCAGTGAAAAGTGGCACATACCCAGCGTATTCGTGGCGCAAATCACTCATAACGTGTTGGCGTGAAAGACGTTCTTTACAAAAGCGAGACACATTCTCAGCGACGGAGCTTCGATTGCGCTCAGTGTCGAGTAAATTTTCGCAATTGAAGAGTGGCAGATTCCCATCGGCACATACCTAGTTAACAAAGCTAGCATCAAATAGGCTCTTTTGAGAAGAGGTTTATTGGCGGCTCCTAAGGCAAAAGCGCAGCGACCGGGAACGGCGAGACAGCCCGAAGCACTGTCCAAAAAAGGCGACAGTAATCAACAGCGCGAGCGGAGCCGAACCGCGCGTTGGCGATGTGTCTGTGCCGCGAGGCGCGTCTTCTTCTTCACAATTTCCCCCCGGACAAAAAGAGCCATCCTGGCGCCTTAAGAATCGGGAGGTAGAGGGTCGTGGTAGGGCTTGAGACGCGAGACGTGGACAATGTCACGTCTACGCCGGCGCAAGTCTTCAGGTGGTGACAGTGGCTCAATTAGAAAATTCACCGGAGATGTTTGCTCCAAGACTCGGTAAGGCCCTTCGAATTTTGGGACGAGTTTCGAGGAAAGCCCCGGAGTCTGGAAAGGCACAAACAACCACACAAGAACGCCTGGAGCGTAGGTGGTGTTCGGAAGCGTGTCGGTGCGGTTTTCTTTCTGGCGCTGCTGTTGCTCGGCCGTAAAGGAGCGCGCTAGCTGGCGGCATTCTTCGGCCTGTCGGGCGACGTCGGACACCGGTAGACACTCGGAGGCGTCAGAACGGTACGGAAGGAGCGTGTCGATGGTATGCGTAGGCTGGCGGCCATACAGGAGGAAGAAAGGTGAAAATCCCGTAGTGGCCTGGATCGCGGTGTTGTACGCGAACGTGATGAATGGAAGGATGCGGTCCCAGTTACCATGATCAGATGCCACGTACATCGACAGCATGTCACCAAGTGTGCGGTTAAATCGCTCTGTGAGTCCGTTAGTCTGGGGATGGTATGCCGTGCTTGTCCGATGAATAATACGGCATTCCGAGAGCAAACTTTTGACGACTTCGGAGAGGAAGGCGCGACCTCGATCGCTGAGGAGTTCTCGAGGTGCGCCGTGTCGAAGCACGAAGCGATGTAGAACGAAAAAGGCTACATCCCGTGCCGTAGCACTTGGTAAAGCAGCAGTTTCGGCGTAGCGTGTCAAGTGGTCAACAGCAACTACGATCCACCGATTGCCGTCTGGCGTCATAGGAAGCGGGCCGTATAGGTCGATGCCGACGCGATCGAAGGGTGTGGCAGGGCACGGGAGCGGCTGCAAGGCACCAGACGGGCGTAAAGGCGGCGATTTGCGGCGTTGACAGTCAAGACAGCACCGAACAAACTTTTGTACAAAATTGTACATGCCGCGCCAGTAGTAGCGGTGGCGAATTCGTTCGTACGTCTTGAAGACTCCGGCGTGGCCACACTGTGGATCGTTGTGGAAAGCGGCACATATTTGTGACCTTAAGCTGCGGGGAATCACCAGAAGCCACCGACGGCCTTCAGGAGAGTAATTGCGTCGGTGGAGCAGCTGGTCACGAATGGCAAAATGAACTGCTTGGCGTCGGAGGGTTCGGGATACAGGGATGGTCGATGATCCAGAAAGATAGTCGAAAAGAGAAGCGATCCACGGGTCACGACGTTGTGCGGTGGCAAAGGAGTCCATGTCGAGAGATGAGATGGAGTGTGCGGAAGTTGTTCCGCAGGCCGAGTCTGGAGGTAAAGGTGAACGAGACAGGGCGTCGGCGTCGGAGTGTGTTCGCCCACTGCGGTATACGACGCGAATATCGTACTCCTGGATGCGTAATGCCCAACGGGCTAGGCGGCCAGTGGGATCTTTCAAGTTGGCAAGCCAACAAAGCGCGTGGTGATCTGTGACCAAGTCGAATGGGCGCCCGTACAGGTATGGTCGGAACTTGCCAAGTGCCCATACTAAGGCCAAGCACTCTTTTTCGGTCACGCTGTAATTGGCCTCAGGCTTCGTCAGCGTGCGACTAGCATAGGCGACTACGTATTCGGGGTAGCTTGGGTTTCGTTGAGTGAGGACGGCGCCGAGACCGACCCCGCTGGCATCTGTGTGTACCTCAGTTGCAGCCGACGGGTCGAAATGGCGAAGAATAGGTGGGTAGGTGAGAAGACGACGCAGGGTAGCGAAGGCGGAGTCACATGCAGGGGACCAGAAGGAGAGGGTGGTGTCACCGCGCAGAAGCTGAGTCAATGGCGCCATGATCGATGCGAAATTCCGAACAAAGCGCCGGAAATATGAGCATAGGCCCACAAAGCTTCGAAGTTCTTTGATGGTCTGAGGCTTCGGAAACTCAGTGACTGCTCGAAGTTTTGCGGGATCGGGTAGAACGCCGTGCTTGGACACAACGTGGCCTAAAATGGTGAGCTCTCGCGCGGCGAAGCGGCACTTCTTGAGGTTGAGTTGGAGGCCAGCGTTCGTTAGACAGGTCAAAACAAGTCTGAGGCGGAGCAGATTAGTCGGAAAATCAGGCGAGAAAACCACGACATCGTCGAGGTAACACAGACATATGGACCACGTGAGGCCACGCAGCGTGTTGTCCATGAGTCGTTCAAAGGTGGCAGGGGCGTTACAAAGCCCGAACGGCATTACGTTAAAGCGCATAGGTGGGAGGAGTCGCGACAGGCTGCACTGCCAGAGCAGAGTTGAGATTCGTGGCTGCAGGCGGCTGATGGTGTGCGGAAGGGACAACTTGAGCGACCTCTTCGGAGATGAGAGTGCGGAGCGTGTTTGGAAGACGGGAGGTGGGCTCCTGAGTGAAGGGGACTAAAGAAAGTTGGCGGGCAACTTCCTCACGCACGAAGTCCTTGACCCGTTGAAGTAATGAGCATGGGTCGTACATGCTGTCAAGGCTTGCCACCAAGTCGTCGCTGCCCAGAGCACGCCGAGTCGAAGCGCGTTGCTTCCGTAACTCATCATAACTTTGGCATAGGCTGACGACTTCGGACACAGTGCGCGGATTCCTGGCTAGAAGCATCTGGAAAGCGCCGTCATCGATGCCCTTCAGTATATGGTGAATTCGCTCAGCTTCGGGCATTGCCGCGTTGACTCGTTTACACAGGTCCACGACGTCTTCAATGTAGCTCGTGAATGTTTCTGCCGTCTGCTGTGCTCGGGCGCGCAAGCGTTGTTCAGCGCGCAGTTTGCGAGCAGCGGGTCGGCTGAACACTTCTGTAAAGGTTGTCTTGAAGATTGACCATGTGGGTAAGTCACTTTCGTGGTTGTGAAATCCAAGTTGGGCAACACCAGCCAGATAAAAGATGACGTGGGTTAACTTCGCTGGATCATCCCACTTGTTGTGCGCGCTCACCCGTTCATATGACGCCAACCAGTCTTCTACGTCTTCGTCGTCTGCACCGCTGAAAATCTTGGGGTCGCGTTGTCGTGCAACGCCGGTGCAAGTGACGGACTGTGGCGTCGGCGCCGTTTGGGATCAGCTGTCGGTCATGGCGGGCGATAGCGTTCTTGATCGCAGCTCCAGGGTTACAAGCGACGGGGTTTGAGTCCCAGCACCTCCACCAATTGAGAAGAGGTTTATTGGCGGCTCCTAAGGCAAAAGCGCAGCGACCGGGAACGGCGAGACAGCCCGAAGCACTGTCCAAAAAAGGCGACAGTAATCAACAGCGCGAGCGGAGCCGAGCCGCGCGTTGGCGATGTGTCTGTGCCGCGAGGCGCGTCTTCTTCTTCACACTTTAAACACCTGCACAGACCGAATGGCGCATACCCAGCTCTCCGAGGCGGCGTCAAAGACCTTCGTTGAAGACCGGTACCCACCCAGTCCCGCATCTACAGCGAGCCAAGTCGGCGGGAAAGAAGTTCGTTGAAGAGCGGCACATGTGACATTGCCTCATGCTCACTGACCCAAGTTGGTCCCACGGTTGGTTTCGAACCCGGTTGCCTGAGCACCGCTGCCCGAGGCTCTAACCATTCAGTCGACTACGGACTACATAGTGACCCAAGCTGGCGTGAAGACGGCTTGATACAAGCACACATACATAATTACCGCCCCGTGAAGGCCGCGAAGTACCTTAAAGAAGCTAACGCATTTGCATAGCACGGTTACCTTTGCTGGCATGAGGAAGATGAAGAAATGTGTTCAAATAACAAAACGCAGGCGCATTTTGAGCAGAAGCGCAAGAAAATGCAACTTATAATGGTGTTGATAAAGCATGCGCAAACGTATATTGTGGCAGGTGCCCAGCCTCTCCACGTGTATCATGTTGCCAGTCAAAAAAACTTGCTAGAGAAATGTTACATTGACAACCGAAATAGTGTTGCCGGGTTTACAGCTGAGCACTGGCCAAAATATATAGCCAACACGACAGCCTACATAGGCTAGCCCAGTTTTCTACGGTGCTGGTGCTTTTTGGCTACACGAGAAAATCAGTAGAATATTACGGCGTTCGCATGAGCAATGCGAAATGCACTTCCGTCGCTAGCCGTTGGAGTCGGTACAGGTGCTCGCAGATATCTACGAAGCAACAAACTTCCACAATGACAATTTTACGATGCCTGCATAGTCCAAATGAGGAATGCGGCACTCCGAGCTCACCGAGCCCACCGAGCTCACCTGTCTATTGCCTAATAAATAACGACGTGAAATCTTTACAATAAATGCCACTAATATGTTACTTAATATCACAAGGCTTCCTAATGTAACAGCGCATACTAATCAATGATTTCTTTTTTTTTTCTAATTCCTCATGTTTTGCGTACCCATTCTTGACCCCTTGGGTATGTACCACTGAATGCCACACTGACTTATTGTTAGAGCAGGGAATAAAATAAAATGCCTGCATATCTATCGTAGTTCTCCGCCTACACCTTTATTACTATTCTTCGCTCTACAAACATTGTAGATAGCTTTCGTCCTCGTGACGTTGCCGCGTCGACCTCTCATACTTGCATTTCTATTTTGGCATAGCTTGTGAGCGGTTCAATGTATCAACATAAAAATGGCACGACAACAAAGTTGTGGCACGTGTAGTGCACAAAATTGCGAGAGCTTACACGACGCACTCCCAAAGACGATGATAGGATTCCGAAGAAACATGTCTACACAAGACGACATGTTGCAATTGAAGCACCAAGTAATAGACGAACCTGGGAGAGCGACTTGAACCATCCTCGCGCTAGATCTCAAGAAGGCATTTCACAGTGTGGCACACCAAACCATACTGCACCAAAGCAGCAACCTTGGCTTGGGCGAGCGGACGTACAACTATATACGAAACTTCTTAACGGATAGAGAGGCGAAAATCACGGTAGGAGATCTGAGGTCCGAGAAAGTGCCTATTGGCAGTGGAGGCACACCGCAGGGATCGGTTATATCGCCTATGCTCTTTAACCTGGCTCTGATTGGTCTTCCTAGCAAATTACAAAGAATCGAAGAACCACACAATCTATGCAGACGACATCACGCTATGGATAAATGACGGCATTGATGGATCGATTGAACAGAGACTACAAGAAGCTGTTGAAACAGCCGAGAAATACCTAGAAGGCACCGGTCTAACATGCTCGGCCGAAAAATATGAGTTGTTGTTGTACAGACCAACGCTAAAGGGGAGACCTCCCAAGAACTACAACACACAAACCTACAAAACATACAACTCACGACTCAAGATGGACAACCCATACCCAAAGTCGAGAAGATAAAGGTGTTGGGAATTATCATAGAAGCCAAGGGCACTAACAGAGAAACTATTCGCAAAATCGAAGCCAAAGTTTCTCAGACGATGCCATTGATCAAGAGAATCGCCTACAGGCACGAGGGAATGAAGGAAGCGAGCGTTATGAGAATCATCCAGGCGTTCGTCATACGTCAGATCACTTATGTGGTGGCATACCACAGATGGGGTGCCGCAGAAATAAAGAAGCTAGACGGCCTGATTAGGAAGATATATAAACGAGCAATTGGACTCATGCTAAGCACGAGCACGGCGAAAGTCCTAGAGCTGTTACTGCACAACACGCTGGAGGAGCTAATGGAAGCGCAACGCGCAATACGAACGCCTCTCCAAGACGACGGCGGGCAGACACATCCTAGATAAATTAGGAATACGCTAACACACAGAACACGGAGACAAACGGGACATACCCAGGGAAATGAGAGCCAAACTCATGGTACCCCCCTTACCCAAGAATATGCATCCTGTGCACCACGAGGGCAGGAGAAAAAGCAGGGCAAAGAACATGGTGAAGAACTACGGAAGGAACAAGGATGCTGCCTTTGTAGACGCTGCACGTTACAAACACAAATTCAGCTTTCTCGCAGCAGTACTTAACCACAATCGACAATGCTGCATAAGCTTGACTATAAACACGGCACGCATCGAAACCGTGGAGGAAGCGGCTATAGCGTTAGCCATAGCACAAACCAACGCATACTATATAATCGGCGATTCCCAGACGGCAGTACGCAACTTCACGAACGGCCGGATCTCAGTTGAGGCGCTAAACATACTCATAAAAGGCAAACCAACAAGGGAAGACAAGGTGCGTCCTAATCCTATGGATACCAGTCCACACCACCGACTCAACGGGAGAGGACAACCCTACGCGGCGGCACACAACGTAGCTCGAGGACTGACTTTCTGAGCTGCGATGAGCGTAGACCCCTCAACAGAGCCCTCCAAAGTATAGGAATGGGAAGACAGATTGACCGGGTTAAAGGACATCACCAAGTATTACAAGATGCAAAGATGCACTTATCCTCCGCCCCATCCACAACTCACTAGATCGCAAGCTGTCCATTGGCGACAACTACAAACCAAATCCTACAAGAGCCCGACGCAAGTACACGCTATTTATCCAGAAATATACACAACAGATAGATGCAATGTGTGTGGCACCAGAGCCACGCTACAACACATGCTATGGGAATGCCAGGGACTAACACAGGACAATGCGAGCGCAGCCTCCATCGACAGCCTCCGGGCGCGATGGCAGGCCGCGCTGCTCAGCTCGAACCTGGACGACCAACTCTGGGCAGTCCAGCGGGCCAAGGAAGCCGCCGAGAGGCAAGAACTCTTGGCCGTAACCTCGGCGGGTGCCCCAGCCCGCTAACTCGCCGGACGCGAATCGTTCAGATTCGAAGTAAAGTTTTCTCACTCACTCATTACACGTTTCATAGGATGAAAATAAAGAAAATGCTACAGGTCACACCTATGAGCACCGCAATAAATTAACCGCTTCGCTACTGCTTCACTTCACATAGATTTCCGCATGAACTTTTCATCCGCAGATATATGAAAGATATACGATATCTTTTTTTATTAAGCGAAATATTCCTCCCATGGCTGCATTACGTGAGGAGGTGGTTAATACTTGCACAAAAAATGTGAGTGCGTAATTTGCCAACAGCCATAATTTCAGCCTAGAAACGCGAGTTACGAAAAAAAAAATTCAACAAAGAAACCAATCCCCGTGGCACATATCCTCGAAACAGAATTTAAACCAAACACCTGTGTTGAGACACATGCCTTCGAGCTGGCGAAATAATGCACCAATCTACCAATTATTTTTGCAACAAAGTGCTATCCTTTAGCAGTGAATAACAAGTTTAACTGCAACACTAATGCATTTCCTGACACAAAGTACGCAGATGTTGAAACTGGCGGAATTAGCCTTTGGGCCCACCTTCTCCAGTTTCTGAAGCGTAATTGAGCGCAGTTACGGGATTAATTTAAATGCTATATTGCTTTGGTGACTAGTTAGATATGCTTGCTTAATTTTATTGCCCAAAGCTTTCGCCTTTTCGGGTAGTACAACACGAGGAGTGCAAGTGTGCTTTTGTCACTCAGCTTTATGCATGTAATATTTTTAATTAAAACGAACACTTTATACGTAGTTTACAGACGTCTGTTGTGGTAGGGCATATCCTATTCTCTGGTAATTGTTACTTCCCGCTGAGTTTCAGTTAAAGTTATTTATTTATTATTTTGCAACGCTAGCTTAGGTACCACGCCTAGGCAGACGGGGGCACACACAGTTCTCGTTGGGGAAACAGAAATGCAGCATGCAGCATCCCAATTACGTATTGATATAACAGAGGGTAATTGCTGCATTATATAAAATCAATATGCATATTTACACCATGAACCCACCCAAACGCAATGACTCGTGATTGAGATTGACTGCTCAAAGCATTTGTGAATCCCTCATGTTTGCAACAGTCTACTTTACCGTTTCATAGGTTGTTCTAGTCACGTATCATCTTTAGGAAAATGTAGTTATTGAATGTGTAGCGACAGCCGCATTGGCAGCGCATGAATAAAATAGCAGAAGCTTGCATCATCACAAGTGCTACTACTGCGCTCGGCACGCTCCTGCACCGGCTAGCATGTGGTGGGTAAAAACTGAGTCTGAGACAAAGGCCTGTCGGGACGTACCGCTTCGCTATGCCACCTGTCGCCAGAAACGGTAAGCGCAGTTTATGATGTCGGCGATTTTCTCAGAATTATATGAGCACAAAACGAGTTCAAACAGGAGTTTCACCTACAGGTGTTAGTGTTAGCAAAGTTCGGACAATTATGTAAATAACAGATCTTTTTTTTTATATTTCTGCACGAAGTCGAAGTATTTTCGTTTTGATTCACCTCTTTCGTATGATACAGTGATTAAAATGAGGTAAAAAAATTCAATCCACTTACCACAGTTCTTTCTTCGGTCCTCTAAGAAAGAATAATTTTGCGGTAAAACGAGAGAGGAAAAAACATTTTTTTTTAGCTCCACATATACAATTCCATTTGCCAATGCTTCACTGCTATTCAGTTGTAATCTTGCGTTTATACAATTTTCCTAGCACCTTCTTAGAAGCCTTGATTGCAAAAAAGAATAATAAACAGTAACGGTACTCGCATATAGTAATGATTGTATTCATTAACCTTGCCACGAAATGCGCTTTTGACGTCGAATCTCAACTAGGTACCAATGATTTTTTTAATTTAGCGTGCATCTCGAAGATAACATGAAAATGCAAGGAAGCCAGAAAACCCGCTAGCTCAATTTATTTCCATATTTTGGTGTTAAAGGGACACTAAAGGTTAATATTAAGTCAACGTGGACTGATGAAATACCATCCCAGAATCCTCGAAACGCTTGTTTCATGCGAAGAAGAGACTTATTTTAAGAGAAAATGCGTTCTGAAGCGTCTGCGTACCTCTAGCGCAGTTCAAATTGCCCGCCCTATGATCGAGGAGTGGTGACATCATGGTCTCATAGTGACGTTAAGCCGTCGGTGAGTAAAACGGCGCCCGCAGTCGGCGCTACGGCTTTTCTGCGCAAAGCGCGAACGCGCGGCCAGAAACAGAGCCAAGACAGAGCCGACAGCAGCGCGAAAGCGGAACTATGGTGGCTAGCGGAAGGGAAAGCTTGCGACGATAAGCTGGTTCTTTGTTTGATGACGCCAACTTTGATGCTCGTTGCAATGGACGACCCTGACGGCGACACATTGGCTCGCGATGCTGGGCTCGAATTCAGCGATTGAAGCACTGATTAACGTGACCTGCTGCTGAGGGCTCGCGCTGCCGGCCTCGTTGCGTGCTACAACGACAGCCGCCTGCTTTGAAAGCCACTTCACGCGACTTCAGTGTGTCGGCGTTGAACTCGTTATCCTCTGCACGAAAGTGCAGCGAACACACTACGTGAATTTTCGGCTCTTTGCCAGCGCGCTGTGGCAGAGGTACGGCACTTAACCACTTCGAACGGAGAGGTTCACTCGTTGGCACACAGTGATAAGTAACGTTGGATTCGCCGCTGCAACTGCCCTTGGCCAAGTTCCGCGGACCGTTCGCGCATCCTACTACATCACATGGACGTGGCATTCTGGCTGCTTCTTCCAAATGCAAGTTTCGTGAGCCAGCGCAGCGCGACGCGATAACGAAACAACTGAAACTACAAACCACGCGCTGTGCAGAGTCGAGCGCGCAAGTCGAGCGAAAACGAAACCTTTCGACCACCCATACTACCGAATGGTAACATCAAAATGTTATTTTTTCGTACAATCGAACAGAAGCAGACAGTCAGCATTTTCTTCCTTCTTACAACATAATGAAATGATCATTTAATACCAGTAGGTAGTACTAGTGACATAATTTTGGTGAGGAGTGCCTGCGTCATCGGGCTAGTACCGGAATGTCGCTGGGGGGTCTCAAATCGTGCCATGCATTTACCTCAATTTCTCGGTTACTAAAGCTCTGTTGACACCTTATACGTTCTAGAACATTGCTTTATCACTTTACCTTGATTTCATAGTAACCTTTAGTGTCCCCTTAAGGTTGCGAAACCATGGTCTTGATGTCTTATGATTAATATTAGTTATTAATAATTAATTATTCAGTTAATAATAAAACATTATTTATTGTTATTATTATTATTATTATTATTATTATTATTATTATTATTTCACAGTGAAAAAGAACAGCTTTCTTGAGTCGGTGTATCTATTCGTCTGTCCTAGCGCTGTAAACATGCTTTACAACGCCTGAAACGCACATTCGTTTTTTTTATATTCTTGAAGCAACAGGCTTCTTTATTATTATTATTATTATTATTATTATTTGCAACAGTATAACGAGGTTTAGCTATTAATTTTGTGTACTTCAACCCACGCGCTCTACAAGGCGGCTATGTTGCATGATATTCAGTGATAAAATTTTTCCACTCTTAGTAGGGCACAGACGCGTGAGGCAACAAGGTCGATAAGTCGAAATGTTTCTCTGATCACTTGCACATGCGCTACCAGGAATTCATTGCCAGGAGTTCCGGTAGACCGGTCAGCCATAGTACAAGACTCCCGCAGCGCGGCTTGCTCGACAGTGAACGAGCGCAAGTGTGTTTCTACTCTCACTATAGACGGCCATGGCGCTGCGAAAAGTATTTAGGCGCTCGAACGCGCAGTTAGACGATCACGAGACGGGAATCAAGGAACGCCAACCCCTTCCACCTGCGGATTGTCGTAAACAAACACTGCCAACGCACGATGACGCTTAGCGCGAAGCGGTGCCATTGTGGCTGGCATGCGCGCCGATCTTAATCCCGAGAATGCCAATAGCAGAGTGTGCGGTGCCAGTTCCAGGTTCGGTGAGCTTTTTCTTTTTTTTGCTGAACGAATTGCTGTAACAGAGTGCGTGAACAGCTCCATTTACATTCGTAGGTCGGTCATCTAAGGTGAGGGCGGAGGCGAGTCCAGATTGGGCGACTTCTCTCTTGCTGGTACAGTAAAATACCACTTGAACGAACTTCATTTAAACGAAGTATTCAGTTGTACGAACTTTTTTTAAAACCCCCACCGTCGCGCCATTGAACCCTATGCAAACGCCCTTCAGTTTAACGAAATTCAGTGCAGTGCGCATTTCACTTCTACGAACAGTTTCCGAGGCGCCATGCCATGTCTCCTAGGTCATACTGAGCACTTCAACAGGTATAAACCGCCCTTTTTGCCGCGCTTTTCTTATGCTGAGAACCGCGCCGACCGCGCTCCATTACTGCGTTACCGCTTACCGCCGCCATTTAGCGGTTTAGCTTTGAACTGGATTGGCTACCTAAGCCGTAGCCAGCCGAAACCATTGCTGTTTTTTTTTCACGTTTAGTGCGTTTAGTTGGTTCCACACCCATAGCTAGCCAGAGCCAGAGCCAGCCACGTACAGCTTCAGCCGTACTACGCTTGTTCGTCCTGGCCTCAAGGAAGTGCGCGCCTGCTAGTTAACCGTGAGCGGCAAACGGAAGCGCCTGACACTCGACGAAAAACGGGACATTTTACGTAGGCTAGACTCCGGGAAGCGTCAACTTGACATTGCAAAGGCATTTGGGATCCTTGCATCGTCACTGTCTACGATTAAGAGCCAGTGCCAAGCAATCGCGGCCGCATCGGAAAGTGCGCAGCTCGGCCCCTCCCGCAAAATACTGCACTGGATATTTCATGAAAGACAACGACGCTGTTGCCACATGGGTAAAGGATTTACGATCCAGGAACATTCCAGTTTCAGGACCCATCATTCAAGAGAAGGCCATGGAATTCGCCGCGCTTTTCGACGTCAGTGGATTTGACGAAAGCAGTGGGTGGTTGCATCGCTTTCGGACGCGCTACGGAATCGTATGGAAGCAAGTCTGCGGTGAAGCCAGCAGCGCGGACTCCGCTTCTGCAAGCACATGGCGGGAAGAAAAACTAGGCGACGTCATCAGAGACTACAGCCCGGCAACAAGTTGTCGCACGCTTGCTTATTTCAGTTTAGTGAACTTTCACTTTAACAAACTTTTCCCTGGGCTCCCTTGAAGTTCGTTCAAGTGAAGTTTCACTGTATACAGCCCACATTCACGAGGGCCCTTCGGGCTACGGTTGTGCGAAGAGACAATGAACGGAAACACTAGGCTCATACGGTGGTGGCGGTGGCCGAGCTGGTCGGCACTGAGAGAAGCGACGCATTGGAAGACCAGCCACCGCCTGAACACGATGTTGCGCTTACTTCCCCAAAGAGAAGCAATTTTTCTCCCTTGGCCGAATTTGTTTACGGCGAAAGGGTGGCCAAGTCAGTTGACGATCTCCCGGTGCGTCTCTTCAGGTGGAGCGTTGATGTCTGTCGCCGTGTCAGAGCGCGTCAGCAGAGCATACGGGTCGACAACACCACACATTCGCGCCTTTTGTCGTAACAAGCTCTCAGATTGAATTATTTCGGAATAATGCGACAAGTTGAACAGCTCTGCTTTAGCGGCTGGTGTCGTTACGCCTAGAAAACCGCAAAACCATCTAAAAATACTTTGATTTTACAACCAGGAAGACCGCCAACGTTTCACAGAATGAAGCAAGAGGTATTCCATGTTTTATGGCATAAACTGTTGTTTAGTAGACTGTTTATTACTTGAAAAGTGCGGCTGCTCGAACGCCAGTGAGAACTCACACAGATGGAGCGTGATCGTCAAGCGTGGCCAAATCTGACGCAAGCTCGTGCGGCGCCGTAGCCATCTGTGCATTAAAAGTAGGGCCTCCAATAAGACCGCTGCTTCGACGGGGCATAGTGGTGACATCACGTGCCAACTATGTACATGGACATAGCTTTGTCTCGTGAAGACCTTTGCGACACCGGCGCATCAAAATTGGTCTACCCACATCATAGTGGTTCACTATACTTATAAACATCGTCATCATTTATTAAGCCTAAATGCCCATTTCGGTGTATTACATAATGGGGGGGGGGGACGAAAACAGCAACACAGAATAGTCATGACAACAAAAGTGGCGGGGTCGTTAAAGACAATAAAAATACAGAAATAAAAGAAAATATATAATAGTAAAAAATAAAACGTGGCACAAGTGTGAATAAGGTGATCAAATTTGAAATGAGCTGTCAGTAAATGCCTAAATTTTGGGCCATCGCGCTTATTAACTATTGGTTGTGGCAGCTGGTTCCAGTTCTCTATTCTGATGGGCAGGAAAGATTTATAATATGCGATGGTAGTTCTATGAAGACGCTGTACCCTTAAGCTGTTTAAAATTAGACGGGAAGTGCACTGAGGAAGGAAAAGAAGTCTGTTACACAGCTGGGGAAAATTGTAGCAGAGATTGTGAAACGGACAGTTGTACAATCGTCCGTCAAGTTGACAAGGTCGGGAGGCTAATGGAAGATTTAATGCTGCTGGTACTTGGTGCTACGGATACATGTATTTTTTTAATGCATCACGTACGAGAATGCTAAAGTGTTACTTTCACATTTATTGCACGCCACACTCACAGTGCTATATGCTAGAATGACATGGAAATCATGGTCTTGCTAAAAATCAGGAATTTTACGCAAGGGGATCGACCCTTACAGTAGCAAATCAAGTAGTAGACTGAAAAAAAAAAAAAAGAGAATGCTCGAACATAATATCTCCCAATGTAGGAAAGTACAGTACTTCCAGGAAATGTAACCAAAAGTTCCATTTTCTTTGACACATGCTGCGGTAATCTGAAAAAAATAAAGAGCAGAACACGATATGGCTGGCATGAATACTGAAATATAAGAAAGAAAAATTAAATTATGGGGTTTTACGTGCTAAAACCACCTACTGATTATGAGGCACGCCGTAGTGGACTCCGGAAATTTCGACAACCTGGGGTTCTTTAGCGTGCACCTAAATCTAAGCACGCGGGTGTTTTCGCATTTCGCCCCCATCGAAATGCGGCCGCCGTGGCCGGGATTCGATCCTGCGACCTCGCGCTCAGCAGCCTAACACCATAGCCACTGAGCAACCACGGCGGGTTGAAATATAAGAGCACATGGAAAATTTCTTACGAAGACAGGCAAGGTGTAGTTCGCCGAGAGGAAACCAATCACAGCGTCGATGACACAGTCGATGGAACCCCAAAGGCCTGCAATTTGGATCGTCGCGCCGCTCTCCTGAAAACACACACCGAGGATGTGCGAATCTCTTTATGGTCAGATAAAAGATAATACAGATAAAAGACAGATAAAATATTGCGTACTTCAGTAAAACCTACTATACAATTCGTTTAGTCATCTCCGAATATACTACACGTGTCCGCTTTCGCATGATACCACGTTCCCATTTAGACCGAAAGAGGTCGCGCAACACAGAACTAAGAAAGCGAATGCGGCCACAACTTCAAGACGGTGACTCAGACGACAAAGGTCAGAATTCATTCCAACACCTACCGTGTATCGGATGGCGAAAGTCATTAACAAGGCAGCAGTGGGAATCCGTTCCTATTTCCTAATGCAAGGATGGCGTGGTTATAAATTATTTGCAGAGTGTAAGGCAAAATTTGCCAGTTTAGCCCAACGTGCAGAGCATTGACAGTAATAACAATGCTTAGCGTTTCGCTTGAACTTGCCGGACAGTGTTCTAAATATATGCGTGTGGAACATGTTGGAGCGGCTTAGCACGCAAGGCGACTCCTGATGCGCAGAAGAGACAGTGGCCCGGCAGCTGCCAGGCGTCTCAAAATACTGGTGCGATGAGGAAGGTCGCCAGTGACGCTGCAAGTGTCTCGTCTGGGTGGTGAATGAGTTGAGATCGAGCGAAAACCTTCGACATTATTCGGCGCCCAGTAAAATATCAGATAACGTTACCTTGACGCTTAGTGTCCGTTCAGCTACGACCCGCGCATTCACGCAGCAGCTGAGCAGGAACAGCTTATAGTGTGCGCATGCACGACGGCCATGCCCGCGCCGGAACGCAGAACGCTGCCTCGGCTCGACCACCGAGCCGATTCAGAGGAGCCTTGATGATGACTCCACTTCGCTTTGCGGAGAAGTTGCGTATTGTGGAGTTGCGGTGGAGTTGCGGTGGAGTTGCGTATTGCGGTGAAATAGTAGGGCGTCCGCTTGGTATGCAGGAGGCCTTGGGTTCAAATCCGAGTGCGACCGGTTTTTCTTATGGGTGCAGATACACCAAGACCTAGATTTTGGTTGTTCATAAGAGTTTTTACCTTGAATAGGGGCCCTGTAGAAATTTGCGAGCGTCTCTGGGCGGCCCTCGTCTCCACAACAGCTTTGTATAATTGGTCGACCATCCACCGCTGCTTTGGAAGGCATACGAGTGCTGTCTTAGGGTATATCTGCCGGTAAAATAGGTACACGTGTGCTCCGCGGCAAGTGTTCCGCAATTACGGGAGTTCCAAATGCTTGGAAGGACACCTGTTAAGAAGATGGCGGCGTGGGACTGCCGCACTTTTTTCTCTTCCAATTAACGCACTCCGGGAGAGCCGGATGCCTGGCTGGGTGGCTGCTTGTGCCGGTTTTATAATACAAACTGATGAGTGTACGCCAGTGGGGATCGAAACATGCACCTCCCGCAGCCGAGCAGGGCGTCCAGTTTACTCGGCAACGGCAGCGCAGCGGTTATGAAGATCATCCAGTCATCTGTATGAGGGCCGCACGCGCGCTGTTGATAAAGTAACAGTACTACCAAGGCGGTGGCGCTTACAGCGTGAATGTGGCTCGAAGGTCCGTGCTATTGCTGTATCAATATTACTTTTCAATGGGAGACAAGGGTAATAATTAACTACGTGAACTTTCGAAACCTATCCAGCGCTATAAGATTCCTGTTAATGCACATTTGCAGTACAATTTTGACGCACTGGGTTCTTCAAATGTACGCCAACATTTCACATCCCTGGACCAATCATTCAGTGTCATAGAACGCGCTACATTGTAAATATGCACAATACGCCGCATCCAGCGATGCGCTGCGAAGTGCATTCGTAATATTTTATGAATATTTTACGTTCTTGCGGCAATTGCGACTTTCTATTACCAAAAATGTTCTATAAAAGAGGCCAGATCCAGCAGCGACACTGCAAGTTTTGTTAATGGGTAAGCTCAAGAAATCACATAAGAAACATTGTAAAAGATTATCTGCTGCACTGTACAATTGCAGCGTACTCCCCTTCCAAGAGAGCCTTGTGGTGGCGCGACAATTCGTTGCGGCTCAGTTGACCAAGAGGACAGCGGGGCCAAAACCAAATGCGATACTTTGGCTCCTAATACACACGCAAGTCAGCTGGATCAAGCGACCATGTAAACATGACTCTCCACCAGACTGCCACAACCATAGTTATCAGATCTCATTAAGAAGCTCCATCGGAAGCTTACCGCATATCTCTGAAAGCTTTATCAAATTTTAGGCTCTATGAGTGGCAAAACTATGATTTTACCCGATCGGGAGCGTTTTAAAGAATTTCGAAATTTTTTTGCGGATTACAATGATGACATCGAAATATGAGTAATTATAGCCTATTTATAGAGCAATTGGATTCATCTCTTGCATGATAAGGCAAGTTAAGAGGTAAGTGGACGGTCTCATGGATTGATGGGTACTTCAGCACAGGTGTGTCCTGTCTAAGCTCTCATCAGAACTTTAGACAACAATAAGGGTGCCATCCGAGCAGACAGCAGTCACTATGGCCTAGCCGACCAAAGATAATACTATTGTTCATTTTCGGAGTCATAACGGGATATGAGAGCATCAAATACGCATTTTACAAAGCACTCAATGAATAAACCAAGATAATCCAAAACGTCATTACTACAGTATTCTTGTTAAAATCTTTAGCTGCGTGCAGTCCGCAAAGCAACAACACTTATTGTTCGAAGCTTTGTATTCGTACAACATTTATAATTTTATTTACTTGCGATACTGCCAGCCCGAGTGAGACCAAAGCAGGTAGGCCTTGTATCAGACAGTTCGCAAAGGAAACAAAAAGCTCGCACTGGATTATACAGTAAGAACAAAGAAAGAAGTAAATCTACTTTAAATATTGCAAACAATCGCCAATGACCATGTGAAATACAGTATTTTCGGTTATTAAAACACCACTCAATAGCAAATATAGTATTACTAAAATTTATGAAAATATAGGGAATGAGTGACACATGTAAAATTATAAAAGTTACACTGATAACAGCGAAGAAGTGACCACAGTATAGCGTTTGAAATGCAGAAATTTTTTGAGCAGCGAACACAAGCATTAGCGTGAAGATACGCGGGTGTGTTATGTGGCGTCTTCAGTGTTTGAGGATGTATAGTACGTGGATGAACCTTGAAAGTGACGGAGGGGAAACTATCTCCGAGTTGAGAAGATTCCATTCTTGACCGCACGTGACAGAAGGGAAAACTTTACCGCCTCAATATCAACGCGTAACTGGTTTAACGTAAATGATTGTTTCTTTTTCGCGATAGGCTAGATTTAGGCAAGTATACGTACTAGCTCGGTCAGCCTTAAATCTCTTGTGCATTAGTTGGTAGATGAATTTTAATCGGGCTTGCCTGGCCCTAATAGATAGTCTTTTAAGGACTGCATCAGCTAAGAGGTTTGTAGGGGAGTCGTAGGGCCTGTACTTATTAGAGATGAACCGCACAGTTTTCTATTGTTCATTTTCTAGTTTTGATATGTAAGTTGATAACATCACCTGGTAAGCCAGGTGATGTTAGCGTATTCTAAGACGGCCGGAGCGAGCAAAATTTGTATGGGCTAGTAGTCTGGTTTACTTCGCTGCAAGGAGTAAACATCGTCTAAGAAAAAAGTTTGTGTAATCAGACTGAGGTAATATTATCAACGTGTAAGTTCCATGAAATGTCATGAGTGAATGTCAAACCTATGTATTTGTGGCGATTTAATTTATTTAGGCAAGTGCCACCGAGAGCATCAGAAAATTCCGAGGGCTTCTTTTTGCTGTAAAGGACATCATACACATTTAGTAGCGTTGGCATTTTCCATTCTTTACCTCAATTGGACATCAAGCCTAGGGCTCTGTTTAATAATAAGTGGGCTGCGTACCTGACAATTTTTTTTATAAGTAATACAATGATCCGCGAAGAGCTTAATGTCGTATTCAGTGTTAGCAGTAATGTCGTTATTAAAAATTATGCATATCAATGGGCCGGTCACCTTTGAGGAATTCCGGAGGTGAGAGCTACAGACCTGAAAGGAGTGCTGATAACTATAACATACTGTGTTCGATGCGTGAAAAGATTTTGATCCACGCTTACTGACTATCCCTAATCTGACCATCTGCGATCGTAATCTCTAGTTTTGCGACTAATTTAACATAGCGCACACAATCAAATGATTTACTTAAGTCGCGACGAATCATATCTGTCTGGCTTCAATTGTTTGGGTTCAGCGCAAGGTCACGCACTACTTCGCTTAGTTGTGGGACTATTGAGAGCCCACGTCTAGAGCCATGTTGTTGAGGTATTAAGATATGTTCACGCTCGAGAAATATAGTAATTTGTTTGAAGATACGTTCTAATATTTCACACGATGCACCGATAAGCGAGATTGGCCCATAATTAGAAGGTTCGTTGATGGCACCAGATTTATGCATTGGAATCACGTTCGCTTTTTTCCAATCATCGGGTTGTTTTGCGGACGTGAGTGATTTGCGGTATATAATAGTAAGGCAGTGGCCACACTATTCTACATACGCTTTTAAACGTTCATTTGGGACATTATCTGGCCGGTTAGCTTTTTTTAGATGTCGAGATCAAGCAATAGATTAAGAACGCCAGCAATAGTTATATTTGATGAATCAATGAATTTAGGAGGACAGGGTAGGGAAGCAAGTAGGGGGTGTTTATCTGTAGGGAAAATTGCAAAAAAACAAAGTTGAATGTGATCGCTCGAGTTGTTTTTTCTACCAGAAACCGTTCAGATGACACACCTGAATATAGGCAAAGGTATCTCCAAAACCTGTGATGATTGCTAGTAATCAAGTCCGGGAATGTTATGCTGAAGCAGTGTTGCTTTGAATGCTTTAACTTTCCTCTGAAGATAGTGAGAGCGGAGGTCAGTTTATCTTCTTCTTGGTCCTTTATATTTAATAGTATGTTTAATTCTTTTTACTTTGCATTTTGCTTGAAGGTATTCGCGCGACATCCACGGGTTTTTTCTTTCTCGATTTGGAACGTTTCATTGGGATAAAGTTTGCCGTGCATTGTAGTACGATTGACTTAAATTGATGCCACAACGTGTTGACGTCACAACACCTTTCCGAAGCTGCTTGGAGAGAAGCGTCAAACTCGTGCCTAGGTGAGTAAGAAGAGCGTCATGATCTGCTTCTTGAAAATCAAGGACAGCACGCTCCAGGTTAAGTTTAGTTATGTTGCCTTCTACAGAGAGCTTATATTTAGGTATGTCATGGAGCTATATACCACCGATAATAGCCATTTCGACTGTGTGGAGTGGGAAATGGCCACTTATGAGTATGAGATCAAGTATGCTATTCGTAGAGCTTTGCGAGAGCGTTGGCTGGCAGACTGCCCAGTGAAGGTTAACATTTAAGCATTAGATCCATAAGTGCATCGGTTGTGGCTGAACTGCAGTGCGTGGTAATCCAGTTCACGTCTGGTAGGTTGAAGTCCCCCATGAAGATCACTCTGCTGACACGAACGTAGCACTGCATAAACTCCTGCAAGGCAAGCACGCCTTCGGATCCACTAGTAGGGCCTCGATAAAAGAAGCCAGCAAACATGTCATTGTCGTTGTACAAGATTTTACAATATACAGCTTGCGCATAGGAGACTTCAGCAAGAGAAATGAATAGAATATCATTCTTAAGAAGCAGGTGCACACCATCGCCAACGTTTAAATACATATACATATATATGTGAAACCGGAAATAAGTACACATATACTCTGAATTATTGCCGTGATCTTCTTAAAGAACTGTAATTAGGCCCGTTTATTTACTTATTAAATTGCGATGAATGGGATACAAGTAGCTGAATTCGGATATTTTTCAACTTTGCTAGCCTTTCCCGTGATTCTTTATAAACTTGAAACTACTCCTATATACTACTCCTATTTATGACTGAAACGAAAAAATATGTTTATTAATGTGAAATTTGAGCGCAGCTCTAAACGTGTTTTCATTTCGCTATATATTGGCTAGCGCAGACAACCTTGTTCGTACGCCCCGTTGCAGATTGAGCGATGTGTGACGCGACTGCCTCGCTAATCTGGAGAGCGCGAGAGGCAGCGTGTGGGTGATGCGTGGGCGCGATGCACAGCAGCCGCCGCAGACATACCTCCTAGACGACGTGCGCTGCTCTGGCGCCATCTCCTAGCCATCGTATCCGCAAGACGCTTTTCATCTCACGCCCCATACTCTCTTTCCCCGTACTCTCCTCCTCCGCTTTCTTCCTAGCCTTTTTCAACCCTCGCCACGCTCCGCGTTCGCTTTTTCATCCTTCGCTGTGCTCGTTCGCTCCGTTACACTGACGTCGACGCCGATCCCCGGCGCAGGAACGGGCGCCTGCGACCTCTGCTATAAAACAAAACTCGGGTGAGACGACCTACCTACTCTTGAAGTGGGGACTACCTGTTGAAATGTATACAGGTGAGAACTCCCGTCCGTCATTTTAACGTAAGTAATTAAGATGGAAATAGTGCAAGAAAACTTGGCATTACAAAGTGGTCAGACGATAGAGCGTTACCCTGTCAACTAAAGTCTTTATTTGGCTGCAATAATATTATATTGTGGGGATATGCGCTGACTACCATGGGTCGTGTATCACGAGGGACGGGTTAAATTTGACCACTGAAAACTCGCACTCAGTCTGATACAATATTATAAATGCTGTGACGACGAACTGTTAGCCCTGTTTTGTTTTGATAAATAATGCCCCAGCTAATATTGTGCAGTATAGCTTCATCCCTGTTCTTTAGCATTTTTATGTCTTGTGGAACAGACTTTCAGGAGCATTTATGGCAGTACCCGGCCAATTGGGAGACAGCCTATTTATATAATGACCATTCATGTTCTCCTAATCACTCTGAACATCTGCCTGTTCGGCGGACATAGTGAGTTTGACTGCAATTGACTGAAATTAAACATACAGCATCCATGGCATATGGGACAAATTTTGGAAGTCGCTTTTCACATTATGAATTATTGTGATTACATGTCACATACATGCACAGGCGAACAAGCGTAAAACACTCGGAAACGACAACTGGTACGTCGGAATGTGCAGCAACGTTCTTAATGTTATGCGTAATCTTATGGCAAAAAGTAATAATATAAAACACTTTTTTTTATTAAGCAGTCTCCTCTGCTTGAGCTGATAAAGACCTTGGTAAGTGCATCTGGAAACCTGTACTAATGACATGCATGCGAAGCTTTCATGATGTGCTTAAAATTGCCTTAGGCATTATGTGCATCTTCGCAATCGCCAAAAAATCCCAAGTGTGAAATCCCAAGAGAAAAATTTGTTGAATGCCCCGTTAATTGCACATGAAATACCGCCTAGTTGCTCCAGCATGCACCACGTGTAGGAGGCAGGAAGAGCTTAAAACTAAAGAGAAATAACACACGAGCGGTTGCCATATAATGGAGCTGGCTCTCATTTCGACTATCACTGTAAGAAATGCACGTGTCACTTTCCTACAAGAGTCCAAATCCTTATAAATAGCCGTAGTGGGACTGACTAATTCTTAGCCGAGGCATGTTTCGTAAAAAAAAGATACGACAAACAGTGTGTCAGATCACCGTAGGTAGGATTTTATTGTAACGAATGTGAATTTCTAGGCTTGCATATTCGATTTTTTCATCATGATTATGCATCCAGAATTACTTGTGCTGGCCCCCAGTATGAATGCACATGCCGCCTATATTACGACGTTTGTTAATAGGTATGGCGGTTTTGCCTGTCGCCTGCATTCTTCGTCCAATAGTTTGTGCTAGTTCCTTTATTCCTGCTGACCAACTGCACCCCTAAATACAAATGTTCCCGTTACTACCCAGATGTCACAAAAGTTACTGCCTTGATAACACTGTAGTTGGCAATGGTAGAGTTAGTAAGATTACTGCCTAAACAAGCCGCTTTAACTAGTGAGTTTCAGCTACTAATTCAAGCGCCGTTTGTATCACCGGATGCAAAGTTCGTTGCTTATAAGCATATATCGAATTAACACGGCAAGCTGGGCGAGTTGGTGATTGAACATGTTCCTATGGGTGGGCAACGCGACCCGGACGAAGGACGAGAGGAAGTATTGCGCTCGTATTGTGTACTTCCTCTCGGCCTTCGTCCGGGTTGCGCTGCCCACCCATAGGAACATATATCGAACCCAATCTTGAATACGACAGAGCTAGTCCGAGAAACGCAATATTGGCTAGAAATTCAGCATGCGGTAATGCTAACAATGCTAACGCGATGCAAAAATCCTCGTGCGCCATGCACAGGGAACACTTTAAGGCGCGCCTTGCAATCGAATCGTGGGTTTGGCCTGTAAAACCTCAGAATTTATTTTAACTTTTTTTTTATATCACACATTTTGGCCGTCGTTCGCGCTCTTAGAGAAGGACGAAATTCCTTCACAAGTAAACATGTGCGGCGGATAAAGAAGATGTTGGTGATGTCTTACATTACTAAATTGGCAACACGGTCGATCCATGACAGCACTTCTCGAGAATGGAAATATGACTTCAAGAACCTGTCGGTCACGACGGCCGCATTTCGACGGGGGCGAAGTGCGAAAACACCCGTGTAATTAGATTTAAGTGCACCTTAAAGAAGCCCAGGTGGTCCAAGTTTCCGGACAGCCCCGCTACGACGTACCTCATAATGAGAGTGCGGTTCTGGCACGTAAGACCCCATAATAAAGAAAAGGTAACTTCTCACTTTGTATTCTTCGTGACGCCTGGGGAATATATGCGTTCATATTTTCTGGCTTTTGTCTTATTGATTGTATTTTCTTGCGTTTATATAGCTCGCACTATTTGAGTTTGGTACGTGCGAGTAGTGTGGCAGCGCCATCAAGCAATGAAAACTAAAGGATAATGGCTTTTCCTTTAGTTTACCTTGCAATCCGCAGCGATGGCCACAGTTCAGACGACTAGGACAATAAATATAAATAGGTAATTCTCAGCGTGTTCAGCAGGATACCCATTATCACTAAGAATTGCCAAATTGACCAACTACTTGCACACCTATACGTTTCACGCCAGTTCTATTTAGAAAGATCCCTAGTCTAAAGTGTACCTCACGTCTCGAGTAATAACAGCAGCACACTATACGCAAAATTACGCAGTAAATCTGTCCTCGATACTGCAGCACGGCAGAATAAACCATGTAGATATGATTACCCTTTAATACGCCACCCGCCGTGCCGACTCTGTATATATTGTCACGTGGTGGTGACGTTCAATAATACAGTAGCCATACTGTGAACGACAAAACTAACTTTTATTGGGCGAACTTGTGCCCACAAAACAGGCTACACTTATAGCACAACGATAGTGGCGAACACGCTCGGCGATCGTCGAAAATCTGATCAGCGGGTCAAGTGCGTCGGCTTTTATACAACAGTCGTCGAATGTTCCAGACTAATCGTTGGGACCCGCATGCCTTCCACAAAGTTCAACAACATTCGAGTCACGCGATGAAATCAGATAATACAAGGTTCGGCGACAACAGACAGCGGATAGAAGCATCGATAACTTTCCAGAAACTTCGGATACATGCAGACGCGTCCCGCGCTGTGCGATAACACTTGTTAGGCGGCGAAACGTGGTTGCCCGTTAAATATAAGTACACGTGTCAATATGGAATCCTGTTTCTGAGAACAAGGTCCAGGGCTCAATTATAGGCCGCCTCGGGCGCATTTCAGTGAGGGCATAATACCAACGCGCTCCGGCGCTTATGTATGCTATTCCGTAGGCAATCCTGCCTGCTCGAAATACTTCGCAGCCCTCGGCTACGGCAACTCATAGCCAGTGCTTGCATGAGGGACGTCGCTCTTTACGAGTTACTCAGTTTTTTTTTTTCTTTTTACCGAATGCGAATGCTCTTGCGTATACTATGCGCATGAAATAAGTGCACTTTCCTGGTCAGCGGCTACTACTACGTTGAATCGATTCGACTCCACCATATTATAGGCTTGTAGAAAACTACAGCTACTGGTATTCACGAGGCTTTCGCGCTAATCGAACAAAAAGGGCATTACCCTTGCTGCGCCAGTCAGTAGGACGGCGTCGAAGATTAGGCTGACACTGGCCAACCCCATGGTGATCTCGTCGGAGGTTTTGCGGTCGTTTACTGTAACACAAAGTACGCAAATATTTCTCTTCAGGATCATCGGTAACAGAAACGCGACAACGTGCTGCCTGTGTGTTAACCGATGTTAATCGGATTCATAGAATTTCCCATAGGCTGTGGGCACAGGGACGTAGCAAGTCTGCTTACAACTTTCTTTACAGGTACGTTAGATGGATCCAAGAGTCTTTTGTTTTTTAATGATTACGTTCTACGTTTCTTGTAGGTTTTGTCATGTTTCACGTTAGGATACGTTGGGCATAACACGCTGAACGGCTAAATACAAATTGCGTTCGCGTCAGCGTTTATATTGTGCGTGTTGTGGGCAGCGTGCCTCTTTCGGTGCTGCCGGTGACGATTGGCATGCCCGTCGTTGCCGTAACAATTGCCTCCTTTGCTTGGTTAGCGTAGATGCGAGCTTTGAAGGCAAGAAAAATGCATCCCATTCAGTGCCCCTCGACGCGACACTGTGTGACAATGCGTGCTTATCACAAATAGATAAATGCTGCAGTTACACTTCGCTACTGCTCCACTAAGTGATATAGGTGGAAATCCTTCGTGTTGCAGCATTTCACAATTGCGAAGATGTCGACATCTAAACGGCACTCCACAAATAATAGAGTCGTTAATTAACGAATGCAGAGAAGCGCAACGCATCTCCGTGCAGCTAGCTTTCCTGACCGCTCTTCAAGTCGCCGTCAGTTTTCTTTCGCGAAAGGGGTCGAGTGACCCTAGTCATGCCGCTTGCTTTGTCTCTCAAAGCAGGTCTTCCTTGACGCTTTTTCGAGAGGCTGCTTTATTTGTATCCCTATGAAGATCACTCCTAAAGACTTAATAATTAGCAGCCCTAGTTACGTCGTCGTATAAGATGTCGTCGTACTGCATACTTTTAAAAGCATTTTCGGCCCTGTCTGTATTACACCCTTCCACTTTTATGCCATTTAGTCCGCACAAACAATTGCATAAATGGGGTTTTGCGCAAATTCGATGGGAAATATGTGCAAAATAGCTCACTTCAATGGTAATCACTGCCAATGCAGTTGGGGTCTCACTTTTGTAACAAAACACGCCATGGCTGTTTGTGTTGAGCACCCTTAGAATCAGTGCTAGTGCAGAATTTACGTAAAGCGCACAAGAATTGGTTTTTATAAATGTCTAAATCAACCTAATTCATACGGCAGAAAGCCGCACAGTTTTTTTTGTCAACGGTTATTATTACAAATGGAGGAAATATTGCAAATCGACCACTTTGTTGGTGTAGTGGTAAAATTAGCGATTGCTACGCTATATGCCCGGGTCAGATACCAATTCACTAAATAATTTGTTGTTTTGATTCCTTTTCTCTTGCCTACGGCAGTTTGCTTGATGTGTCGAAACCCTTTTAAGACTTACATATGACAAGTTAAGGCGACAGGAAACAATATGTACTCAAGGCTGACGGCCTGCCAAATACATCAGGCCTTCGGGTCACAAGCTTAATATGTTTCTTGTGCCTTTCTTACTTGCGCTACACAGCAAATGGGAAAACATCAGTATAATCGTAATATGGAAACCGCGCCATAAACGTGTTTATCCGATTATCCAATGGTGTATTACATGTGGCTGTCGAGCTGGCGTGAGGACGCTTTGAGTGCTGTCACTTGTGGTTATCAAAACTAAGAGGCCAAAACGTCTTCGCCACGTCGGAGACACTACCGAATATGAAACAAGAAACAGCGAGAAAAAAAAAGGACAACAAAGTTATAGAAAATAAAAGTTTTCGCAATGTAATCGAACCACAGGCATAATTGGTTTGTCCGCAATAGGGCACCTGATAACCAGACTGCCGTTAGTGGGCATGCGCGCACAAGTGCTTAAAATGTCATGCTCTGTGAGTTATCGTTCCATTCCTGATGTAACCACGAGCCCGTAAGCTTCGGGCAATAAACTGCCGTTTTCCATTGGAACACTTGCCTGTTCAGTCCCTGGCAGAGGCGCCACACTTAGCGACGAGAGTGGGATTAAAGCAGTCGGAGGTTTGGCGAAGAAGTCAAGTCGTTGCGAAATACGCGTCCGTTGAAGTCGGATTTTGAAGCGTGCTGATAGTGCTGCACTCAGTGGAAGGGTAACTATTAAGCGACAATGCGGTCCGCTGGACAGCTGGGTCAGATGGAGTCGTTTGTTATTACCGCAAGTGAATGGACGGCATTCAAGGAGAGGTTGACGTTTTCTTCCGACTGTCAACAAAGCTCCGGACAGCGACAAGGTGCGCGCATTCATCAGCATCATCGGCACGCGAACGTGTGGGTTGCTGAAGTCGATGGTCACATGTGAGCTGCCGTAGGTCAAACGTTTCCAGCAACTGAAGAGCATCTTCGATGCCCACCTGGCTCCAATGCCGTCCGCAATCCAGCTCTTTCATTTTTCTGAGCTGCCCTCTGCCGCACGCCGCTGAAAACGTATTGGAAGGGTCCCGGTGCTTTCGCCGGTTGATTTGTGTACCTGCGCCCACGTTGAGTGCGCGTCGGCTGTGCACTTCGTGGATCGCGTATCATTATTAATGGCTTCTTCGGGACAGAATGTCGTTTCTGGAAGCTATGTAGCACTCACCGACTACTGGGTGAGCAGGCCTGAGTGCACTTTCCTGCAAACAGTGGGGCCGATAAAGGCACGCTGAGTTCCGTTATGCGACACGGCTGCCTTGAAATTTGTCACTGATTTCTGAAATTAGACATCGCTTTTTGTATTCCTTTTACACATTACTTAGACATTTCGCATATTCAAGGAGTCTTCGAGCGCAGCCGTCTGCGTACGATTTATCGGATCGTAGCACTTGTTTACATCAAAATCTACAGCCGCAGATTGTTGTTATTGTCAAATATTGTGGAAAAGGTGCATCGCTGATATGAAACAGTGTCAAAACGTAGCAAAACATGCATATCTGCGCATATGTGCCGGGCTTTTGCACCCTGAGACGAGTCAATATGAGTGGCCCAACCACTTAAACAGCGGCAACTGTGATCCAGATACGTATATTATGGGCTGTTAACTAACTCATTCTCACTTTTCTTTAACTCCATCATACTTACAGTTTTAGCACTCAATAGAGCGTTATTAGAGAAATCTGTGCTCGCATAAGTGCTCATTTGCAGGCCGTGTTGTTCTCGCACGAAAAATGCGCGGGTTCCATCGTTCACACGGCCGTTGGTATAACTGAGCGAGGTGGTTGTTTATGCAGTTTTATGCTGAATGCGCAGTCTCTTGTTTGCCGCTTGAAGCAGAGACAAACAGTGCATCTCCGAAATTGAGAAATGTGTCGACAAAGCAACACGCACAGGCCCACCCATATACGTAGCGAATGCGGGCGACAAGCCTACAGGTACGGTGAAGTACAGATGTGTGCACAGCGCTGTGTCGCCGCTTACCGCTTACTGTGTACCCGCCGTGCGAAGTGAAGCGTAGTAGATTTGAAATCGCTAAGGCCAGAACGGAACTATAAAAGCAGGTTCGTTCGATCTAACTGCTTACATTTCAGTTCAGGTCCGCCGGTAGCGGGTGCACAAACTCGACGGCGCCAGGTTAACCTTCGCTGAACAGGATGGACATTGGCTCAAACATCATGGGCACGGCACGAGAGGTGCAAAGCTTGTTCATTTCAACTCTGTAGGCGTGTTGGTCTCATTTGAGCACGATTAATTGTATATACAAACAAAGACGCTGTCGCTATTGTGTTGTCAGTTCGACGGCCGATTGCGCGGGTTTCGGTGGAACGATGGTCGGCACGCTGATTTTGACGGTGCCGTCGACAACAAAGCCCGTCGCAGTACAACTCGCGCTCATCGGGTGCATCGCTGTGGACCTGGTATGATAAAAAGGTTTCAGGGACGCACAATAGTCGGTCAATCATTGGAGTGAGCGTCTTGTCGGTCTCGTATCGATCCAGTGTTGCCACGCCTTACGAGTACGTGCAGTCAGGCACGCGCTGCCACCACCAGCGAGTGAGGACCGGCGCTGCAAGAAGACTTCGTCAGTAACGTGATGTACTTAAGTGTCGCTCATATGTAACGCATGGGTTTTTCGTTAAATTTGCTAGTCATCATTGAAAGGCGGCAACTACCTGGCTAACGGTGCCGTCCGAACAACTCGGATGATGCCCTGGCCGCTTTCTCTTTTAATGTGGAGCTGCGGTCTTACGCTACGCACGTTTTCGACACTGCACCGACGTCGAACTACCAGTAGAATTTGAACGCGGTACACCGGCACGAGTGTTTACAGCAGCGTGCGCCCGAGCGCTTCTTATTTCGGGGGAATTTCCGGAACGTGGCCACGCGCGCGACCCTTCCAAAACGTTTCGTGACTAATCCGCTAGGGCAGGGCGCATGCGCCGTCGCGCCATGAAAGAGGCGGATTGGCGAACGGGCCAAGTTTCGCCGCAGAGCACAACACGAAGGCGAGTCCGTGCCTGAATATGCTTCGGAGCCTCTCAAGTTGTCTCAGACCTGGCAATTTGGAGCCAATTTAGACGAAGCGCTGTGGCAGCGTTTCGTTTGCGGACTACTCCGGGAGGAAGTGCAGCGAGTACTCTTTACCGAGGACGATAAATTAACTTTCTCGAAAGTGGTAGACCGCGCCGTGGCCATGAAAGCAGCCCGAAAGTATGTCGCCTAGCCTCGAGTCGCGGAGTCACTGACTGCAAACTACAACAAGTGGAAGGAGCGAGCAAATAGGCACATGCTGATGTATGCGAGGTGCACGCGACAGCTACTAAACCCCGACTTGTTTGTTACAACTGCGGTTCTGTCAACCCTTTGATCATGCAGTGTGCCCTCGCATTCAGGATACTTGCAATAAGTGTGCAAAGAAAGGACATATACAAATGCCCTATCGGCGCAGTAACAACCAGTCTCATGATGGGTGTACGAAAGAAAAGAGTGTGAAAATGCTCTATGTTTGACGCAGGCGATGACTACCAGCATTTCCAAACTAGGCTTAAGCCACGCTTTCATTTGTGTTGACCTAAGGATAACTGATGCACTGGTAGAAATGGAACTGGACACGGGAGCTGCGGTGTCAATTCTGCATTACAAGCAGATCAAACAGCAGTTTCGATCGGCGCGCTGCATACTAACTGACGTCAGCCTACGCACCTATACTGGAGCACTTGTTAGACGGGGGGTCGTGGTCGTCGACGTGCAGCACGGGGTACTGAAGGCTAAATTCCCGCTCTACCCCGTCGACAAAGCCGGACCACCACCGCAAGGACGAAAGTGGCTGCACGCAGTATGCCTAGTCTGGAATAGCATTCGGGGCCCGAACCACGTCTCGTCAGTGTTCGACTTGTCTTACCCGAACGAAGGAAAGGGTCGACGGATTGCTAGTAAAGCAAAAAAAAAACTGTTTAAGGAAGAGTTAGGTGCTATCACAGACGAACGGCCCGAGCTGTTTTTTCAAACCGGAGAACCGGCCGAGGTTCCTAAAAGCAAAGGATGCGCCGTTCGCATTGCAGTAAGCTGTAGAAGCTGAGAAGCTAAATTGGTTAAACTAGGAATTCTCACGCCTGTGAATACAGCGGAGTATGCCACACCCGCAGTGTCGTGATGAAGAAACATGGCAGGATACGCCTATATGGTGATTATAAGACAATGATATATTTCTCACTTGACATCACACACTACCCGCCGCCTAAGATAGACGATATATTGGCAGCTCTGGCCGAGGGTCTGCATTTTGCGGAGATTGATCTGAACAAGGCCTACCAGCAAGTACTCATGTCGGAAGAGTCTAACTACTTAACGTTAAACACGCAGACAGGGCCGTTTAGAGTTAACAGGCTACCTTGCGGAATTGCGTCAGTGCCAGGTATTTTTAAAAATGAAGTATGGAAAAAATGCCGAAGGCGCTTATCGAAGTGTGTTTTTCTCTCGATGACATTTTAGCCACGTGAAAAACTGCTGAAGAACATTTCATAAACATTGAAGTTCTCTTGAAACGTCTGTTAGAGCGAGGTGTCAGGGTGAAGAACGAATTAGCGTTTTTTCGAAACGAGCTCTGCTACCTGTAGCAAAACAAAAGTGCCGTAGGAGTCGCGCCTCACAAGACAAAATCGAGGCAGTTATGAAGGCTGCTGCACCAACAACAAAGCAGCGACTACAGTAATTCCTAGGTGTAGTGAACTATTGCAGGAAGCTCGTGCCTTATCTATGAATGGTTGCTGAGCCCCTTTACCGGCTTTTGCAGAAAGACGCTCCTTAGTGTTGGAACTACCACTGCCGCCCAGCGTTCGATCAAGTCGAAACAATGTTGTGATCCTCGCAGGTGCTGGCACATTACGACCCGGATATACCGTTGAAGCTGGCCTGTAATTCATCGCACCCGCCGTGGTTGCTCAGTGGCTATGGTGTTGGGCTGCTGAGCACGAGGTCGCGGGATCGAATCCCGGCCACGGCGGCCGCATTTCGATGGGGGCGAAATGCGAAAACACCCGTGTACTTAGATTTAGGTGCACGTTAAAGATCCCCAGGTGGTCGAAATTTCCGGAGTCTTCCACTACGGCGTGCCTCATAATCAGAAAGTGGTTTTGGCACGTTAAACTCTATATCTAATCTAATCTGTAATTCATCGCAGTACGGAGTAGCTCCAGTACTTTCCCGCGTTTTCGAGGGTGGTAGATCTAAACCGGTTGCTTTCGTTTCGTGCGCAGTGTCGGAGCCGGAGAAGTAACGCAGACGGCTTGAAAAAGAGGCATTGGCCATAATCTTTGGTATAAAGATGTTTCATTGCTATATTTATGGTCGAGCATTCTCCATAATCATGGATCATAAGCCTTTACAGCTACTGTTTGGACCAACAACAGGAGTTCCGCCCATTGCAGCTGCGCGGTTACTGCGTTGGGCTGCGACCTTATGGGCACACAGCTACGACCTCACCCGCCGAGGTTGCTCAGTGGCTATGGTGTTTGGCTCAAACAGGATAGGTGGCTGTTTGTCGCCACCCGTATCTAAGGGGTCAAAAATAAATCAACATCATTATCACTAAGTCAATCTGCAGCGCGGTGTTGAGAAATGCTCTGGGATTTGGAGGTAGAGTCACTTGAACGCAAGAAGAACCCAAGTACACATGCAGCAGGAACGCGATGTTTGTCGTCTTCTCAGTGGTGTAAGCAGTGTGAAACGCGCTCCACAAGCTCTTTGCTTAATATGAACTGTAAACTGCCGCGCGGTTGTGCAGTGGTTCGCTGTGAAATCTGCGACAGCTACAAGAGTGTACTGCATCTGTTACCGCAATATGCGCAGCTTCGGTAAACCTGGCCAGAGTGCATGGCACAACCAGCGTCGAAGCACCGAAAATATTTAAATTTATGACCGACTCTTCTCAGCCATCGACTGCGCACGAAACTCAGACGTGACGCAAGCTATCTATGTTGGTTCCTGGGGAGCACCCCTTTCCCGCGCTACTTTCGGCAGTGATGCGTTGCCGTATGGGTGGATGCTACTTCTTATTGCAAATATTTTTAATATTGTTACGTTGCAGAAGTCACATATAAAGATGCATTTACAATATTTACAAGAGAGACAACGATGCATGAACAAGATGGCTGTCGAGACCGATTTCACCTCTACACGTGAAATCATCCTCTGACTGGCGCCATCCTTCGTTTCTGCATAACATAACCATCGCCTGTAAAGGCGCTGTGTCGGCGCTAATTATAAAGGAGGTGAACTCGCGGCAAGCTAAGGCTTCTGCCGGGACACATGTACAACGTCCGTGGGGACATGCGAGTTCACCAGAGTGATCTCGTAGTTAACATCACCAAGCTGACGGAATATCGTGTAGGGCCCTGTGTAGCGCGGCAGCAGCTTTTTCAGACGAGCCAACGTGGCGACATCAGGGTGTCCATAGCAGCACAATGGAGCCAGGAGGAAATCGAACATCCCGATGTCCGCTGTCGTACCGGATCTTCGGCGTGGCCTGAAACTCGGTGAGCCGGCAGCCGGCAATCTAGCCTGCCGTGTGAGCCCGGGAGAAGACGTCTTGAGCTTATTGAGTGGGAATATTCGTCGAGAAAGGAAGCAGTGTGCCAAAGGGCAAAGAAGCGTGGTGACCGAACAGAAGGTAAAGGTGTGAAAAGCCAGTGGTCTTGTGGCGGGATGAATTGCAGGCGAAGGTCACGAAGGGTTAACGTGCTGTCCCAATCACTGTGGTTGTCAGAAACGCCCACAGACAGCATTTCAGTGAACGTGCTATGGAGCCGCTCCATCGGTCCGTTTGTCTGCGGGTGGTAGGTGGTGGAAAGCGCCATGATGGAGGATGACGCCACGCAAAAGGAAATCTACCACCTCAGTTGCACAGTTTGTGCGCAACGCTCGCGTTATCGCGTACCGGGTCGCGTAATCAGTCGCGACAGCGACTCACGTATTGCCAGATTTCGACGCTAGTGAAGAGCCGAGAAGATCGAGACCGACTCGAAATAATGGTTCTCAGGGCACATCGATGGGGTGAAGGCGTACAGCGGGGAGCACAGCAGGAGCCGTATAACGTAAAACTATTCCAATGTGTTTTTATTCCAGTTTCCTAATGTCGAATTTGCGTAACCGCCGACGCAAGCATCGGGCGGCACAGGGTTGTCTGAACAAACCAATCAAATGCTCCCCTCGTTCAGAGGAGGTCACTTTTGCTTGCTTGAAAAACGAATAACATTGTCTGCACTAAGCGGCTTGTCTTATTTAATTGGCTCACAAGAGGCGAAGAGCATGCTCAAGTGGAGAAGGATTCGATGGGGCCGAGCCACTGCGCTGAATTCTGATAACCGGATAAAGAGGGTGGTGCCGGCGTCTGCGATTGGTCCGCTTTCTCGTACTTAGCTTGCGGCGAATCGCCTACAAACGCGGCGGCATGCAACGGAAGCTTAAAAATGACGCTAAAACGGATCCTCAGCAAAGGAGAATTGGCAGAACGAGGTCGTAAACGTGCCGAAAGTTCTCGAAAACATTACACGGCCACGCAAAAAGTTTTATTACACGCAAATAAACCCATGCTTTCCGGCAGGGGCGAGCAGCCAGTGCCGGAGCGATCGGCGGAGGCCATTTTTTATTCCTTCCGGAACGGGGCAGCCTGCGGCTATTCAGAAGAAAATTCAGTTTTATTCGGCATACTAATGTACCTTTTACGTGTACGCGTCGCTTTCACGCGCTAAGTTTTTGCAGTTTTGTGACGTCGCGTGGGAGGCAGGTGAAGTGGGCGCGGCCCGAAAACTTTTGACCAATAGCCGAGGGGTAATGGCAAAAAGCCATCGAATCAGAAATAACTATTTTTGCTTTGTTCGGTAAAATTACGCATTATCAGTGTGTACAAGTCATATAAGACGGGGAGCTTTCGCGGTTTTCGTTACGTCGCGTGACAGAAAGGCGAAGTGGGGGTTGTCCAAACAAGTTTTTGACCAATCGGGGTGGGCTGATTGCAGAATTGAAATAGAAAATTTTGGAATAGTTTTACGTTATAGCGCCCCAGGTTTTTTATGCCGCTTACAGAACACACAGGCTGCAACGTAGCGGTGCACAGAGTGGTACAGGCCTGGTCAGTAGAAGCGGCGCCGTACGCGATCGTAAGCACGCAAAACGCCGAGTTGGCCTGCAGTACGGGCGTCATGCAACAGTACAAGAACTGATGTCTGGAGATGGCGTGGCACAACGAGTGAAAATTCTGGTCCTTCAGGGCGTGAGCTGCGACGGTAGAGAACGCCGTCGCGGAGCACGAACATGCACAGTGTTGGTTCAGAATGTACAGAATTTAGACGATTTATGACAACACGTAAGCCGTCATCACGCCGTTGTTCAGTGCGGATGTCGTGCAGATCATAAATGGCCAAGACACAAGAGTCAGTGTCATGCGCATCATATTCAGGACGGTCGACAGGATGACGGAAGAGGCAGTCGGCATGCTTCTGCAAACGGCGTGACTTGTATAAAACAGCAAATTAATATTCTTGGAGCCGCAGCGCCCATCTACTGAATCGTCCAGAGGGGTCTTTAAGTGAGGATAGCCAGCACACGTCGTGGTAATGGGTGACCACAGAAAACGCGTGGTAATACAAGTAGGGGTGCAATTTGGCAGCTGCCCAAACTAACGCCAGACACTCCCGTTGTGTAATTGAAAAATTTCTCTTGGTGAGTGGCAGGAGGTGGCTGGCGTATGCAATTACGCGGTCTGCGTTACCCTACCATTGAACAAGTACAGTCCCCATTCCATGACCACTGGCATCCGTATGAAGCTAAGTGGCGGCAATTGAATCATAATAAGCCAGCAATGGGGGAGCCGCGAGCAAGTATTCGAGGGCGGAGACGGCTTTGGTTTGAGCAAGGCCCCATGTGAAAGGAACGTCCTTCTTAAGTAATTCGGTGAACGGGCGAGCACTTTCGGCGAAATCCTTGATAAAACGACGGAAATATGATCATAGCCCAACAAAGGTTCTTACGTCTGCATTAGAAGATGGAACAGGAACGTTCTGGACTGCGTGAATCTTGTCAGGGTTGGGTTGAACGCCAGCGGCGCTGAAAAAATGGCCAACAAAAGTAATTTGACGACGTCAAAATTGACGCTTGGATGAGTTCAGTTTCTGGCCGGTGCGTCGGAAAACAACAAGAATAGCCGATTTACACGTTAAATTACTCGTGAAAGTTGGTGAAAAGACTATGACGTCATCTGGATAACACAGACATGCGGACCATTTGTAGCCGCGAAGTAAGAAGTCCATCATTCCTTCGAAGGATGCTGGGGCATTACAAAGGCCGAACTGCATATCCTTGAATTGGTAGAGGCCGTCACGTGTTACGAAAGCAGTTTCTCACGGTCCATGTCATCTACCGAGATTAGCCAATAGTCTGATCTGAGGTCAATCGATGAAAAGTACCTGGCTCCGTGCAAGCAGTCCAAGGCGTCATCAATACGCGGCGAGGGGTCGACATGCTTGCGTGTGATCTTGTTGAGGTTTCTGTAATCTACACAAAAGGGCCAACTGCCGTCCTTCTTCTTGATAAGGACAACAGGAGGCGCCCACGTACTGCAAGATAGCTCGATAACGCCTTTGGCCAACATCTCACCGACTTCACGTTGTATCACTTGCCGTTCACCATGTGAAACACGGTACGGCGATTGGCGTCACCGGTGTAAATGCGATGGGTGAACACCGATGTCTGGACTACGGGTGGCCGTCAAGGTAAAAAATGTCGCGGTAAGATTCCAAGAGATGGCGGAGGTCAGCAGCTAGTGCTGGAAAAAGATGAGATGCAATTAGTTTGCTAAATTCATTTGGCAAAGTCGGTGAATCGGAGGTTCCTGCAGAAGGCGATGGAATGTCAGCTTCAAGAGCCGATGTCTGGGAATCGTTCACCGGCGAGATTTCGCCCAAAGACATGTATCGGGGAAAAATTAGAGTCAAGCAGTTAAAATAAGGGAGAGGGAAGGAAGTCTTATTGCTTGTAACAGTGAGCATGGTATGGGGAATGGCCTATTCTCTTTCGAGCAGTATGTGAGCAGTGGAACACAGTACATAGACGCCGTCAGGAACAGAGACGAACGACAGTAGAATGACGTACGCTGTGGCTTCAGGCGAAAGGCGGATGTGTTCCGGAGAGCATAACCGTGGGTCGGTGAGTGGTGGACTACAGCACCCGTGGGGCAGTTCAAGTTGAATGACACCAGACGCGCTATCAAGGAAAGCTGAATAGCACGATAAATGGTCTAAGCCTAGTATAACGTCATAAGGGCATTGTTCCAAAACGGCAAATAAAACAGTCGTCAGGTGTCGCGCGATGCCAATGGGAGCGGTGCACACACCAAGCACGGAAGGCTTTCCTCCGTCGACGACGCGGATGGTGCGTGATGCAGCCGGTGCGAGAACTTTAGGCGTCGGCTCCATCGGGCACTCATCACTCTCATACGTGGTGATTTAATCTTCCACGTCGCAGTAGTCGGTACTGCTGAACGTTCCTGAATCCCGCGGCTTATTCAGCACAACCGTCGGGGTTGTAGGCGTTTATGTAGGCCGCGCCAGGTCGGGTCCTGCTTAGTCCGTCATGTTGTCCAAGTCCTAAGTGACGACCGTTGCGGAGTTTCGTTGTTGTTTCTCGTGGGTACCCCGCACCTCTCACCACTTTGTTACGTTGCAGAAGTCACATATAAAGATGTATCTACAATATTTACAAGAGAGACAACGATGCCTTGACAGCGCGGCTGTACAGACCGATTCCACCTCTACACGTCAAATCGTCTTCTTCTGTCTGATGCCACTACTGGGGGCTCCACAACAATATGGTACCCTTTCATGTAAAATACATTTCATAACTTTACTGAAAAGTATTGCAGGGGCCCTCCAGTATGTTAAATGACGTTCTATCCTTCGCCCGTCGTGAAAGTGTGTTTTAAATTTCTAGTATAGATTATTTGTTTGCAGTGCTCCGCTAGCGGCTGCCCAGAATTGTTCAGTATAGCCAGCTTGTCTACCTTCGTCATTTTGCTTCAACACCATTCCACTCCGCAGAATTAGAAAAAGTCATTCACACGTCATTGAAATTTTATATACGACTAATATTTAGTGCGAAATGCGAATATTACAAGTTCTTTAAAGCGCACAATGCGTCGGCGGGCTAGTTGGTGCGAATCTATGAATACTTTGTTTAGCGCAAAACAACAGACACAAGAAAGAGCGTTGTTTGTCAGCGCTTATAGCGCTGTTAGTATGTTGGAGTAGCCAGTGTACATCGAGCTGCTGCTCAACAATGTCAAAGTGTGTACCGGAGAATAAAAAACCAGAGGGACTATTTTTTATGCAAATCATGACGACCAATAAAAACATGCAAAAGCGTCGCATTATTTTAGGGAACCGTACGCCTCTGCTTGTGCATATTAATGTCGCTACCTCGTAATGAGTTGTGCTGGAGTGGTAGCTACAGGCAAGGTCACTACACCAGTTTACGCAGTGCAATATGGCTTACCCCAGCTTGAAATGTCGGTGACGTCCGGTATGTATGCGGCTATTTCCTGCTCGCGTAGCTTATCCTGGAGCTTCAGAAACCTTGATGTAAGGTTGAACCCGTTCATGCACTGTAAGTAAACGACGAATAGAATGTCAGAAGACTAGCCAGAAGACAGCACCTTCGCATGTGCCGTCTTTGTTCGGTAGTCCTCCGGCATCGAACACAATTCGCTATCCTTCGATAAGTAAAGCAAATGCAATTTGACCAAAAAGGTTAAAACTAAAGACTGGCTACGATCCCCATTCGCATACAACACAAGGCCGAAAGCACCCTCTGGAACACTACGCTTCTTCAGTCGTGGCGCAACCAGGGCGTTACATAAAGAAGTCACCGTTTCGCCACAAATGCGAAGCGTTGACTGCAATATTGCTACGAAACAGTATTTGCGATAAGAGAGCTATACGATAGTAAGGTTGGTAGCTTCTCAGCTGTGTAAACTGCTGTAAACATTTGCTTATTAACGAAATTAACAAGCACGCTGATATTCGCTGTCAGATGGCTGGCGTGCTCGAGGGGGGCAGCAGCGACGATAGAATTCCCCTTCGTGCTGCACCTCGCTTCAACGCCAACTAGGCGCGTGAGAACACCGCAAACACGACGTCATCATCTATCTCGTGTATGCTGCCATAGAGAAAGAAGTTCAACAAGAGGGGACACTCTTCAAAAACTGGCAACAGGAAACACGTTACGCCTAGTTTCAACTCCATCCGTTAGTTGACGCGAGCATCAGAAAAAAAGGAATGTGAAATAAACTTCCAGACAACGTCTTATTTTCTTTAATTCTTTCCCACTAAAAGTGAAAAAAGTTTTGCCTGTAAATGAACTTATACCTCGCAACTTTTTGTTGCGTTGCCAAGCAACAAGCTAGCGGCACGCCAGACGCGCGTGCATACGTCATGCGCCAGACAAGCGGCTGGAGTGAGCGGAGCCGGCTGCGCATGTGAAGCTCGCGTGCTCGGCGACCCGTCCCTTTTGGATGTCGCCCGTTTTTGGGGCTCCCGGCGTTCTTTTGTGTTCCGTCTGCATTGCGACACGGCACCGCTGCACTACTGGACTACAGCAAGGCGAGGAATATTGTTTGACAGTCTGCGACGCACTTCAAGCACATTTAGGCTTACTGCACAAAGCTGAACCCATGTAGTGACGCAGTTATCAAAAAACAGCACCGCAGTCCAAGCCTAGTTAATATGAGTTAATTACTCGTACTGGGAGATGTTTGCGACGCTTTCTATGAGCCCAAGCATAATAATAACTTATTTCGGTAGTTTTTGGGCACGCTTGCCGCACCTGGCTTTCTGACGAAAAGCACTTTGGCCGTGTGACGCAGTTTCGCGTGTACTGAATCTTACCGGGACAAGTCTTGGCGCTTTCTCTGACCACAGACATTATCGTAACTAATTTCACTACTTTTTTGGGTACTTTTCAAGCACAGTGGCCGCGCTCGGCGTAGTGGCGCAGTTAACGAAAAGCAGCTCGGCTGTGTGCCGCAGTTTCGCGTGTACTGAATCTTACTGGTAGAAGTTCGTGACGCATTCTGTAACCCGAAAAAGTATTGTAATTTATTTGGTAACTTTTTGGGATATGTTGAGGCATGCTCGCCGCATCTGGGGTTGTGAAGCTGTTAGCAAAAAAGCTAGCCGGCCATAGTGAGTTAGTATTGCGTGTACTGAATTTTAGTGGGACAAGTTTGTGACGCATTTTATAGCGCTGCAACAACATATACATTTTCGGTACTCACGCTTGTCGAAAACGCGACGAGCGATTGCCGAGAGTGGTAACACGGGATTGTTGCATGCGCCGACAGGAAGCGTAAAAGACAACACGGGGGAGCTCAAGGACTTAACACTTATGTATTCTGAGCTACTGAAAACAGGCTTTGTCTTGAGCCTATCTTGAGTGCGACTAGAAGGCATTCTGCGAGCGTGTAATATGGTCTGGCTGAGCCTGTGTTGTAGCCACCACTGTGTACTTGGCGTGCCATCGCGTCGACTAAGGCCAAGTTATTTTGGAAACGCGCAGTCACCCGTGTATTTGTGCACTTAGGGTGCAGGAAGTAATGCCCGGCAAAGGAGCGGTGCTTGAAAATCGGATGTTTTGTTCAGATTTTATGGCATTGTTTGGGAGGAGTCTTTGCTGCGAAATGTACGTAAAAGTGAATTTATCTGTAATGTCGCTCATTCACCACTTGCGCACGTTTCGCCTCTACACGCAATACTCCTGTTAGGTATACCAAATTGATACATGCTTGTAATTTACTCTCTTTCAGCTGATGACATCCGGTGGAGCTTCGTACAGCAACGACTGATGCTTACCTGGTGCCCCAACTTTGGATGAATGTAGAAGCCCGGAACGAGTATTTATATAGAGCAAGATAAACATTTCATTTCAGAAGACGTCTTGCGTTTTCTTTATGAAATTGCACCTGGCGGATTCGGCGGAGTCTTGTAAAGGTCGTTCGCAATCATTTTTACTAAATAATTAAACGATTCCACGCCAAGGCCACGCGTGGTTCAGCAGAAGCAAATAAATGCCGCGCCGAACAGCGGAGCCGTCGCGGCGTGTACCAACTGGTGTTCAAAACGCGCGCGCCCAAAACCGAAACCGGAAGGAGTTAATACTATCCGCTTGGTGTGCTACAGTCAATTCGGCCGCTGGGCTCTATGGGAGTGTCTGCTCTTGTTGAAATTTCTTTCTCCATGAAGCTGCCTTCGAAACCACCGCATATTCCCTGCAAGATAAGACGAACGCGACCGTACCTCAGCCGCGCAGCTGCCGCCGGATCAGAAGCGGACACGTGCGCTACCTTGCCCCTCCGCTACCTCCCCCGCCCCTTCTTTTCACCTTTCCCCGTTGCCCCGCTTTCGCGCAGTTTCCCCGCCTCCCTCTCTTGGGCACGCGAGAAGACGGCGCTGCAGGTAGCCAATTGCTTCTGGGCTCCCCCTTGTATGACTCTTGTCGCACCTACAACACACCATCCGTGGCCGCGATCTTAGCGTACTTGGACTTTCTACAAAACTTCACGGGGATGCCAACGTCCACGGCGGACATTTACCAGTAATGTTGATATAATTGATATCGCAGAAACCACACACATAATCACGTTACAAGTGATTTCACAAAAAATAGCGGTGTCTGAAACCTGCAATTGTTTAATTCGATTTGAGGGAAACGAGGAAGTTTCCTTTTCACAATAGTCGCCACGAGGGATTCATCCAGCACGGTTGAATCAAGGTGATCTTATCGTATATTCAGCCGCTGTTGAGACTTTGCTAATGGCTTTAGCGTGCTGGAGCTTATCGTAACATTTAAATGGTGGCCGGGCGCATTTCAATGGCGCCTCGTGGTAACCAGCCACGAAGGAGCCGAAATCGTTAGGGAGCCGCATTTGGAAGTCGCCTACTCCCTACTGCTCAAACAAAGCGAGTCTGGGGCGCTTAGCGCTGGTCACATGGTAAGCAAGCAGGCACTCACGATGCACACGAGGGATACTAGAAGCAGCGTGGTCTTCGTGCTGCTCCAGCACATGCTCCTTGTTGTTGGCTCTCTGAAGGATTGCAGCGCGCTGTAGGGACGGAAAGAAGTCATGTATGAAATCAAATGTCGCGCATAGCGTAAGCTTGCATCATATCAAAAATATATCAAGGGAAGCACGACTGCAATATGCACGGAGGCCGCTAAGACTAACAGTAACACTTCTACAACGAGGTATAATTTTTTCTGTTTTGCGCAACCTTCTCAGTAACTTGTTTCAATCTGCCTTTTCACCTAAGGGTGCTATAAAAACCCACAAAGATCATCTAGTCCGACTTACGATATTCTTAGACAGAAGCCTGCCAGACTCTGGAACCGTCAGGCTAAGGCAGGAGCAGCCGGCGGCAAAGGTGTTATTTTCACGAAACCTGAACCACTTGTCAACGACGCGTGTAAATTGGGGTGGGTGGTTTGGGCACCAAGAAGGAAGCAACTAACAATTATGTGGATTACACGCGCTATGGGAATTGATGCAAGCAAACCTTTCCGTGTCCTTTACGTCGAATGACGATAATTGGATCTGGTGCGAATGTTTAAGTTCTTGAGTGTTTACAGCAATACGAGAGGGGTGAGATTATGTTAAACGTTAGCTTCAGTGCATCTATGTGAGCGAAGAGCGGCAAGGCAAGCATTCACCCGTTTCGTGATTGCGTCGGTTCTAACCAATCTGGTACCTCCTCCCCCTACTTCCTCTCTACCGCCGTGTCTACCTCCTCTCAGGACTGTGGCGCGTTAGTTCCCTAATTCCCTAATTGCAAGAAATTTAATTACTCGCTTGATAAAAGATTCCTTTATTCTAATAAAACTACGATGTCTGTGTTAAATCTGCATAATGTTTATGCAGTAAGGCAACATTTCTGGAAAAAGGAACTTCCGTTCATCCGTGTATTACTGCGTAATACTTGCCACTGTTCACTACAAGATTCCCTCTGTCGAACTCGCTGGAAACTAGTGAGACGGCGGGTAATTCTTTCTACTCCTATATAGACACAAATGAACAATATATATATATATATATATATATATATATATATATATTATATATATATATATATATATATATATGTAATTCAAGGAAGAGTTCTGTAGGTCTGCTGAACAGGTAGTTGAAGAAACGAAGGGCACACTTCTTACGAAAATTGCATGTTTAATGTTCTAGCGTTTGGGCCGTGGCACGCCCTTCGTTGTCAGAAGGCCGTGGCACGGCCGAAACGTTAACACATTAAACTTGCAAGTTTCATAAGTGTGCCCCTTTCCCTTTGTTTCTTCCACCATAAACACACACAACCTATATATATATATATATATATATATATATATATATATATATATATATATATATATATATATATATATATATATATTTTTATACATATATATGTGTGTGTGTGTGTGTGTGTGTGTGTGTGTGTGTGTGTCGGATTACAAAAAGATTCAACAAAAGACTACTTCTGCGTAACAACAAAGAGGTAGGAAAAAGCTGAAGGAGGACAAAGGATTCAGTGCCTTTCCACTCTGTGAAGAAGGATGACCAGCCAGGCTGTACTGTGTCATAACCGTATTGATTGACGACCAATAGCCGTCCATTGCCGCGCGTCGAACGCCGTGTGCACATAAATGGAAGGCGAGGCGCAACTAGGCACTGTTCCACGATGTTCAGCCTCGGAAGATGATCCGAGGCACCGGAGAGTATACATACCCATGTATTTTTGCAAAACGCGGTACGACACCTTTTAATAACGAATCTGGCAAGTAAAACCGACAGGCGCATCACCGCTCACCGAGGGGACACACTGGTTCACCGTAGCCAAGGTGATTGTGCGTTTGCCAACGTCCCGCAGTGCAGTAATGGTTATGAGGTCACTTGAAAACCACAAGAGGTCACGTACAACACAGGCCACACAAAATTGGTTGCCCGGAAACTCCCTCTGAATTCTGGCCGTTGCTCCGGTGAAACATTTCAAGTTTGAGGGTTCGGGTCCACTTGAACGATTCGCATTTCCTTCCGCCTCGCGGTCTTGGCAGGCAAAACGCTTACGGGACTGCCACTACGGACGAGCCGAAAGAAAGGGAAGGAGATAAGCAAGCGCCTGGAACGCCGACAAAGTGAGGACGGTGCAAACGTAGACATGGCCGACGCGGCTCAAAGTGTAGTGCCTGTTCTTATCCGCTTATTCCTGCCGCGGGTCGGCGAGGTATTGCACTATCTTCGGAATCGGCCCACGCATGGGGATCAATTCGCGATCTACACGGCTCGATAGACGCACGTAATTTTGTTCCAGCAGCTAGCCATATACAGCTTCGCTCTAAAAGTACGTCACTAAATTACCCAAATTTCGCTGTGCCTTCTCCCAAAGTATTTCGACAGTGATGTGCAATCAGATTCGGAAATTTACAGGCATTAGAATGTGTCAGCTGATGCGAAGCAGCGGTAATTGGACATCGTCGGTAAACGCTTTCCTCCTGCAGGTTTCACACAGGCTGATCTTTATCACAGGGCAAGGAGACTTTGAACAATTTGAAATTGACGTACGTATTGTGTACTTTTTAGTAGGCATTGTTACATCACCGATAATTCGCGTTGCTTTATTCCAAACTTCTCTGTAACATTGTTGTTTTATTTATAGCTCTGTTGAGCTCTCTGCTCTGATTTACGAAGGAAGAGATGTATATGGTCTGAAGGACTCCATTGGTGCTGGTACCCATTTGACGGCCTCGGCGGAAGTTTTCGCATTTCGTATTTCAGTGTGTACTTACTGAAATGCCCTTCTCTTTCTATACATTGACGCCTACGCCTACAAAATGTAATTACCTATAAGATTTCACCGGCGACTACAACACTCCCTAATACGAAATTTGAGCGCAGTTGTATACGTGCTTTCATTTCGCGATAAATCGAAAGGTGCGAACAATCTGCCTCGTGCGGCGCGTTGCAAACGGAGCCAAATTTGGCGCGACGGCTTCTCTAATTGGGAGATCGTGAGATGACGCCCATTGGTGACGCGTGGACGCGATTCACTGCACCCGCCGCTGACAAACGCTACTCATGCAACGCATTACTGCCATCCAGACGACGCGGGCTAGTGTGGCGCCATCTCGTAGCAATCGCCGCAAAGCCTCTCGTGCGCGGCACTATACTTCTCAAGCTTTTGCCACACGATTCGCCTCACGGTTCCGGTGCATACTCCTCCTCATGCTGTCTTCTGTCTCCTCGCTGTTTTCATTCCCCGTTCCTTCTCCGTGGTGGAATAATTGGACTCTGCGCGTGACAGAGTGTGGCTCGCGTAGGCGATAACTTGTTCAGTGCCGTCTTGCGGTTGCACCAGGATAGCTCCGAGACTGATATTGCTGGCATCAGTGCGTACTTCTGTGTCACCATACTCATCAAAATGACCGAACATGGGAGAAGACAATCGACTTTGTAGCTCCGCAAAGGCAGTCTGTTCTTCATCAGTCCAGAGGAATGGCGCGTCGTCACGTGTAAGGCGAAATAGCGGCTCTGCAATCTTCAAAAAATTTTCAATGAAGCGTCTATAACATGCACAAAAGCCTAAAAATCGTCGGAAACTTCTTGTGGGTTGGAGCCGGAAAAGTAGCTACGGCAGCAGCCTTCTGGGGATCGGGCCGCACACCTGCCGTGCTCACGACGTGACCAAGGAACTTCAGTTCCTCGTCACCGAAATGGCATTTCTCTGGCTTGAGTGTAAGGTCAGCCGATCGAATGGTTTAGAGCGCATTCCGAAGGCTTTCGAAAGTGCTCGTCAAAAGTTTCTGAAAGGACAACATCATCGAGATAGACGAGGCAGCTTTTCCATTTGAGGTCAGCGAGAACGGTATCCATCATTCGCTGGAATGTGGCTGGACCGGAATGGAGGCCGAAAGGGAGTACTCTAAATTCGTAACAGCCGTCCGGAGTAACGAAAGCACTTTTCTCGCGGTTCCGCTCATTTACTTCGATTTGCCAGTAGCCAGTTAGCAGATCCATAGAAGAGAAATACTTCGCGCGCCTCACCCTGCCCAGGAACTCGATCGGAGATATTTTGTTCGATACGCGTTCTGTTCGGTTGCTGCAACGTCACTAAGTGGCAGTATGCAAAATTGTGACAACGGGGCGGAGGGAGCAGCCAATCAGGAAGCGGTGACCTCCCCGGAAGTTTACTTCCGTCGTTTGTCGTCTGTTTGCAGACAGTAAACTATAAAACGAAATGTTTCTCGTCTTCCAAATGAATGAAATCTTTATCTAAAAAATGTATTTTTTCTTCTCAAGCCCAAACACGTTTTGAAATAGTAGTACGTGTGACTACTGCAACTTATAACTATTAATTTCTTTGTGTCGTCCCTAGGTGGTGTCGCACACCGCGAGAAGAAAAAAGAAGAAGAAACGACGGGAAGAGTGGCGCACTTTTCAAGAGGCAGTGACAACATTCCAGTGGCTCGCCGGCACCAATGATGGGGTCGATTTCGCTGTACAACCAACGAATTATTTGTTTCGAGAAACAAAAATGACGCCGTAATTCATTTTGTGCCATTTCTTCAAACGCGTTTCGCACCGCCACCCTCTCTCCTCCTTCCTCTAGAAACGCCAGCGCAACAACCTAAGTTCCCAACGGACGCGATTTTCTCGAATTAAACTATGGATTGGATCCAAACGTGCCATGCCGCAGCCGCCTGTTGGATCCAATCCAATCCACCAGACGCGCCATGCGAAGCCGTATGATCGCTCCAAACTTCCCAGCTCCCGTCGAGTTCATCGCCTAGCAGACGAAATGCTCGGTGGGAGGATGATTGAGTGGAGCGTGTCGTCACTTTGACGTCACCAAAAACGTGGCCGCGCCCCGCGGCTGGCGACGTCGGCGCGGAGTAGGATAATCGCGCGCGCCGGTAACCGAACAAACGCGCCGAACAACCATCTCCGATCGCACCCAAGATATCGTCGACACGAGGCAACGGGTACAGGTCTTTCTTTGTGACGTTGTTTAGCTTTGGGTAGTCAACACAACACCGAAGCGTGCCATCTTTCTTTTTTACAAGAACGACTGGCGATGACCAGGGAGTGAATGGAGGTTGTATTACGCCGTCCTGAAGCATTTGCTTCACCTGCGTTTGAATCGCATGCCGTTCGGTCGGGGAAACACGATCAGGCTGTTTCCGTACGGGGGGCACGTCGTCATAGTTGATGATACGGTGTTTCGTAATCGATCTTTGACGTAAGCAAGAGTGGAACTCGAGCAACGGCTCGCACAGGGGTTGTTTGTTCACTTCAGGAAGCGTTGGACTAATGCCGACGTTGCGTAGCGGTGCTTCAGCAGTGCCGATTGCCTCAGAAACAAAACACTCAGTGACATCGGCGATCGGGTCGGCTTAGGCCATGACAGTACCGGGGAAAAGGCGCCGGTGTTCGTAGCTGAAGTTCGTGACAAGAACCTCGCAGTGGCCCTCATGGAGATCAATAAGGCTTCTTGCTAGGCAAACACCTTGAGAAAGCTGGAAAGAGCGATTGCTTTCTGCGACCGCTTCACCGTGTAAGAGTCTGTCACATGCCACTTGAACCACGACACTTGCACGCCGTGGTAAAGTGACAGCGTCGTCAATTACACGAAGAGATGCACGAGGGTGGATGGTGTTCGTCGTCGCTGCGGCGCTCTTTGTCGATAAAGTGACGAGGCGTTGTCGAAAGTCGATGATAGCTGCGTGCTCCATGAGGAAGTCCATGCCGATGATTAGGTATCGAGAACACTGAGGGAGAATGCTCAAGCTGGAAACAAACGTAGAGCCGCGAATCAGTCAACAACAAAAAAAAAAAAATGACGCGCACATGCCGAGTGGTGTGACGATGTGCCCGCCAGCTGTACGAACCGGTGCTTGATTCCAAGGCGTAATCACTTTATTCATAAGGGTGGCCAGTTTTCGCTGACTATAGAATAATCCGCTCCAGTGTCCACTAAAGTAGCCAATTCACGACCGTCGAGCAGTACAGGAATGTCCAATGGAAATTCTTCCATAATCAGCAGGTACAGTCGTCGTCGATGTATCGTTGGTAAGCATACGCGTCAGTAGGGGTCCTTGAGAACGTCCAGACTGAGCGGCCTCGCCCCCGAAGACCGCTGTGGTTAGTTTTCCCGGCGCGGGCTGGGCGACCGACCCTGCACCACACTCGAATACGTGCGGCGAGTCGGAGAAAACCGCCGCGGCGAAGGGGAGGGTGAATGATGTCGAGCTGATGAGGATTCGCGCTGCTGGCCAATGTATTCTTCAATTTCAGGAGGACGCTGGCCGAACCTAGGCCGCGGTGAGTTTGCTGAGAATCCGCGTAGTCCAACCTTTCGACAGGAGCACTGTCGGTAGACATGCCGAGCTTCGCGACAGTGAAAGCGAAGGGGACGGCGATCAGGTGCCCACCACGCTGATTTTCTTGGGGCCTGTCGGGGGTCTTGGTAATACGAGGGCGTTTGGATGTGCTGTAGCATAGCCGGGCACGCGGTGCGAAGCGGGGAGAGAGGAGGGGCAGGCTGCCTCAAAGCTTGCGAATATGACATGCGGGGGTGTCAGTTCTTAACGGTCGAGATTCTGTGTTGAGGGGTGGTTCTCTTAGCGCATGCTGGATTTCGTCACAGAGAAGCCTGGACAAGGAGCTGAGTGTCGGCTGTAAGGGAACCGACAGTTTCTTCTGTTCTTCGCGGATTACGGAACGAATGAGCTCTCGAAAGAAATCGACATGGCCCCCGTGGCCCCCGGGAGTTCCGAAGAACTCCGTAGGTGAGGCAGTGATCCCTTGGCGTTCCTATGATGCTGCCCTGTGCCGAATTGTCTGTTCTATGGTGACGGCCTCGGAAGGAAATTCTGCCACCGTTTTGGGAGGACTGCGGACGAGACCGCCGAACAGCTGCTGTTTCACCCCGCTCATGAGGCACCACACCTTCTTTTTTTCCGACAAGCTGGGGTCGGCTCGTCGAAAAAGAAGCATCATGTCCTCGACATACATTGCGACACCTTCGTTCAGCATTTTTATACGGCACTGAAGATCACGCTCAGCTCGTTCGCGGCGATCAGGGCGCGCATACGTCCCAAGAAACCGGCGTTTGAATTCTGCTCATGAAGTTAGGGCATCTGCACGGTTCTCATACCAAACACGTGCGCCATCGTTAAGGCTGAAATATACGTTTTTCTCACTTGTCATCTCACTTGTTGAACACGGCAACACGTTCATAGTGCACCAGCCAATCTTCGACATCCCTATGTATGGCGCTGTGGAAGGGATTCGGCGTCCACGGATTTGGTAGCGTACAATGAATCGGCGTTGCGCCTTCCATACCGGTTGGGGTGGTTGGAGCTGCCAAAATCTCTGGGAGGAGCCCAAACTCAGGGGCTTTTCCACGAGTCCTTCTGCTGTCGCCGTGTGCAGGCGTAACCCTCGGTACGGAGCTGGCGCTCCTGCTGCTCGGTGGGGTTTGGTGCATAGATTAGATTACCCAGCATCTCCACCTGTTTGTCACGCGCTAAGGCAAGAGTAGGAAACAGTACCAGCAGACAGACACGAAAAATGCCAGATATCAAGAGACGGTTCCCCAGCTGGCACGTTATCTTTGACTTCGTCGTCTTCTTCGCCGTTTTTTGCTGGGCATGCAATACTGACCGTTTGCTGGCTCGAAATACCAGGTGGCAATATTTTGTTGCGATTCCGTATTATGTGATTATGTTAACGATTACATCTTCTGGCACTGCGATCTCTCACTACAGACGTAGTCTCAGCGGTTTCTCTTTGCGGGATGATTTATTGCCGCAAACCTAGCTACATGTTCGAGAGCATTGTAGTGCCACGGTGGGGTACATTGACTTTGTCGGGGGCTCAGTGCCTCGGAACTCTGCTTGGTGGGCACCTTTATGAGAAAGCAAGGATAATAAATGTACCCTATAAGGAGAGCGCGGCCACATTCTAAAACCGGTGTCACGCGATCACTTTCGATGGCGGTCGAGCCTGATCCGGATCTCAATTCTCGATTGTAAAATTGTGACCGCGATCCTCATCCCGATCGCGTTCGATCGCAATTGAAAGTGCACCGTGTAACATCGGTATCAAACAGAACTAAATATGGGACCACTGTTCTCTAACAAAAGTACCTAGAACTACTACCACTTTCGTTTGCCCTGACACTGGGCCAATAATGCGCTCTTGCTGACAGATTGGCGCTTCATAACCATTCAGAAATGCTTCTCAAGCTGATGATAAAAATGTTCCGAAAACAACTTACGTTACACAGTTGAAAAGACTCTTCTCTCGCTGGTGTCGGAAACGGTGTTGTTGTTGCCTCCGAAAGTTCTTCTTCTTGCTCTTCTTCGACTGCGATGGCGCGCGTTTGCTAGCATGCCATTGCAAAGAAGCTGATATTTGATTTTTTTTTTCATTCATTCTACTTGTCGACCAAAATGAAATGCTCGAGAAGTGTGCTTGCATGCAAATTTGAACAAATGATGCATTGTGCAGTGCAGAGCGTTGTTTTAAATATGCTTGCTCGAATGAAATCAGATGTCAGGTATAGTTTAGGTCACCTTAATTCAATTATCTAATTATTCAATTCAATTATACAATGACCGTACTTCTTCATTTTTCTTGAGAAATGAAAGCTGGAAACGTCATTTTAGTATCGGTCTTTTACATATAATACGTAGCTGTACAGTTTTTTTCCCCGCTCTAGAAAATGGTCCAGCAGTTTTCTTTTTTACTCAGAATAACCAGAACAACCTATTTTCTGGAAAAAGAAAAAACAGGATGCGTTAGGGCTTAGTGACCAAGACAAATAAAGGTAACCGGTGGACTAGTCTTTTTTTCTTTGTTAGTTGCAACAACATAAAACCAACGGACATTGAAGACTATTGATTTCAGCAGACTGACTGTCATCTGCTTCTTTTGGTTACCTCTCTGCTCCTAGACACCTTCTTTCTATCCGTTTTATCTATCTCTCTTTGTGACTATGCCTTGCAAGTGGTAAAAAGGACAACAATGATATCACGTGGATACGAGAGATGAGACACACTACACGAGACGGCTGCCAAAAATGAAGAGCGGAAGGTGAGGGATGTTGAACCCATCGAGGAAAGAAATAACAATAATAACCTTGCGTATCACAGTCGAAGACAACCGAGTCGACCCAACACGTGATCACCACGTAAGCGAGCGCGTTAGGTTCTAGTGCTCCCTCTCTGCAATCAAAGTGACGTCACGGCAGCCAAACAAGTGCGCGTCAACGAAACCCACCGAGAACATAACAATGGGCCCTATAACTTTAAACTCTTCCTTTTATTCCGATCTCCTGAAGTCAGCTTTTCGTAACCGCCGATGCAAGCATCAGGCGGTGATGCGCAGCGTTGCCTGAACAGCACAGTCAAATGCTTTCCTCCTTTATAGCAGGTCACTTTAGTTGGCTTTCAAAACGAACAACAATGCCTACATTGCGCGGTGTTTTTTATCTATTTCGCTAACAAGAGGCGAGGAGCCCGCTCAAGTAGAGAGGGTTTCGATGGGGCCGAGCCAGCGCACTCAATATATATAACCGGATGAAGAGGGAGGTGGCCGGCGTCGACTATTAGTCCACTTTCGCTTACTTAGATTGCGGTGGCTTGTCGAAAATCGCGGTGCCATGCAACGGACAACTAGTTCAAAATGTCGCTAAAACGGATCCTCAGCAAATAATAGTTGGCCGAGAGATGTCGTACACGTGCAGAAAGGGCGCGATAACGTTATACGGCCACGTAAAAAAAATAAAAAATTGTTATACGCAAATAAACCCATGCTCTCCGGCAGGTGCGAGTAGCCAGTGCCTAAGGGACCGGCGACAGTCATCATCTATTCCTTTGAGAACGGGGCAGTGTCCGGCTATTCAGAAGAAAAATAGTTTTGTTCGGCATATTTATTGCATCTTTAACGCGTACACGTCATTTTGATGCAATCAGTTATCGATGTTTTTTTTTTTTTAATGTCGAGTGACAAACAGGTGAAGTGGCTGCAGCCTGAAACCTTTGCAACAATAGCAGAGGGTTAATGGTGAAAAATGGTCGAATCAGATTTAATTATTTTCTGTTTGTTCGATCGAATCATGCATAATCAATGTATACACGTTGTGTCAGATAGGGAATTACCGCGGTTTTCGTGATGTCGCATGACAGATAGGCGAAGTGATTAAGTACAAAAAAGTTTTTGACCATTCGTGGAGGGCTCATTGCAGAATTGGAATGGGAAAAGTTTGCAATAGCTTTAGGTTATAGCGCACAATGTCGGCGAATACGCCTTGTCGCGTTGGTCAGGTGTTAGGCTGACTTTTTGAGGGAAAAAGCGAATTAGAGAGTTGGCTTGCAAAGGGTGGCTGCGTTACGTAATGCTCCGTGGCAGTCTATTCAGTTCTGTGCTGGTTCGACCAGTTGAGCTGCGGCGGTGGATATTATCGAAATCATCGCTTTCCACTCATGGCACATTATGCACTTAATGGTTTATTTAATTGAAAGAAGTCACTTTATGTTCATTTGTGACTTACAGGTATAGATAGGAAAGCAGCAGCAGAACTTACACTATGAACGGCAGTATGTATACAAACTCCGAAAATACAGCTATAGAAACGCATGTTACGGGTATCAAAACAAGCATGCTACTAAGCACTCTATGTGACTGGTGCTACAAACTAAATAACAGTAATTCTTGAAATAACTTCCGTAAAGATAAATAAGGAAACAGATAAACATATATAGGAATAAAATATACAAACATATTTTTCTTCATCTTGTGTAGGCTCTATAGTTTTGCGCACTTTACAGTAAGTATACGCGAACAGGGCAATATTGATAATATCATAGGAATTTAGCATAGATGGAGATGCACATTTTAAATTTTGTTTTGACAAGTGTAATCTAGGAATAGGCACGGACCAAGCCTCAGGTACCATTATTCGATGGCAGTTGTTTTCTTCAAGGTGGGCTAGGACACGTATTGCAATTCACATTTCTTCAGATTTTAAATTTAAATGCAATACTTAGCCGATATTTATGCATGCTGTGTACTTTGATTACGCCACTCTGCCTAAACGATTCTGCAGTTGATGCATCCTAGAATACGTTAAGTATAGCTTTAATGGAGGATTGGCAATGCCTTTGAATTGCAGAATTGTTTTGAAAACTTGCGATAACGGGCGAAGTTCTCGACGTTTCAAACAATAAGGTTGGTTCGTTTGCCACTGATTCATTCTTCCGCGAGAGTTTGCGTTATGCACGACTCGGCATCACAACACTCACCCTTGAGGCAATTAATTTAAAAGCAGCTTCACTTTCATCAAAAAATAAAAAGAACTTTGTTTTGACCGCAGGCGTGGTATGCT